>NW_008824941.1:2071794-2102997 GCF_000699105.1 Pygoscelis adeliae
AAAATACAGTATACTTAGAACATGCATCACCAAAATAAAATTTGCTTATATTCCTGAAGAATTATCATTTTTTCAACATACTTAAAAGCTTCAAATCCACCACTAATTACCACAAAAGTTAAGCTATTTTTCTGAGACTATGTTAATGACCCTAAATGCTAAAACTCTACTTTAGCAAAGTAAGCATTAGAGATGATGCATTCTGTTTATTAATATAATCCCCCAAACGATATCTTTAATGTAAATTACTTTCTTTACTTTTTTTTTTTTTTGGTAATCATTCAAACCTCAGGAGTTCCAGCTTGTCATATAACTAAAATGGGTTCACATTCCCCAAAACCAGAACATTTCAACTGGTTTTGCTACTTCATTTTAACCCCAACAGATGGGTCGACACTAAATATCAAAAGCATGATGATTGTTTTCTCTTCCACTAGGATGCCTCTGGTTTAGACTCCTGCTGTTATTTTGGAACTTGTGGCTCTAAACAGTCAGCAAGGAAATGTTGCGTAAATATCCACCTGAACTAAAGCAGCATATTATAATTTCTAAGAGTCCAAAAGGAAACGTCCTTATAATTCAATTTCCCATGAGATCACAACAGAACCTCTATTAAAACCCCGCAGTTCTAACTCATTTTAAGCAGTGCCTTTCCATTATAGAGTCCATTCCAAGTACAGTCAGTAAACTTGCATTTCTTCCGGTCAGTGAGACTGCCTTTTGAAAAATATTCAATACTCTACAGAAGGCAAAGGCACACAATACAAAAGTTAACACAACTAAGATAAAACACAGCAAGTTATGTTTCAATTAAAATCCTACACGATACATTACCTTCCACCTCGGGCACTGAAAGGCACTACATGGATTCCCAAAGGCCCGCCGTCGTTGGAGACTTCTACGAGCTTTACCATATCACTGTGAGACAATGATGAATGAGGGAATATGAACATGTACCGTGAAGGAACCAAAAAACCCCACACAAACATACACAGAAAAATAAAATCATTCCAGAAATCAAGTCATGGTGATGAAAGCATTGTTGAATACTACGTACCTGAAGATTAATCTGATGGCATGAAAAGAGATCAATCATCAAAAACAGTTCAATTAATAAAACAAACAAAAAATTAAAGAAATTCTTTGTAAACTTAGTTTGCTATATAAAAATAGGTATCATCATTGCATGCAGTTCTTCTAAAGTTAAACTGTTTTGACTGCCAAGCAAAAATACCTTAAATACCACATACAATTTTTCCTCAGAAGCCTAAAAGCACTAGCATGCTTTATTTTTTATCTTAGGGAGAGCCCACTCTAAGCCTTAGCATTAGCTTTTACACAACTACCCCTTAATCAAATGAGGATTATTAAATATTTAGTTTATTAAATTCTTACGGTTTTGAAACACATGAGTTTGTTTTATTGTAATTCCGTGTCTTTTACTGGAAGCTTGCCATATCTATATGTCCTTACTAGGCAAAGTTTCCAAAGTAAGATTTAACTAGAACATTCAAAACCAACCAGACGTCCTCCTGAAGCAACTATGCATCTAGTTTTCAATTATACTTTTTGCTGTAGAGAGGGGAAAAGTGAAAGAGGAAAGTACAGGTTCAGAAAGAGACAAGCAAAAACTCTAGAAATAGATTTGGACCAAATCTACTGATGCATTTGAAACATGCCCACATCTGGAAGGGTGGAATATAGCCCATAAACCATAAAGAGTTATAAATACCCAAATGAGAAAATAATACATGAAGGCCAAACTTCTCAGTAAATCTGGAAGTGAGAGATCTGAACGAAAGCCACAATCTAAATTTGTGGCTTATGCCTCTCTCTAGTATTACATACTTCTTCCATATTTCCTGGCACTACATATATACACACAGATCTTTGAAAAGCTTGTTTTTCATAAGCGTACAAATCAAATTTAATCTAGAAATGGAGCAAAGAGCAAGACCAATGCCCTATGATAGCAGTAAAAGATTTTCTACTTTCTTCAATAAGCTCTTGATCATATGGTGGCCCATCATGAAAGCTTGCCGCGCTTACTCTGGATTCTGAGAATAACCAGACCACATATTGTTAGGAAGTCAACAAAAATCCTGCAGTTTGTTACAGTTTGTTTTATATTTCTTCTACATTAAATTTTTTAAATATATTTTTAAGGTAGCCTTTACGTTTGTTGTATGCCTCAATTCATGTCTGATTTTTTTAACTTATTTTTTAAACACCACAAATGGAAGGTCTCTATCCCTGTTGCCACTGTTTAGCTCAAGAAAGTATTGCAACAATAGGAGAGCTGAGAGACGTCAGCCAAAAACGTGGTATTCTTCAGACCTGGACCAATGTTTTAAGACTGACAGCATTACAGCATTTGGTAACATTCTCTGTCTCAGTTTCTGTATAGGCTAACTTGTTCTACTGCTTGAGTCAGTTAACATTCCTTTTTTCCAAAATACACACTTAAGGTCTAAGCACTCATTTTTCTTACGCTTTTTCTTCAAAAAAATCCATCCCAAATTCAAACGCTAAACTCTATAAAACGGAAAACAAAATTAAATGATCCCTTCCTAAGACAGATTGTTTCAATTTTGGTTCCTGATTTTCTCAGAAGTTTGGGCCAACTACTTCAAACAAACATACAAAGAAGTATGATATCAAAACAGAAAAGAATGAAGTAGCTTATGATGAGAAGTCAATAGGTTGCTTAAAAGCAACACCAAGAAGCATTAAATTTGACAGAAGTTCTGCAAACTCTATTTAGCAAACAGCATTTGGAATTTACAATGTAACAGATTTTGTAAATGGAACAGAGTAAAACTCAGCATGTATTGCCTAATAGATGTCACCATGATCTTTATCTAACATTTAAACCCTCTGCACCTAATTCATAATTTAATCCAGAAATAATAGGAGCAGAAAATTTATTTTTATTTAAAATTTAAGTTTAACCAATTTAAAAGGTTTAAATTAAGGGTAGAAGGCATATATTCTCATTAATTCCATAGTGAGGTATGAATCAGCTCTTTGCAATGAAATGCAGAAGGTCAAGCTTGCTGTATCTCGTGATGAAATAAAATATCCTTTATTGAGTTTTTTAAAATTAGGAAGAGCTTCCCAGTCCTAAACAACATCAGTTTTGATCCATTCACAAAGTACAAGGTTTTTGACCACACAACTTACGTGACCCCCATGCATATCTTCCCAGTAGACTGTGAACTGGTGACAGGAATTAAGATTCTCCCTTTTGAAATTTTCGCCTGTTGATCTATTTGTGCTAGCACTGACCCTATTCCTTCTGTCAAGTTTTCAGAGTTCCATCAAATAAGCATCTTCTTTGAGGCAGAAAATCTACTGTAGCATCAAGCACTTATAAATGTCAAGTTTCCAATGCTCATCTTTAACACAGGCTTTTTAAACTGTTTAAAATCTCTTTTAAAAAGGTCCATGAAGCAAATTGTTTAAAACCAAAATGACACATGACCTAAAAAGGACTGCCCCACTTTCTCAAGAGCAGTATCACTCATATTATTCTGAGTTTTTTGCTAGTCTATGTTCAGTTTCAAGACTCATCGCTAAAACAATGTGTTCTGCCAGTAACTTACTCCAGGGAAAAATTGGTAGCATTCTCCAAACCAGTGTCTGCATGTCCAACAGGCTCAACTCTGCTGTTGTCGTCCTCTGTTCGATCTTCATCCTAGATATTAAAAAAAAAAATCATTTAAGTCTAGGTTAATAGGTTAATTCATTTTAATAATGTCATTTTACCATTTTCAGATTATTGGGGTTACCACGTGCAGTGGAAACGTGTGCTTCCACAACTACAAAAATCTTTTCTGTTGCTGTCTGAAACTGTTGTAAATTGTTTTTTGTCACTTTATACATTTTTGTAATGATATTTATAGTTTAGTCAGTTTTATATCATAATTTTACTACAGTTATAAAAGCCACGCTACAGAAGCTATCACAGCCAGCATTTTTTTAAAAGGTTGACATGTAAAAGCACAAAAGCAGCTGACGGTCAGCAGTGTTTGGGCAAACTCCTTCCGCGCTCTCTCTGGGCAGGTTACTGGGGACTCGACTGAACACACAAGGCAGCTCACTGAGGCTCATTTGCAGAGTTAAAAACAGTATAAGAAAGTGCAGCTTGTATAATTCCGTAAAGTACCAAGACCTCTTTAAACATTTTATCACGGGCCTTTATTAATAGCATGCCAGAAAGGCTGACATCAAAGAGTTACGTGAGGCTCTAATGCTAACCAATTGATTTTATTTTTAATTTGACTTTCCAAAAAGTACATACATTATTCACCAAATGTATAATTTTAATGTCAAAGTTGTGAATGCTGTACTTTCAAATTTAGATCAAGGTAATTCAAGGACTACCAGTAAGAAGATCTAAAACCATTCTTATACCTGTGTTACTCATTAGAAGCTTATGCTTTTAATTACCCGTGTGACCAAACAGAAAATATTATAAAGTGTGAACAGTAGGTTTCAAACACGCACTGAGATTCTAGAGCCAGAGCCATCAGGTCAGTAAAATAATAAGTGATAGGTTATGAGTTTAGCACACAGAGTCAGACAACATATTAAATTATTGAAGAGATATTAAAGGCAGGCAGAGGCAGTTGGTAATGTCCAATTGACATTTCCACTGAGAATCTGCAAAAGCAGGAGGCTGGATGCATCAGGCTTCCATGGGCTGTGGATATGCCTTGTGCATCCTGGATAGCAGCGCGCTGCATGAAGCCAAGCTACTTGAAGATTGATGATCCTGTGTTTTGAGAGGCTTTAATATGCACTTCTTCGTCATCTATCACTGTTAAGCACTAGGCAAGTAATACATTTCAAAGGTTAACCAGCATCTTGAACCTGCCTAGAACTGCATTATGAATGTAAACAAGAACTCAAAATAAAATATTTTCCATATAGTAAAAGTTGCTTATAAACCCAATATAAAGGATAATCCATATAATTCATAAATATGACATAAGCTAGTGTTTACATTTCTATATTTACAGATTTCAGCTGAAGTTCTATATGTACCTCTGCATAAAGTTTAAAAATAAATATTCAAATCTCCATCACAATTCTAACAATACACGCAAAAAGGTGGAAAATCAGAACATTCAGAGTTGTTTCACATTAAAAAGAAGTGTTCCACCTTGTTTCATACAGCATCTTGCAGATCACTGTTGCCATGGGTTTCCTGTTTTGAAGTTAGGGACACTGGTGATTGTAGAAAACTACAATGTAAGTATTTATATTGCACTGAAGCTATTATCTGCAAGTCTAAACTCAGAGTTGCTGATGAAACACAATTTTGAATCTCAGCTATGATAAAAGGTCATCACAAATGAATGCGACTTTCTTAATACAATGTTTTTGGCAATTTTCCATGTGTGGTCTTTTCAAGCAAACATACAATAAGTATATACACATGTAAGAAGAGACTGAAATAACATCCTACCTATTAGTAGATATGCCTCTTCTAACAAACAGATGTCTGGCTTCATGCTGTGTCATTTTAGCACACATCTATGTATGTACAATGTAAGCAGCATTTACCTAGTACCACTTGGATCCTACACTTTACCATCTTTCAGCCCCACAAGTTTATCCCTTCGCTAGTTTAAAGTATAGTCAGTAAACAAAACTCCCCTTGCCCACTCGTCTTTGCAGCAGTCCTTCGGACTTGCTCTTGATAGACCCACTTTCAGTGCCCTCCTGGGATACAGCCCACCGTGCAAGATTCGAGCTAAGTCCTTGTGGAAATCCTTCTTTCCACCACTTCCCAGCTCTGATAGTATCTTTGCTCTCCTTCCCAGAGCCTCCTAATGTCAGCTCACACTTAAGCCTCTCCACTTGTTGCACGTCCCGTTTTCTTTCTTTCAGTCCCACCTGGTGGTCCAGAGGTTTATTCTTTCAAGGGAGGAAGCAACCCCCTGCCTGATCCCGAGCGCAGCCAGGACGAAGGCCACAGCCAACTTACCTGCCTCCTGCCTATACCGTATCCTTTAATATTAGGATATAACACATCAGAAATTGCAAACCAAAAGCTATGTAAAACAGATGCTATCTGGCACCATCACATCTACTTTTTGTGCCTTTTGTATGGAGAATTATAAACACAGCAAGTTTTGGAACCAGACTCACTGTCAGTTATCCAAGCAATTAAGAAACAGCAGCTCCCACACGCCTGTGTCTGGCTTTTCCAGGACAGCAGACAGATTTGTATCAAAAACATGCATGTGCCTGTAAATAGGTGCTTAGAGGAGGAATCACAACCCTAATGAGAGCACTATTGCCATAATCAACAGATGTATGATGTATCCTTTTAAAAATCTTTAATATTACAGTAATCAGGCTCTCTTTTCTTCTCAAAATAACACAGATTTTGATTTACATTGACGTGAACGGAGAGAAAAATTGGACACCTGCAGAGGGATTTGACTTAAAATTCTGATTTACTAAGAAAAGTAACTAGCTGTGAAAATCTCTGCATCAAGCAATTATTTCTTTATTTGGAAAGTAGTTTTCTTCTGAAAGGCAAATTCCACCTGGATGTGCTATCATGAGGTATAACGAGGAAAAGGACATTTAGAAGAGCAAGAAAGCTTCCAAGAACCTAGAGGGATATTATTGCAGGTATTTCTCAGAAATGACTGATTTGAGCAAACTCCCAAACTTGTAAGGTTTCTTTTCTCTCTATAAAAACACCGATTCCTGCTATATCAAAAGATGCAGGTTTTAACATACAGCCACTAAAGACTGAATGGTATTTTTTTCCAAAATCGAAATAGAGTAATTAAAAGATCATTTCATTTTTACAGCACAGAGGAAAATTTAAAGCACCTCTTCCAATGTACTTCTACATATCCTGACATGTTCAGTGTAAAATTCCCCCAATTCCCTTTTGCTGAGATGACTCAGCCAGGGCTTCTCACCCGGGCCTCGCTGCGCCACCGGACACGGATGTCACTTTCCATAAAGCATCCATGCCATCTGTCATGTATTTAGGCTACTAATACAGAGATTAAACAACATAATGACAACTTTGAACAATGGCATCGAACAGAAAGGAAACTTCTTGAAATCTGTTTTAGTTAGTTTAAGAGAACTAGGGATTTCAAAGAGTTATTCTTACTTTTAAATGGATCTGTACAAAATTCCTGTCTTGTAAGTTAAGTTTGTGCAGAGGTACACAGTAGCAGATTGTTGCAAAAAATTTTAAAAAATTGCCATTGTTCTAAAGATAAAAAAAAATTCATTATTGTTCTAAGTTCTGTAATAAAATTAATGACTCAAAAACTGAAAAAATTATCTTAACTGCTCAAAATGGGCTATTAGTGCTAGCAGTTCTGCCTATAAAAAGGTCCATTTCACAGTCCACCTGCACAGCGTTAATGAAATACATATGAAAAGTTGCCAATTTTTTTGTATTTTTGAAGAAAGTTTCCCTATCGCCTCTTAGGATTACAAAATACTCAGAGTTAAGAAATGTTAGCAGTACACTTGCCAACAGAACCTTATTCAATATATATGAACCCAGACAGTCCCTTTAATTACATTTTCTGAGATTATTTCTGAGTGAAGACTGCCTTGTGTCATTTCCGAAGCTCAAAACCAGCCCTGCCTTTCCTTTCTCACTGGACATTTTATCTTTCATTACCGAAATATCAGCTCCCGTGTCTGATTAATCCACAGTCTACTGTGGATTACTACTACTGGTAGTCTACTACTACCATTCACTACTTCATCTTCAAAAAAGCACTTTCCCACTCATCTCTGCTGTTCAATACACTTCTAATGAACTCCCCCAAATCGTAAGCAGAACTTCTTCACATTCCCTCATCTTTTGACGATTACCTGCAGAAAACTCAATAGCAGCCAGGGAGTCTGAATAAAGTTAGTGCAGTCACTTAAATTCCTACATGTTTCATTTGTGCAGTCTTTATTTCTAGGCGCCCGGTCTGAGAAAGTGTCGATTACAATCCACTTCAGCCAGACACGATGGGAAATGGGCTCTGAAGGCATGTAAGGGTTATGTATAAATCTGTCTTCTCTGAACACTTAATCCCATCTCTCAAATTCAATAGCAACATCTCCATTCTACCAATAACTGAAAAAAAATGGGAGTAAAGGTGTTTGGCTTGGGTGTTGTTTTTTTTTTCAATTCGGAGGGATATAATAATTATTTCATTATTGTTCAGAAAGTGATTGGGTATTTTAGTGATAATGGTTGCATGAAAGAGAGTAACTCTGCTTTCAAATGACTTGAACGCTCTATGGCAAGGTCTGCTACTCTGGCCAACACAAGAGAAAAAACTGATGGGTCACTTATTGTGTAAACAGCAACTGTGTTGTGCACTGAGTAAATCCAAATTAACATTAAAGAAAGGGAAGCTGTAAGTAAAGTTTATCGTAATACACGTGTGCATGGAGCTGTGCTAAGGTTTCACCACCGACCTCCCTTCTGCACGTTTTCCTCATTCACTTCTACAACCTGCAGTGTTAAACTCATTCCACTTGTGTCTCTACCTGCACCTCCAACACCAACTAGGCTCCCTTTCCCACACCTGTGCCTTCCTGCCCTGACTTTGCTGTCAACCCACACTCAATTTAGAGAGCTTAATCCTCCACCTTGTCTGAGTGCCGGGAAGGGGATTATGGAAAGCCAAAACACCCAGGGTACCGATGCTCAGCATCTGCACCCGGCCCCATCCTGCAGCAAGCACAAGCCGGCATCACAGCCGGCTCAGCCCCACTGCAGAGCCCTCACCTGAGAAAGCATGCTCAGCCACTCTGAGATTTAACGTATCCAGTGAAAAGAGAAAGTCTGGGAAATTTAGCTGTAAACTGTAGTAAATCTGCCTGCATTGGACACAATCAATTTTTTTTCCTGACTTGTGAAGTTGTCAACTGAACAAGAGATCCAGCCTCAGCAGAAAAGACGGGCTGACACAGGTACACAAGAGCTATTCAAAGGAACCCTCTTTTAAAACATAATTAAACCTGTTTTGTACTTTTACTAGTCTGCAGAGTAACTGCAGCAAAGTACTTTCGTAGGGGGTGGATGTTCTCATACAACACTTTCAGCATTTTTACTAGCATTAGCAACAGAAAGCGGGGTCTTGAAATGGCAAGCAATTGCAACCGTCAGGGTAAACAGGCAGAGCGACCAGTGTGAGCAACATACGATAAATGTATCAGTCATACACCCCTCTGCAAATGAAAGCCTGTCAATACACAGCCTCCGTGTTTTGGAAGAAGAATTCAAGCTTGTTTGTTTTCTAGCATTTAATTTTTTTATATTTTAGCGTAGTGAGTGAAAGTACTGTAAATACCAAACAGAAAGGAACAGTATATAACGTCCAACAGGTGCTTTAGATTTTAGAGTAGGACACATTATCAATAACAAAAAGCTCCTGAAAGACTGCGCACCAGTATTTTTTTCCCCAGGCAGGACACAACAGAAGTAATGCTTGTGTTATTAAAATATACCCTTCCCTTCATCTTTCCCTTTTTATTCTCTTGCACTTCTCTGTAATGATTATGGAAGAAGAGACCGTATTTGCTATTAGTCTCCTGGCAGCCGTGTTTTATAAATGTTTATTTGGTCCTTGTAACATAAAGTAGGTTCTCTCTCTGTATGATCAGACTTGATAGAAAACAGCTCCTAAGGGACCTATTTTCCTGTGTCTTAACTAGCACAAATATACCAGCGTCAGGCTTTTGTGCTAATGTTCGCACTTCTTGATTAACCAGCCAAATCTCCAGAGAATGGCAATTTTCAATCAAATCTGAAAAGCAGTTACAAAGATCACATGGGGAAAAAACAAAAGTTATTGAATAAAAAAATAGAGTTTCTCCCTCTTGAACACATACAAATGCACAAATAATTAGGTGAGAGCTTTGTGTAATCCACATCAGTCCTATACTAGGTGCACTGCTATTATCAGTAATCCAGAGAGAGAGAGGAACCTTACATTAAATCATCATCCACTTAAACAAGAAAAAACACACAAAAATTTAAATCTTTTTTTTATATATATATATATATATATATGAGAGTGAATATTCTCCTTACATCCCAGTCATCCCTATGTTATTCACATCCTTGTGCAGGATGGTCATCCCCCATTTGGAAATGGCAATATTTATATAGTTTCTATATGCCTCACTACTCTAAAATGAAATTTGCCTTACTTAGTCAAATCAGTGAATAGACATCATATAGACACCGAGGAGCACAGAATGGAAAGGATTTCCCAGGTCTCTGATGAATATCAAATTCATCCCCTGCTATCACAGACAATCATCTCTTATTTCCCATTTAATAAACTGATCAAGCTGAGCCTTAAAACTGGTTGGCTGCATGATGGCACTATTTCTGTTGTGAAGTGCCTTGAAAGAAAATGTTTTTAAAGATTTAGAGGGAGATGTATTTGATTTCCCAATGTCCAAAAAGCAGAACACCAGATAGCCAATGAATATAATTTGATACCACCTTCCTTTGACAAACCTATACGACACTTTGTTCAGTTTTGACTAACTAACATTTTTTCACACCTAATGAAAACTACCATTTTTTCACGCCATATTAAAAGCCTTGTAATACTAATAAAAACTGAGCAAGCTCTATAGTGTCTCAATTATTTTGTAGCATATATTAGTTTAGAGGTTTACTGAAGTCCATAGTCTTTAGGGGCTCAACAACCTGCAATACGTCACTGAAATCACACACATACATTCTGTAATAATTTGGTGGCACACACCTCTATCGCACAGCTAGCCAGGCTAACGGCAGGAGCACAACACAAATACTGCTCGTCCATTTAACTGAGCTTCCACTAAAAAAGCTTTTTACTAGATGATGCTGCAGTTAATTCTTTTTTACACTAGGCACTGCAGACGGGACTGAAAAGTGCAAGAGCCTTTTGCGAGTTTTAGTAAGTTAGACAAAAGGTTTTCTTGCTAGTGAATTTAACTTGAGACATTTTGCCGGTTCTGCTTCTTTACAGTAAAGAAGATCTTAGACGTGACCTTACAGTGGTAGCTTGCCAACAAACAGCATGAAATGCATTAAAACTCAAAGGGTTTTTTTGTTGTTGATCGAACATGTTTGTTAATTAATGTAGCCGAATGGTCTATGCCTACCAGCAGAGAAAGAACACCGAGGAAAAAAAAAAAGAAAAAAAAAAAGAAAAAAAAAAGAAAAAAAATCGCACCCCATTAAGCAACTCAGCAATCCCATAGAAGGGAAACGGCACAAAATGGGATCTGATAGAGAAAGAAAACCATACTAATGTCTAAAGGAACACTGATTCTCAAGCATTTCACAATGTGCATTAAAATCATATTTCATAGACTGTATTCATTGTTTGAGTGAAAACTACAAGATTTGTTTTCCCCAGACTGAGGGCATCCCACTCCAGACCGTTTCAGTGACTTCTCCAGGACTACTGACAGCCCAAGGCGGGAGGCAGAGGGAGGAGGTGTGCTGTAAACTGATAGCTACTGTAACAGATCCATACATCAAGGTTCCTCTACAGATGGCAAATATCAAATGGATAACATAAATATGTAGCTGTTCCCACCAGATCACATTTAAGGGACATTTTAAAGAAGACTCAAGGGTTATCGTAGGACAACAACTATTTCATGGTCAGCCATTTTGCAACAGCTCTAAGTCCACAAATAACATGCATCACCATAATACTCACAGCATATTAGAAAACAGTATAATGATGATAATTCAGTGCCCTAAATTTCTGCTCATTGACAAATGGGTTAAACTGTTGCCAAATTGAACCTGATAACACCTTGATGATCTATTTCTTATATCAAAGAGAGACTTAAGATAAAGACAACATTGGGTCCTTTCTTAATTCCTACACTGACTTGCTATACGATAGTGGCAAAAATCACTTAAAAGTGCATTTCTCTATTAATATGTTGGGGATAACACTTCATGTTTGCCAAGACAAATAAAGATAAGACTCTTGAATACGACACTTTGAAAAGCAGTAGTATTAAAATGTATCTTAATTATCTCAGCAGCAGCTTAGGATGCTGAGCCACAAAACACCTCCTCTTGCTCAAAAATACCAGACGAGTTTCACCTCTTCCTCTTCTTATCACCTGGTAACAATTGCAGCCCATAACCTATTTTTTAAACATTTTATTAGATGCAAAGTATCTGAAGGATTACAAAACTCAAGACATTTCATCACGTAAGGAATTTGTGAGACAGTTCACTTACAGAGCGACTCATAAACAAAACCAACCACAGCTAACGGGAATAGCCAGAAAAGGTTAGGCATGACCAGGCAGGGCATCCCAGTGCTAACACTGCCGCCTGTTGGGGAGTCCACTAAAATGAGTTTTTAAAAAGCAATGTGATGATAGAAAGTCAACTGGAAGATTAGATGCGACAAGAAAGTACTAACCTCTCATGTGCTAAATATTTGAAATAGCATGGACACTCTCAGTATTAACCAAAGCATCTAAAGAGCCTTCTGAAGATCTGATCAATAACAAATTATAGATGTGTCCACTGAATTACAAAAAGAAGTACTTATCTCAGAGACCCATGTACAACTGTATCAAATTATCTCAAATTGATTGTTGCCTTAAAAATAAAATGGGTTCATTTTGTGTAACTGCCTAGTTACAGTTTGTATTCTGCTTTCTGTTTTTCCTCAGGACCCAAAACATATCTGTTTCACAGGCAAAAGTCTGTGCTCTTTGTTTGTTTTAAATAAGGCTTATCTGCAGACTATTTCCATGTTCAAATCTCTGAAATTTTATACTCTTGTCATATGATTCACAGACTGACATATAGACCACCAGGATCTGCCAGTCTAAAATAAATATTAGGGTCCGTATTAAATACAGATTCAAAGTCATACTTTGATGTCAGAATCATGGGAAATATTTTTAATGGAAATAGTTATCAGCTTTATTTGAAACGAGGCTACAATTATAGGTCAATGTATAACCAAATTCCCCTGCAAAGTTTAGCCCAAAGGCCAGGCCTGGTTTTGTGCAGGCTCTTTTATCATTTACCTTGAATAATGCAGGAATTACCTCAATTACAGAGACATCCCCACATGGTGAGCCAACATGAGTGTGGCACTTGCCACACTTCTGGTTGATGACTTCATATACCATTTATTTTCCCTTTCATCATGTTAACTGATACATACATATGCGTCTATATATCACCACCACCCAGGTTAACTCACATAATACCTACATATATTGAGAAAATTGCCCCTGCATTGGTAGAAGATGCTTTACTTGAATTATTTCACAACAGGAGTGATTTTTACAAAATGGAGTCATTTTCTTGAAGAACTTGAGTTCTTCCTACTCCACAATTCCAGGATATACAGATCTGGGATTTCAGGACCAGCAAAGAACAAAAAACTAACATTCCTTTTATATGGAGAAGTTGATGTTTATGGAAGGAAAAAAAAAAACCCCACAATGTACTTCTAACATGGAGCGTTACTATGGCATCCAGGAAATATATATATATGCTTCTAAATATACATATGCATTTAGAAGGCCACAACAGCAAAGACATTATTTTGTTCTTAAGGTAAGAAAAAAAAAAAATTACATGGCAGTGCTACAACTACAGTGTGTTTGTTTTTTCTGTTGAGTAGTCTAAAGTAGGTCAAGGTAGGCACATCCATTAGTTCTCCTATAAATAGATCCACACTGAGTTCACCTGCTTGTAACTAATGTAGAACAACATAATTTTAAATACTTTTTTCTTTAATCTGACAAGTTAGCTTATTCTGTATATAGACGTTAAAAAAAAAAAAGAAGTCATTAAGTACTGCATGATTTTTAAAAGCCAAAGAAATGACAAAGGATACATGAAATTGGGACACACACTTCTTTCCCCAGCAGAAAACCAAATGTACATGCCTCCACCTATAAGTTTAGAGATCTGAAAGACTTCTGCAGAGATGTATTATAGATGAGTCACATAGTTTCCCCTTGATATCAAGACAAAGGAAAGGAGAAAATTCTGCATAAATCACTTCACATTTTCCCTGTAATGCTCCTGAATATATTATTATTCACCTCACCTTTTCAAAGACCGTGATTTTCATCCTTCTGAGGATTTTTTTCTTTTTTTTTTAAGATACAAAAAGCATTTCTTATTTAGCAACTTGAATTTGTCATTAGGCAATTTTCAAACAGGTCTCATAGCTCTTTTATCCTTATTCATTTCTTTTTTCTTTTTTAATCTGAAATAGTCCCTTGTTGCTTGATTTGCAGAGCTGTATTCGCACAGGAGGATTTCACTAGCTTCAGCCAAGTACAGAACAGTCCGATCCCCTCGAGTACTGAATGTAGGAGTCAATTTAGAAGCAAGCTAAAAGTATAGCACTCTGTTCTCCGTCACACAAAACATCATTTTACTCACACAGGCATCTTAATAACAAAATTCAATTCTGGATATTTTTCTCGGCATGGCTCAGGACTGTTTAGAGATGACATCAGAAAGCTTATTGAAGACTTGGCTTTTTAAAAATTCAATTAAAATATCTGTCTTCAATAAGGTAAAAGTCCCTACATTGGTGGGAGTTTAAAGTTAGCATGTATTCTTTAACTTCGAATTCATCTAATTTAGGAAACATAATGTTCAAAGGTTTTGGTTTCACGTTACTAAAAATTACCATGTTAATTTTGCCGAAAGAACTAGAAAAACATAATTATACTATTTTATCATCTTGCTTAAAGAAAAGTACACGGGTTTCCTCTCATTTAGACAGTGATTTATCTTCAGGTCTCATTTGCTAGGATTTGCTAACATATAGCTTCAATTTTTGACATTTTTGAATCAAATTCCTACTGCTGGAAAGAAAAAATACCTACCTATCTGTTTTAAAGGTCTTTTATGTTACACACCACATAGATGGACAAACACACCTGAGCTAAGCTTGCATAGCTTAGAGTTAATTCTTCCCGTTTTGGCTCTTCCTCCCCTATAGGAACAAAACCAGGCAAGGTCCCGGCCCCAAGTCCCAGGAGAGGAAGATCCCCAAGGGAGCCCTGGCACCGCAGTGACAATGTGGGGCACCCAGCCTCGCCGCAGAGGCACAAGGCACCCAGGCCGGCTCTTGTCTCCTGTGCAAAGTTTGAGTGATGAGATTTTACCATGTTGCAGTCTTATCTTTTACTTCTCTTTTGCCAAATTGCACAGTTGCATGCCACTTTTTGCTTTACACCTCATCCTTCACCGAGAAACTCCACTAAAATTGCTTCAATTGAGTTTCCCTGTTATGCCATAGCATTTTCTTTTTTGGTCTTCTGCACAACATGGATTTTACCTTAGGCACCAAACAAATTCACCTTTTTAATAACAGAAAATACTATAGCATTTTTCATTGTTCTTTGCTCTATTTGTTCTGCTGAAGTCAACGTGAAAAACAATTTCCAACTTCTCAGTAAATGCTTCATTTACGAATGCTCCATTCCAAGTGCCTACAGGGTTACAATCTGGTCTATGACAATTTTATTAATTTTTTAATCAAAAGCATTAAATCAAATTTAAAATAAATAGTACTCAGTACTTCTGTAGTACCCTCCAGCACAGTACAGCAAAAGCGCTTCATGGACAATAATGGCTTTAGCTTCACTGCACCCTCAGGAAGAAGATTAAAAGTTATTCTCCAAATTCTTTCTTTATTTGAGGAAACTGAGGCACGGAAGATTTCTTTCCATATTTTTGAGGTTCATCTCCAGTCTTAGATACTTTCAGTTTTGGGTGATCCCTCTGAGATAGCTAAAAAGCCTTACTTTCAGAAAAATGTAAAATACTCGCATGTATTCCTGAAGTGAACCAAAAAGGACAGAAGCTAAAATGACACTTTAAAAATAAAATACCACTAAGCAAATTTCTGAAAACATAAAAAAAAATCTAGACTCATCACTGCAGACAGTAAAGTCATTCCCTATCCAGGGCAACAAACAGCACCACAGGCCCCGTTGTGCCTGGCCCCCACAAAAGGAGGCTGGTGGCTGGAGGGAGGCTGTGGAAAGCACCAGTTCCCTCGGAGCGGTTTGGTCCTGAGCCCGCACCAGTATGCACACACTGCTCATTGTCACGCAAAACTCTTGCACGACATGCGATGAAACATGATCAACAGCCAAACTGCATCATCATCACCACCTCACTAACTATGCAGGGACACCAAAGAAGACCTCTTGTCTAAAACGTACTGAGGAACAAAGTGTAGGACCATCACACAAGTGCTAGAACCACAGCTCCAGAAGCACTCTGCAAATTAACTATAAGTTATACAAAAAGGAAGGCATTTAAAAAAAAAAAACTCATTTAGTGCCATTTGTTGCACCAGAACAGGTACCAGCTTCTCAATATAATTCATTTTTTAAAACTTATTCTCAGATAGAGACCTTATTTTACTTTCTGATTCTTTCCCTTCCTTTTTCGCCCCAAGTCAGAGCAGTAGGGACTGAATTTAGCACATGTGATGGACGTGCAGTATTTCCAAGCAGTTGTATTTCCATTGTGTTGCCCATAATAATATCTCAGCCTGGCGTTTCATTATCCCGCAAGGCCAGCACAAACCACAGATGTGGTCTGTTGAAAGCGGCAGTCCTATCTTTTCCCCTCCCAGATGGTCATGTTCATCACTGGATCCCTCTGTCCACCTTCTCCTTTCTGCTTATTCAAGCATTTGTATCATTACACAAAAGATCTAAATTAAAATTAATGTTTAATAAAAACAATTTTAATTGGTTACGTTTCCCAGGCTGGTCCAGTTCAGTCTAATTAACAGTCTCATAAAAGCTTAGGGAGGCACAAGGGAGGAAGCAAAGCATGGCCAAGACTGCTTCTTTCAGCAGCAGAGACGACTTAAAATGTCTCTAACACTGTGGCCTCAGACTGTTGTTTTGAAAGGATATAATTCATCTGCAGTTTCGCATACAGCTCAAGGCATTCTTTTCAACATTCAGTAATTTGCACTGCTCTATATCCAATCTCAGCCCTCTTCTATTGCCTCCTTCAAAATCCTACCTATTTTCAACTAATCTAAATAATTGTGTCTTGTTCACTAAAGTTGCCGTCTCAGCACTCTCCCTCTTTCAAAACCAGCAGGCTTTCCAGGAATAAATCCCTCTTGCCCTTGTATACTGCTGACCTATTTCCTATAATTTGTTTTTTTCTCTGCCAGTTTCTAACAGCAGAACTTCATTTGTCACAACATAAATAGTTACCTAAACAACTTCATACAAATTACTCAAATTCCACCATCTTCCTTAGATGAGACCAAATTAAAAGCATTGTTGTACCTCTGTCTTAGGTGCTATAACACTCTTTTAAGGTTAACGATAGCATTTTTGGGAACAAAAGTCAATAAAGAACCAGAACAACTTGTGTCAATTAGGATTAAAAGGAGGTAGGCACTGTTAAACCCCACCTTTAAACATTCTGATTTTGACATAAGGTTTTCTTAGTCGCCACTTAATCCACTATAGGCTAGCTAAAGCCAAGTTGAAAGTTTTGAAATGTACAGGAACTTGTTATCAATTTCGCACAAACCACAATCAAATCCCAGACGAGCCAGCCAATGAAGCTCGTCCAGTCTACGGCCTCCTTGAAGAAATGTTTATTTTGCTTTAACTCTTCATACCTATTTTCTGAAACTGGAAAAAAACTACTTTTAGGAAACCAGGGGAAAGCAAGCACTATTATCCTACCATTCTGAAGCTTTTTTCTTCAAACTAAGAAAGGAGAGCTTGAAGAAACCTGAAGAACAAGCGAATGCTGAAGTTTCAGTAAGAAGCAACTTTAGAAATCAAACTGCACCAAACGCTTCTTCCACTGCATCCCTGGGCAGGATCTTCAGGCACTTCCACTTTCCAGTTTCACAGAATACACCAGTTTCAGACTAACTAGCTGGGCTATTCTAGTACCCGTTCTCTCATCCTTGGGAAGTTAGGTCTGACGTCATTAGGACTGGAGTGTATTTTGTACTTCCTCAAATGCCAGCAAATTTGAGAAAGGACAATACTGGCCTACCAGTACTCCTGACTAGATGGGAAGGAGAAAATCACCTGCTTTATCATCATAGAACTCAAATCTTGAAGAGACTAGAGAGTGAACCTTTGAAATAAGATAAAGGTCACTACATCTTCTAATTAAGAACTATTCAGTATAAAGGCGAGGCCAGTTTAAAAAAAAATAAATTAGAAAATTCTGTGACAAAGGCTGTGGTTTCTCACTGAAATTAATAAAGCTCATGGTGTTCTCACAGAATGATATGATTTGAAGAAAACATGGGAAGAAACAAACAGATGAGTTTAAAACCTGTGAATTTTCATTTACTAAAATCAGCAGGTTCCCCATTCTTTTTTTGGTGGTCTATCCTCAGCTACTTACAGGCTCAGAAGAGTTCCTTCATATTAATAATCTTTTTACAGTTTAATAAAAAACGAACAAACAACAAAACTTAAAGAAATATCTTGCACGCATGTATTCTAGACAGTGTAGGCAAGAGGAATCCTTAAAATTAATGAAATGCACTTGTCTTTTTCTCTTTACAGATAACCAGGCTGAAGGCAATAACGAACAGAGAAAAAGAACGAGAGTGTATATACACACAGAAACAAAAGAACATTAAAACAATCTTTAAAATAGAAAAGCTAATACTTTCCTAAGGAACTGACAGTAAGATAATGTTACCTAAAGAATTAATAATCTGGAAGAGCAAGTTAAAACTAAAGTGACAAAATTTGCCAGTGAAATACAATTTAGGTTTAAAACAATCCTTTAAAACATGATCAATGAGCTTTGCGAGACTTTCCAGATATATATATATATATCACACTGGTGGACTGAGAAGCCTGGTGACTGAGAAAATTGAAACTTGAATAAATGTAAGAGAATGCAGTCTGAGAAATGCAATCTAGTCTAAGCCTCAAAGGGAAGAATCTTGGAAAAAGTAGCACCACCTCTCAAAAAAAAAACCCAGCAAAAATCACCATAAATTAAAGAATTAGTCAATGATAATACTGAGGTAATTTAATATACTTGTTTTCTACTGCAGCATTGAATATTTTTGCAGCAAATTTAGCTCTCAAAGTAATTTCAAATGGCAATTCCCAGTCTTCTGCCCTTTTGGGGTAGCATGGATGAGTATTAATGTAATACGTACTTATACTGTAGATGAATAAAAACAAAAGAAATGAGCAACTGTATGATATCAAATATGAATGAAGAAAATTAGTCAAAAAGCGTAAGTAGCAGTGAGAACAACAGATTACTGGAAAGATGTCACTAGTCTTCCATCTTATTTACCAAATCCACAACTTTTGAGAAAGCAGACACAGAGTATGACAATGATTTAATGCATCTGAAGGTAACCCATGGTCTCCGTATAGAAGAGTACTTTATTTTACCTGTTTTAAACTAATTCCTGGTCTAGCCAACCTACACATAGCACAGACTGTGCAATGCCTGAAGTAGAGCAGAACAACTGCATTTCCACTTGTATGTCTCTTTGGACATGACTGGAAATTATTTCTCTTCATGGTGGAAAAACAATGTAGGTAGAAAGGATTTAGAAACACAGTAAATCACAAGAGAGGATAAAGTGTGCAACCTGTATATGTGGAGGATAGCAGAGATATCTATGCCCATCCACATTTAGACTGATCATACAAGAAGGGCAGACTGAGAGGTTACTTCTGCTGACTTGTGGCAAGGGTTGAGGAGAACCTGTCGAGCTTTATGAGAAAAAACCCTACATCTTCCCACTCACCATACACTACTATAGACATCAGATGGAGCGAAGCACAGATGCATGGATGAGAACCGGCAATCTAGTGGTGCATATGCTGAAGTGAATATATTTAAGCACTGGAAAGTTGGAAGCTCTTTGTCTACACAGTTCAGGTCATCCAAATAGTATTTGAGCACTAGGCACTTTCCTGTCAAAATGAGGTAGTCAAGAAGAAGAAATGATGGGTTTAGAAACCTGTTTTTCCCTGTAAGAAAATCCTGAAATACATAAATGCTGAGCTGTTATATTCTGATGCAGGTAAAGAAGAAGGATTAATTGCAAATGCAATTAATAGGGAAGAAGATCAGAACAGAACTTCCATGTGGTACAAATCCACGTAGCTGGGAGAAAGGAGGTGAAATGAGGCTAAATATCAGAAGAAAATCCTTAATGGGGTGATATATCAGGTTGTGAAAGTCTCCCAAGGGAAGAAGCAGAATCCCCACGGCTCAACACATGTAAAAGCAGCGTGGACAAAGAGCTACAAGATAGGCTACAGGGAATAGCTCAATACATAGCAAGAGGATGGTTCAGATGACCTAATAATATAACAGGATTTAAAATGACTAGATAATTCTATTATCGTTAACCACATTCACAGAAGTACAAGCTAAAACACTGTTGCTATGGTAATCAATCCTTATGCGTTGTTGCAGAAAATGACTGAGACACAAGGGATGGAAATGAATTGAACCAGCCCTTCCTATTCTCAATGAATTCAATGTACCAGTCAGCTGGGAAATGTATCTAACATGAAAGTTTGCATCTAGCTTCCCATAAGGCTTTTAAAATATATAGTAAAGCACAACTGAGTGTCTCGCATTCAAATATGGGTTATCCTTAGACTTACACAGTCAGTTCAGATTCAAGGTAGGAGCAAGGCTCCAGTTCAGAGGGGATGCTGCTGGAAACAGATGGATTGCTCTCATCATTGCACTTCGAATCCCCTTTCTTAATACTGCGTGAAGTCTCTCAGCCCAAAGTAAATCGACACTATGGAAAGACCAATGCATGCACGCTTCTGCTCACATGCTATTACAGCTCCATCTTGTGAGAATGTGAGACCAACTTGTTTTCAATGTGGAAGGCAAGAAAAAAAGACAGCAGAGGCGATCATTTTTGCTGGCACTTTCTAAGTAGCCCTATGGACAACAAACCGTAGTAGTGAAAGCATCCTACTTTTTATTCTTAATTTACACTCCCAACTGGAAACATACAACTTTTTAAGATTCAAGCCACAGGAAAACAAATGATCAGCAGTCTCTTGATCATATATTATCAACTCTAAATCAACTCAATTCCTGCATGGATGTTATTACAGTGTTGTAACAAAGTGCACATCTCTCAGTACACTGGAAAACGCGTACTGGTTTGCTCACTCAGCTTTCCCCTTTACTTACACTAACAGAATATTTTTCAGGAAATCAGGAAGTCAAGCCTGGCAGTAATAAGATCCTTAGAGCCAGGGAAAATTTTGGAACTCAAATTTTGAAAAATGGATTTTAAATCATTCCTGGTTCCACTCAAATAGGGTCTGTTTGAATCTCTATTAGTAAAACTGGAAACCCCACTAAGTTTTTTTAACGACAACTGAGAATTTCAAAGACGACACTAACACTCCTCTTCCTCCGAAACAAAAAGTTTTCAGCAAAACACAGTGGGAACGAAAGGTCAAATCACTCAGTGAAAAACCGCCACACTCTCCCAGTTTCGTAACATAATAAAAAATGGTCACACAGAGTGTACTTAGGAAAAACTGTATGCATATGTGGACAGAAGAGAAGATGACTAATTCCGCTCCTCGGAATTTCACAGCAACGCTTCCTTTCAAAAAACGCTTTCTCAAGTGAACAAAGTATTTCTTTTGGTCTTTTGATAGTCTACAGCACTGTTAAGAAAAATAACGCAAAGCAGCCCACGCAAACAGAAAGGGTACTATAGATTATAGGAGCCACGTATTCCAAAAGGAACATGTTTTTACCTGCCAGTGCTGCTATTTTAATATAACTCTTACTCATTGTTTTGTGCAGCACTACGCAAAATATTCATTAGAAACCAGGAAAAAAAAGATCAAAAAGGAAGCAGGTCCATATTCTGGTTTGAAAATCAACTATGAGCAAGCAAGTACACCAGGAGGTAAAAATAAACTTTAAAATCCTCAGTTACAAAATATTTGAAAGAGGCTAAAAATAAACCAGCTTGTTTTCTTAAAAAGCCATTAAATTTGACCTTAAGGAATGTATTATATTTTAAGTGAGAAGCAAAATACATATGTCAAGGAAAAGATCAGACCAGCAGCGGAGTTGTCAATATTCACAAACACATACAGAAGCAAAGTATTTGATAGATGTGCTATACAGTTACCTTTGTACATTAAAAATTTATTTACATAGTGTAATTTTTTGTAAAAAAACTTCTCAGGGATAAGCAGAGAAAATGACTGAAGTACTATCAGAACATTCTTGAAATGCTAGAATATGCCTGAATTCATGAGACATTTATTCAATTGACGAAGATACATCCTTTTTATTGAAAACAGTCTGTAACACACTATATGTATATTTTGTTTCTATTTTAATATATTTCATTAGTATTTTCCTTGGAATTTAAACAAAAATGTTCCTGCTTTTGTGAGTTTCAAGTCGTTAGTGCCAAAACTTCAGCCAATGTTTCATGAGAAAATTACTGAATTATGTCTGTTTATGATTATAACACAGATTTCTCAAGAAAATTATTCCCTCTTGGGCATTAAAAACTAAATGAGTATGAAAGACTAGAATGTGTTTAATGTGACCAAGCTAGCTTTTCCCGCCAAAATGCTTCAATTTAATCCAAACTAATTTTTTAAAACTTAAACAAAGTCTAATAAAAGTTATTTCACTTCCAAAAATGACGTGCATTTACTAGAAGAGACTCGATAAAAAGGTATCATTAAAAAATCCAAATTGTGAAGGCCAAGAATTTTACTATGCAACTGCCGTAAATAATTTCTTTTTTTTTTTTTTTTTTTTTTTTTTTTTTTTTTTTTTTTTTTTTTTTTTTTTTTTTTTTTTTTTTTTTTTTTAATATAAGTTCATGGATGAATATAAGTTCATGGATGAGTCAAAAAGAGCATGTGTGAGAAAGAGAAAGAAATCCCAGTGCAACTGAGAAATTAAACTGAAAAATTAAATCAAGGAGCCAAAAACCAGACACACAGATGGTAAAAACTGGCAAAA
Organism: Pygoscelis adeliae; assembly: GCF_000699105.1. Lineage (NCBI taxonomy): Eukaryota > Metazoa > Chordata > Aves > Sphenisciformes > Spheniscidae > Pygoscelis > Pygoscelis adeliae. Next base: position 2,094,851 of record NW_008824941.1, read on the forward strand.
ATAAAAAGTAAAAATCATGCTCTTAAGTACCAACAGATGCAGTGACTTTAAAATATTACTCCTTGAGGATACACAAAGACAATAATTCCAGATTGTGATTTCTGGGCCAGTCTACTGCTGCACTAGAGCCACAAAACACATTGTATTGTACAGAGAAAAAATGATGTGTCAGAGACGGTGATATCTGCACTGCCAGTCTACTAAAATAGAAGGGAAGAAAATTAAACTATCCAACACTGTGAAATTAATGTCTTCAGCAAAAAAAAATTTATTTAACTGTGTAAATGAGATGAGAGGTGACTTGCAGAATCCATTTACAGATTTGTAATACTACAGGACTGAGCATGAACTGGTTATTTGAGCATTTCTGAAACATTCCTTCTTGAAATTATATTCAAGCTTCTCGCTCCGATGGAAGCAAGACTGTGCTTCCCAGATTCCGTGTTGTTAAACTCTGTCACACTAATAGCCTTGCTGACCTCCAATCTTATTTAGGGTCTCCTTGATTTCAATCACCACAATTACCCAAAAGCTATCCCAGTTCAGACTATTGGTATTAAAACAGGGAAAGAAAAATAATCCAAGATTTGAAAATTGAGAAACCGATGTGTAGTACCTATATGCTTGAAGTTCAGCCTTTCCTGAAAGAGATTCTTAAAATCAGAACTTGAAATGAATAATTAGTAGTACTTTTAAAACGCATTACATACGACTAATTTTCCAGATTGTTAAATGAATTAAATTGATACTGCTACGCATGATTGAACAAACCCAGCATCTTATGCCATCACCATAATTTCATGCTAGCTGTAGATATATAACCATAAAGACTACTGCTTTTTTGGGCTAAAAAACAAAGTCAAATTCAAAGAAAGCAAAATTATATTTCTTTACTACCTCTTTTAGCAGGCAAAAGTTTACACTGGGCACTTTCTCCTCTAAAGCAATTACTGAAGTTACCAGGATAATCATAGTATCAGGTAGGTGACCGAGAACTCCCCAACATGAATGTATTTAAAAACACAGTTACAGGAAAAACATCTGCCATAAAGTAAGTTTTGCAAATTTTATATGGATACATTTAAAAATATAGATACACACGTATATATACATGTGTCATCAATGACAGCACTTTAAAATGCTGCTCCTAAAAGTGGGCAGTTAATGAGGTGTTCTGTATTTCTAGCATATAAACAAGTACGGACATGTACTTCACTTAACTCTAGAGTATATATGGATGAGCAGCAAGAATGCTGAACTATAAGAATGAACAGGAAAGTTTGCTATATGTTAACTGGCAAACAGAAAGATGCTGTCATGAATCAAATAAATTTTGTCTTCTGTAGAGGCTCCAAATTCGGATGACCCAGAAAGGTGTCACTTCTCACCAGGACACCCGCCAGCTTTCAGCTAGCGCAAGCCAGCAGAGCTTCAGCAGCTGCTGTTTGCCCTGCTGAAACAGCCCGGGAGGCGGTTTTGAAATGACTCCCACCATACCGAAACAGAGTCCCAGCTGCACGCTGCAGATGCCAGCGCTGCTCTGAACTCACCCCGGTTTCTGAGGTTTAGCTTTAGAGTAAGACAAGTCAAAGCGTGCCTGACACCGGCGCGCTCAAACCCCCAGGGGCCCGGCATGGGAGGGCACAACTTCTCTTCAGCTGTGCCTCTTTTTCTATTTACATGCACATGTAGCTGTAAAATGAAAAAAGTCACCAGGGAACTGCATTGCAACGAGGTAGGAATTTCACATAGATTCAGATATAATAATTCCTTTTGTTTTTTTCTACACGTTTCCCAGCCTACATCCCAGTATCTTCTGCTGTCCCCTGACACACCACTACGGAGCTGAAGTGCCTCCTACCCAATCTTCAGCTTTTCAGTAAGACTGGCATTTGTTAATTTAGGGGGGAAATGGCAGAGTCCCTGAGCCCCATTAATTTCACCTACCCAGAATGCTGCGATACACGCTATCCTACTGAAGTATAATGTCAGATGCTTCTTTTGCACAGAGACCAATTTTACTGACCTTCAAATCACCCGCAAAACCCATCAGTTTTGATGAGATGATGAGTTAAAAGAGTCTTCATGAAGAGAAAGCTCTTTATAGTGACGAAGTGTAACTACAAGTAAGAAATACCGATGGGCTTTCTTTATGAAATCTGTGCTTTGTTGGAACAATTATTGCTTAGAAAACCAAGATAAATAAAAATGGTATGATGGAATACTCAATGTAACTTTCAGCAATTTTAAATAGAGATGCTCACAGATATGACCGCTTTCTTTTGGGACATTTAATTTAGCCTGTGCTTTGGATAAATGAGTTGAAATTATAAGCCATCATGAATTCCTACACATTAGGAAAGTAAAGATTTTTGAAGACAAATGAGGGTAGCCAAAAGGAAGAGGAAATTAAGTTTTGATACAAAGTGATTGAACACTGGCTTCCAGCCTAGTATTCTGAAGAAATACTAAAAGGACCAGAGGTTTTGTTCATACTGGGTACCTCACTCTCCTCAGGTGTTTATTCCACAGTCTGTAAAAATGTTTGCAATATACAGCCTAAAGGATAATTTTTTTTTCCCCCCCATTTTGGAAATGGTTGCGTATGTATGCTGCCCTTAAAGTTAATTTTTAAACTGTGAAAACAAACAATATTTTAAATGGCAAATATGCTAAAATAATAATAGCCAACTGGTTTTGCTCAAATTCATAAATAGCCATTTCTGTGCTGGAAAAAGCAGCATAAAAATTTTCAATCCAAATGAAGTTAAAGTAATCACATGCAGCTGGCATGAAAGTGAGTAATACCTTAATATGGAATCTGGGCAACAATTTTTATTCTTAAAATAATCACATACAAGAGATCAAAACTTAAAAGGAGTATTTGGTTCAAAAGTAAAATCTTTACAGCAGTACATTACAGAGAGTCTTTAGTTCATTAATATTTTTAGTGCTTCACATGTTTCCAATTGATTGCTTCCTCATGGAAACACTAGTTGTGCTATATTTGTTTTAATTCTGTGTATCCTGAGTATGGAACCCACCTCAACCAGAGTGACTTCATCAGTTACAGATCAGTTTTCCTTCTTCGGCATAGGGATTCAGCAAAAGTCCTCATCAGTGCCACAAGGCAGCTGGCAGTTAGTTGCTGGGTCTTACGAAAACACTTTTTAATTATTTATTAAATCAGATCAAATAAAATAAATTTAAAAAGAAGAGCGGGATTGTTGTTTCTTCTGTTTTGCATGTGACACATACAAAAGTAAATAACTTCTTTGTACATCCTGATTTCCTAAGCAACCAAATCCCTATTCTTCCTGCTCGCCCCCTCCCCAGCCCTGGAAACTATCGAGGTTGACCGTTTCATATGCAACTCCAAGTAGTTTCAAGATAAATTCAGAAGGGACTTATTTTCAAATCAGTCAGTGAATGAATTGGCAAGGCTGGTCTATTATCTTCTTTTCTCCATAAATTAAAATCTTATGGTATATCGCATCAACTAGGTCATATTACGTAATTCCATTCACTCAGTTGCTGCACTCACTAAATCTTGCTGTGTCACTTCATGAGAAATCATGACATTTCTCAAAGTATCCTATAAATTACAGTAACCACTTAATACAGCCAGAGTAGTACATTCAATAATGAAATGCTCGTACTTAAGCAATAAAATCGAGATTAAATTTAAAACCCAAAATAAAACAAAAACCCAGACAAATTACTTCCACATAACTCAATTATTAACTCCAAGTTACACAGTACCATTCCCCTTTACAGCAAAGTGCAACCATGTCATTAAAGTGACCTGTCCACACAGGATTTTAAAGAATAAGCACCTTTCCTATTTCCATCAATGGAAGATAAATTAACGATCACTTCCACAACAGACAGGACAAACCTGGGCCTTTTCTGAAAGCATCTCTTTCATAATTAATAATTCATAGAAAGAAAAAAGTATAAAAATTGTCCTGCTGTTATCCAATAAATGAGAATAAAACCTGTCATTTTCCCTTGCCCAAAATAACGACTCTGACTTTATTTCTGCTCTGTTTGGAATTAACTGACTTGCATGACTCAGCAGTGATTTACCTGAATCTCGCCTAAAAACTATGAAAAGCGAAGAGCCGTCACATCTGTGTTCCTGTCCAGGTAAGTTGTTCTGTTTTATTGTAGGAAGGACTACAACTCCCATTGCAAATTAATAATACACATATTTCTTTTAAGTAAGTAACATCAGCCATTTAGAAGAAAAATTGTACCAGGAAGAAAACCAGACTTATATATAAAAAAAAGGCACTTATTTTTCCATTTCAAGTCAAACAAATTCTAAAGTGCAAATTAACTGAAAATTAAATTAACGTGAAGCTTTAGCTAAGGCCAGACTGACTTCTAATGCAGAATTATAGAAGTTTGGCTTGGCAACAAAACCAAGCAAATTCTCATTGTTGGATTTTCTTATAACTTGAAAGGAACAGGGAAAAATCAGTATTTGGGATAACTTTCTGCTTTTGAATGGTGCCTTTCTGATAGAATATAAAAAAGGACATCATCAAGACTCTAGAAAATAAAACAGAGATTTGGGGAGCTGGGATTTAGAGATGTCATCTCTTTCTTTCCAAGGAATTGGTTGCTGTCCTGTAGAAATCCGTATTGTAAAACACAAAGCAGGTAGGCAGGAAGAAGAGAAAGGTAGAACAGAGAAAATGAGAAGAACACAAAATGGAAGGAAAAAAGGGTAAAATATCAATACCAGTACCACTTTCTGAAACAAAAACGCAGAATGTCTTTTTAAGCCTCAAAGATACAAGTAATCACATATTTACACTTTCGTTAAAAGGCCTGAATGCAGAACAAGCATAATGTGAATTTTAAATTAAGAATACTTTACAAGGGCAAGGGAGAATCCTCTATAGACACAATTAACAGAATTGCTTTAATACACTTAAAACTTTTAACCTTTGTGGTCTTTGAAGTGAATAGTGGAACTGCATCTATTTCAGGTTTGTATGGAAGGGCTGTACTGCCCTGAAAAGTTTTACAGTGCCGTAAACTAATGAAATAAATTATCTTAATTTGGTTAGAACTATTTTCATTAACTGTATTACCCACCAAGGGAATGAGGACAAATTTTAATTTTACTAATGTATTTCACTTCTGCATTACTTTGGCACACTGTAATTGCTGCTCCTGCTCAGTATTGCTCACTCTGCCGTCACGGGGCCACCTTGCCCCCGCGCTCCCTGTGCTCTCACCCACGCAGGCAGGGCTGCATGGAGCCCCTGGGACCCACGCAGCCGTCACGGCCTCAAGCAGGGCTGCGCAGTACTAACTCATACCACATTCCCACCAGGGCTTTTGAGGACACGGCATGGTAGCAGAAACAAGCACATTATGAAAATAGTGAGAGCATTTCTATTATAAAACAACTCGTTAGGACACATTATATACGCCTGGACTAAAAAGTAAACATATGAGAAGATAAACCTCTTTCACAGCATGAAGAAAGAAAACAAGTTCTTAAAAGAAGAAAAGGAAAAATTGAGACATCCTTTAGATGAAACACTCTTCCAGGCCCAGTAAAGGATTTTCAGATGTCCTTGTCTGACCTGCTACCATGGACAGACAGCAGTCAAAAAAGCCAGAGATAATACTGTTCTGCAAAATATTTAGAAAATAGTCAGAAAACTAACAGCAATAATTATTTAAAGCTTCTTACAACATCTCCATGTAATTTAAAAGAGTATTACTTATATCCCTGGTATCATAGATTTATTACCATTAACTACCATAACGACACGATTATTTAAATAGTTTGGTCCCAAAGGGCAGGAGAACAGCAGTGTATGGTTACTAGCAAGTATGAAAATGCCCTTCATGCATGCCAACACTCTTCAGAAAGGTTCTGCAGAACAGAGTAGGTCTTCTAGCAGATACTAGCGCTTGTCAGGCTGCACCTGAGTACCATGTCCAGTTCTGGTCCCCACAATTCATGAAAGGCGTGGACAGACTGGAGAGGGTCCAAAGGAGGGCCACAAAGATGATCAAAGGGCTGGAGAACCTACCCTATGAGGAAAGACTGAAGGAGTTTGGTCTTTTCTCCCTGGAGAAGATAAGGCTCAGGAGGGACCTCATCACAGTATTCCATTACGTAAAAAGCATCTACAGAAAGGACAGAAGCTGTCTCTTCACAAGGAGCCACATGGAGAAGACAAGGGGCTACAGGTTCAAGTTGCACCAGGAGGGTTTACACCTTTATATATGAAAGAATTTTTTTACAGTAAGAACAACCATTCACTGGAACAACCTCCCCAGGGACGTGGTAGAGTTCCCAGCACTGGAGGTTTTCAAGATGGGATTGGACAGAGTGCTAGGTAGTCTCGTCTCAGCTCCCTTTCCCACAAATGGTTGGACCAGATGATCTTTCAAGGTCCCTCCTAACCTGGGCTGTTCTATGATTCTTTAAATTTCAGCCCAGTCCATCTGCATACTCATGTCCATGTGTACATAGATCTATGAGAGTGAGAGTGTTTTAGTGTGAGAATATACATCTGAACATGAAGCATGTCTTTTTTCTGTAACACTTAAAATCCATGAGGTTTTTTTGTAAAATTGACTTTTCTGGGTTTGTTTTTTTTAAATTGCGGACTATATTCACCTCCCTACATATAGAGCTACATTCTGCCACTGAATTCCTATCTACACTGCAGCATATAACTGAAAGTAGACTGCAGCCCCCGAAATGTCTCACCTATTTAATACACAGTATGAAATGACAGATTATTTTTCAAAGGAGAACAAGATAGATGCCAGCATGAAACATTGTTTATAAAAGCATCACCACTACAGCTGTCCCCAAGCAATAAAGCTGTTTATTCCAACCTCCTACCTTATATAAACTGAAACCCTCAGCACTGAAAAACAACTTCAAATTTGTTCATGACTCCAAGACAAATAATAAGGAGAATCTCTTTCCAAAATACACAATGAAGGTCATGTCCACGAATGTTCATTTTGCATACAAGTGCACAAACTTCTAAATTCCATGTTAATATTTTCTTAAAACTAATACATACTGTAGTTTGAAATTTGATTCTGTCTCTGTACACACTGATGCATTCAGCATACAGATAAGCCTTTCTCTTTCAGGCTTCTTCTCTCTGTTTCTGTGGTTATACACACACATTTAAAGAATATTTAATAAATATGTGTATTAGTGTATTCACATCTGATCTTTATTACAGAAGTTTTTCTGGGGCATAGGAATGAGAGTCTATATAACAATCAGAAATAGATCAAGTTAGAACCTAAAAATCAAATGGTTTTTAAATATGGAAATGAAGTTTAGATTTAGAAATCTGGATCTGAAGCCAGTTAGGTTCAAAGTCAGATTTAAACCTAGAAAAGGCCTGTGATTCTGACTCTCGCTACGCTATTGAAAAACATGGTAAAGATTTTAACCTTAAAAAGCAGAAATCATAAATACAGAAATAGAGAACTTACATGCCCATCGTTAAAAGCTTGTTTTACCCTCCCATGCTCCCTTTTAAGCATTCTGACACGTAATACAGAACCGGCTCCAGCAAGTCTCCCAGATCAAGATGTGTCTGTGGGAACTGGGCACCTCAACACCCCCCAGAGCCTCAGCCGCTGGAAGCAGCTCAGCGGGGTCCAGCCTGGAAGCGACCCAGCTAACCGCACGCATGCCTCGACTCGATGAAGATCTAGACTCCAGTACTACACAATAGGAGTTTGGATATTTTTATGTAGGTACTTACATTATAAACACCTAAATACAGGTGTCTCATTTTGGAGCTCACTTTGCATAGTATTTTTTTAATATAATAATAATAAATGCAACACAGGGAGAACACTGAAACAAGTCTACAGAATAATCACTTAATTGTGGTCACGTACAGATCAGTGATACCCAATACCACTACACTCCTTTGGGAAGTCAAAGGCTATTAGAAATTATTTCATAATTTTGACCATATTATATATAAAAAATATTCCAAAGGTATGATTAGTCAAAGGAAAAGAAAAAAAAGAAAAATATTATTACACCTGTGTTTAGTAACAGCTTCAAGATGTCAAGGTGCTCTTCTGGCAGACAGACAGGACTTTTGGTTGGCTCAGAGCTAGATGCA
>NW_008824941.1:2103013-2118366 GCF_000699105.1 Pygoscelis adeliae
CCAGCACTTTATAGCTTACATTTCATCTGAGCATTTGAGTTTCTGAGCTGAAGAAGTTAACATCTTGCCAATATACAGAAATAAAGGGAGCAGTCAATACCTAATTACCTGTAGCAGCAGCAGCTAAGTGAAAGTATTCTTGGGCCAAATCAAGCTTTTCACCTTCTTCATAGTACAAAAGCAAGAAGAAACAGCTGTAGCACTTGGGGTGTTGACAAGCACATCAGGTGGAAGCCAGTGTGATCACACGGCCAAGAACCCCCATCTCAAGTAGTAAAAAAGCTGAATTTGCAAGTGGGTATGGGACTAGGGAGACACTGAACTCTTGCAGGGGCAGCTTGAGGTCTTCTGATCAGCTCTTTGACTAACATAAACCTTAAGTGAATCCTCTACCAATGAACTAGTCACTGCTTCTACCTGCCCATAGTTATAGCTATGGCCAATTATTTAACACTAAGTCAGGTGCCAAGCCATGCCTTTCTCAGATGTGTCCCATAGCTCTACCTGCAGAAACAAGCAAACTGCGTGAGCCATGCCATTGTTCACTGGCTAGTAACATTTTTTCCTCCCGTAATCAGCCTCAAAGTAGTCCTGCCTGGTTCCACAATCCCTGGATATTCCTGGCTACATCCATACATCCCCTGCCCTTCATATGGGACAATCCACTGAAGACCCCCACAAAAAGAGACAGGCCTCTGCATTAGGCCAAGAGCTTTGAACATATGCATATCTCTATCTTTGTGACAGAAATTCTTTATAAGGACTATGACAAGCTTTAAAACCATCTTTGTATTTTATAATTTATATGCTGTCATGGTTCTATGTTCATTGAGGTTGTTATCACAAAAGACAAATTATAAAGTGCTTGTACTCAGATAGGGAGGAAAGCAATGAGACTCTATCTTGGTGTTGTAATGTAATGAATAACCAGTTAAAAATTATTCCTCCAACTGAAGCCTACTTAATCCTTCTTCCAAATCTTAAAGCACAACTCCTCACTAATGACAATAATTTTTACTGCAGTTTCAACCTCTTCTTGTGAGGAGTTTGAGATAAGAAGAGCCTCCAACCCCCAAACCTCCCCATCTCCAGGCCATGAAACACCGAAGTTGCAGACCTTTCCACTTGTTGTTAGTCATAATAAAACCAAAAAAAAAGCCAAAATACACCTGTCAGACAAGGAGAAACACAAAAGAGGTACACTAGTGAAAATCAAAATATTTATATATGTTAGCTATACCACTATGAAACATTAAGAACTAAAAAAAATAAATGAGCTGAAGCTCTGCCTTCTATTCGTACATTAAGGCATAAAACAGAAGCAGGGTTTTTATTGTTAAATGGAAAATTTGACAACATGGGTAAGCTGGAGTATGAGAATCCACAGGAAATTAGTGGTTTAAATTCAGCAACCTACCTCTGAAGCTCTGATTATTTTTTTTCAACTGACTGCTGAAATACACTAATTTATAGCATCCAAATGTTTTGAGAGAGTACATTCAATCATATTAAAAGCAGGCCTTATTTTGCTGAAAATACAAGCTGAAGGCAGGTACTCTACAGCTGGAGATGTAAGACCATATGCTACCTGCACATCTGATCTCGTTGAAAAAGGAACCAGAGAAACTGTACCAGATTGCTACGGACAGATGTCATGAACAAGAATAACAGGGGAAGTGTCCGTACAGCACATTTCTGCTCAAGAAGACAGCAGTAGTAACCAACTTCTCTTCTCATTTCAGAATATATTTGAGTTTTTGGTTTTTGTCTTTTACCTCTGGTTTTTGCTAGATACTAGAAAGCTACTGGGATTTTAGGGATCAGACCTGTTCTTCAGTAATAACCGTGAAATTTTACTCCATCTCCTACCTTGCTTTCATGCACTGACAAATACAGACATATATCTGTTATGTATATATATTTGCATATCATTTTAATTGAACCAATCTAGTTGTATTTGCAGATCTGATCAACCGCTTCATAATTAAGCGGGGCAGCTGTAGAATTTCCCTCTCCTGCTGCTCTCGCACTCCTTCCCAGCGCACAGGACAGCCGGGTCCTCTTAATCCTTCTGCGAAACAGGCCTCTCCAGAAGAGCAAGGAATATACTATTTCAGTTCGAGGTGTCTTGATTGCTGCTAGTTCCAATATTTGACTAATGAAACCAATATGACCACCCGAGAGAAGCTTTCTCTGTACTTAAGGAATTGGTGAAAAGTTTAACTCTTTCATGCGTTCCCTTTTCATGTCTCCCTGGTATGAAACAGCATGAGTCCAGATTTGATCAGGGCCTGAGCAAGTCTTGAGGTGAACTGAGGGAAAAAAGATTTCTCAAATAAAAGTGACATTACCATATATATGAATAAATTTCAGAGGAAGTAAGGTTTTTCAACTATTCCTCAAAGTTTGATTGCTGTGGGGGGAAAAGAAAGTGCTGTGGAGGGCAAGGTGAAGAACAAAAACCAAGTTTTTCTTTTTTAAGATACTTCAGAATTAAATTAAAGGTTGCAAATTTTGTTCCTAGTACTTGACAATCTGCAGGAGAGAATTAATGAAATAACTGAACGAAAGAGTAAAAAATACAATCCTTAACTTTCTAACTATTCTGAAACTGTATTTGGATTTTTGGCTTTATAGATGTGAAATGATTCTTCAGTACAAACAGTTTCACATAACTTACTTCATGGGCTTGAGAAATGCCAAAACTTTCTGAGAAATACACAAACCATTTGCCCTGTGGACAACCAGAGGGCTCTGGAACTGAACTGGGAACCATCCTTAGGTAGATATAGCTAACCAGCATATACAATCAGAATACCTTAAAGGACTCAGAAAGCAGAATTAAGCTTTTCCATTTCTTTGATGTATCACTCTAATTTAGCAGGGCCCTAGTAAAGCACAATAGATAGGAGCAAAAGCAATTACCTCCAGGAATTTTAACAGGCTTCATGCATTCCTCCATTTTAAGGCGCTAAAACCTAGAGAAGTTTACAGAACTATTTCTTTAACAACTACTAGAACACATCTAATTCTGTGCCCTTGTTAGTCACTGCCAGAGCAGCCTATAATGATTTCCTGGAAACAAGGTGTCTTGCAGTTTCATCTGCAGAACAGGCTGTGATGCTGCAGAATCGCAGTTTGCTCCATAGTTCTGCTCATGGGAAATGAGGTGTTGTCCACGCAAAAATTAATTGCACTTCTTTGGCACATCACACCTTCATTCCTCAAAGTGCAATTCCAGTGAATGTTCATGTATGTTAGAAGCTGACAAAGATCACCCTGGAATTTTTTTTCTCCTTATATTCAACAGGAAGAGATGAGGCAAGCTTCAAGAGAAGCAACTCAATCCAAGCCAGAAGAGCCTTACTCCAACAACATGCTTCTGGAGTCTGCAAGATGAACGTAATATTTACTACTATCTCCTCTAAACAGCCATAAAGGCAGGTTAGACCAGGACTATTATTACCCCTGGTATCCGTAATGGGTTCTGCCCTAGAGGCTTCTTGGCACTGTCACTACCTTACCCTTGCTGCCAGATCTACTGTCTGCTAATTTTTCTGCACGTACGGGCAGGGTGCGCTGACCACTCCAGCCCCTCCACAGCTCTGTTGAGCACACAGGAACAGGACTGGAAGTTGCTAAATTAATTGATCACACCAGATAGCAACCTCATCGCTTGAGTTTCTTCTTCACAAAAGTGAAAGGCTTAACCAGTGAGAAACAAAAAGCCCACGAAGGACACTGAAAAAGATATTAGAGTTTAAAACCCAAAAAAGAGTGGAAGAATATCTCTGTCTGCAGCTACTCCATCCCCTGCCAGGCCCTTCCCTCCTTCTCTCTGCAGAGTTGTGCTGCATCCCACTCTCACTACAGCCTTTCTTCTCCTGTGCATTCCCTGTTAAACAGGTTTCGGTCTAATTAATTATCCTGCTGATATGAAATCACAAAAGGATCCTGGTCTTCCAGGTACATGCAGATTCATTAATACATTTGAAGAACGAACCCTCTCTCTCTCTCAAAAAACACCAGCACAAACAAACAAAAACAAAAAGCAGAAAACTTGCTCAGAAGAAACATGATATTTGCAATTTCAGACTTCAACCAGTTAACTCAAGTAACAAATATGCTTCCAGACTACCACTAGTGCCCAATTATTTACCTAATTGGTGAATAAATTGAACTAGTTAAGCTGTTCAGAGACCAAAATCAGCACAAAATTTATTAAATATTCATGTACCAAACATTTTATAAGATGATTGCTATTAAGATTCCTAATCCAACTTCTTTTGCTGAGACAACAGTTTCATTAACCGCCACGGTGAAAATCTAATGACGCATGGAAATATGCCTCAAAAACATCAAACAAGCAGAACTGTCACAGGAGATGCCTTCGAATCTGGGCACCAACTTTCCATTTCAACACAGGCAGATACAGAGACAGTAGCTAAACTCATCCGCACTAACTATACATCTTTTGAGAGGAAAATAGTAACGGGAACTACCACTATCATTAAACGTGCAGAGGAAAATATACAAGGACCAAAGACAGATTTTTTTGTTCATAAAACATGTAATTTTAAATGAATCTACAGATAATTACAAGATACAAAAATAGTTAATAGCTCACATTTGGGGTTTTTTTTCGTTTTTTATACTGTGTGATATTACTTAAGCTCCTTTTTAACTAAGAGTGGGGTTGAATAAAGAATGTTTGGAATATCCTAGGATTTGGCAATGCTGGACTTCAAATATTGGTATGGGATTTGTGGGTGGAGACCAGTCCCAGGACACCAGCCCAGTGCTGGACTCTAAACCTTCTCCTCCGGTCACAAGGCACAGTGTAAGAAGCTTGGGCTGTGTCAAATGGCAAATTTCATTTTGTCGTTCCTCTGTATAAAGCAAATTCTGCTTTTATGCCCTATTGCTGTAAAATACAAAATTTGTACATTTATGTTCAATGCAAAAACTCAATGTTTTCCTGTCACATTGTATAAAGAAGAAAGATGAAGTAATAATCCTACATATGCACTATCACATATATGGGCTTCCTGTTATATTTCCAGCCTCCATAGTAAAAATGCATTTTCATTATACATTTGAAGACACTTCTTGGAAAATTTCAGACACATACAAACACATGAAGTGACTGCTAGGTAATTTTAATTTCAGACCTTTAAACCTCTATGACTACCATCTTATTAATAAAAAAAAAGCCAAGCTGGAATTACTTAGTGTCTCAAAAAAGCCCAAGATCAAAAGCAGTATAAACGTACACTAAATAAAAACGATAACATTGTCTTCAAATTTATAATTAATATTTTACAATGTTAAGAATAACAAGCATTTAAAAGTGCAATGCCAAAACTGACCCACATTTGGCTATTCTGTAGTAATATTATTAGCTTTCAACAGCAAAGTGTTTATCAAAATACTACTCTCTAATTAAAATAACCCTGTTGGTATCACTTGTGAAGAACAGCAGCACTCCACATACTAGGTAAATGTGTTTATGACTCAAAAATGAAATAATTTGCAGCTGTCCATTTCAGTCTTAACGTAGGTTTTTTGGAAGCAGAAGGAATCCCATACAAATTTAGTCAACATACTGCTGGTGCTTGTATCGTGCTTAGAGAGCCTACATCACATAAGAATACACTTCTTCGTAATAGCTTGGAGTAGCATAAAGATTAGATTGATAAAGTAATATATATACACACATATATATTACCTGTTCTTGCCTCTCCAGCCACTTGTCCACCATGGGATGACTGGCACTTAACGATGAACGAGCATTGTCTCTCTGAAACTGGTTAGACCAGCTACTAGTATCTCGTGGTAGGCTTCTGTAGTTTTCATCTTTCTAGTTTAAAAGAAACAAAAAAGTGTCTTATAAAAAACAACCAGTCCTTGCACATTAACAATGCAGCTGGTTATTAAACCAACACAAAAGGAAGACTGACAAAGGAGAACACAGGTCCGGCTGGACCCAAGGACAATGTGATTGCCCGGCCGTTCAATTGCAAGAGCTCCCCTTCCTTAACGCCAGTGAAGCCCAAGCAAAGCCTTCGGTGGGTCTGTAGCTCCTGCACCCACTTGTGTTTCACTGCTGCTCTTTTCCAGCCTCAAACCTCTAGTGCACAGACTTCCCAAGTACATACTCAGCAAGGCTTTCAGAGCATCATGCTCCTTAGTTTCATTCTCACCAAAAGCAAATATACCATACAACAGTCCATCCAGCGACAGCTAAGGCCACTATATAATTTTCCCAAGTCTCTGTATGTGATCAATTTTACAATCAAAGCTGTCTCACTGCTCCAGGTACTGTCCTTTAGACCAGAATAGCATGCTAGAGAGTTCAAAACTTGAATTTATTATTCCACATGATAATGCTTTGCTTGGTTTGCCTGAAAGTATACAAATAGTCACATTTGTAAAACAGCAGGAGATGGAGATTGTGCTGATGGAGATACATTTATCCAATTGAGACTGATTTAAAAAAAGATTTTTTTTTTCTTTTTAATTGATGAGTTTGTCTTCACATCTTTCCCACAAGCTTGTACAAATTCTTCGTCTTCTGAAGATGATTAGTCCTTACCCAGTCTGATCACTAAAAGCCCATAAAAGCACAGAAGCAGATCCTTAACGATGGGAGTTACCCTTAGCCCAAAGTCAATGAATTACCGGTAACTTACATAGGTTAGTGCCCTCCAACTGAAATAATATATGGAACTGAAATTCTGCTTAGCTTTTCAAAAGAGGATTGCAAATATGCTATAAGTATCCTTCCTTCAGGAGCAAAGTATTTTTTCCAGTCAATGTTTGTCTGTCCTTGTGCCAAATCAGGTAATTTAGAGAGAGTATCTATTTTCCTTACAGTTATTTATTAGCAAATAAAATAAGATTGTAGTCCTACATATGTTGCAATACTACCACTTTTAGGAATCTCAAAAATCTCTAAAAAAATTAACAAACACCAGTGCACATTCTCAGCTAAAAACCATTTTTTTTATTTGTAGCACACAGCAAATGTTTGACCCTTTCTTAAATCAATACTGCCTTCCATCAGCATGAGTATTTCCTTTTCCTATTTACTGTATCGATATTTCTTTGGCCTGGCACAGTATTAGTCCAATATTCTAAAATATGGACTGTAGCATCAAATCCCTTACAATTGTCCTTCACAACTTTATTTCTTGTAAATGTATGACAGGCTTTGCTAGGAAATTCAGGTCTCAGTATAACTGTGATACGTAGCACAGTTTTCAAAAGCTTCCTGTGGGAAAGCAGTCTTTTCCCAGACATAACAAACTTAAGTTTTCTTAATTGATGACAACTGCTGTTCTTGAAAGAGACTTTGTAGTAAAAAATGTCTTCCATTTCAAGACATTAAAGCTTGAATTCAACCAGGACAAGATAACCTTGTAAAAATATGTCTGCACAAGTAACCAGCCAAACAAATCACCATCATAAATTGTTTTACCCTGCCACAAATGAGTAAGAACTTTGCGTCTTTCAGTCACTACAAAAAATCCAGTTTTCCAGTGTGGTTACGCACAAAGCAAACTAGAAACTTGCTCAGTCTCTTGCTTAGAAAGGGACAGTGGAAGTCAGTTGCTGCTTTGTACAACTGTCCCTTAGCAGAGCCATGAAAGCCAGGGAATGGTGTGTACAAATTGATTTTTTTCCTGTTGCTTCTCTTATTCAATTTTTCTCTTCTGCTGACAGAGGTGGCACAGTTCCTATAAGCCAAAACAACAATTTCTCTTGTTCAAAGTGGTGGAAAGGTATAACAGCAAAATCAAAATCTGACAAAGAAATAACGAAAGATCATTTTATGCACAAAAACCCCCATACAGTTGGTACACGAGTTATTGTCATCTAACAATAACTGGGTATCTGACAGACCATCACCTAGTCTGAATGAACAGAAATGTCTTCCTATGTAACGAGATGTTTTCTTATTTCTGTACTTTATAGATAATTCCATTTCTTATTGATTCATGTTTACAATCTTCAATATAAACTTTCTGAAAAGACATTTTTATCTATGCTACACAAAAAATCTCTCTCCACGCAGCATCCATTACCCATGCACAGGAGTGTTTTGCAAGAGCAAGAGAGAAGGAGAAAAAAGTTCATCAAGGGATGTGGTGTTCTTCGATCATTCAAACGCTAAGACTCTGATCTGAATCATACAGGACTGTCTTATGGCTTAGAGTTTATATTGGAACTTCATGTTGTAAAAAGTCTTAAACACCGCAGCACACAATGTAAGTTAAATTTTCTAAGCTAAGAGAGTTAAGTTAGGCCTCTGTTTGGTGCATCTATACTAATGTCAAGAATCCTGCAAGGAGTTTACTCCTAATACTATCTGTGCTGATCAGAAGAGTATATTCATCCCATCTACTGAAATATTTCTGCTGTAGCCCTCTTCAGTAGAAGATTGCCTTTCTCCTGCCAAGACCTATACCAGTTCATTTTATACAGAAGGCATCTAAGTCACTCAGCAATTTTTCTGACAGCAGAAGTAAAAGCTGGAATGGTAGAGAGATGTGGTTCCTGTAACTTCTTGTGTTTCTCAGTGCTGCTCAGAGGCTCAAAATAGAGCTATTATCAGAGTGGAATAAAATACCTTACCAGTGTTGCAATCACATACAGAGTCATGTTGATGTTTGCTGAACAGTGAAACATTAGAAAAAACAACAGCCACAGACAAATCCTTCACTCCTTTCTTTGTCACTGCTTTTTGGCAAACAGCTAACCCTGTACCCCACGGGTGACAGCACTGGGGCAAGCAGTAAGCTAGACCAGGAGCAGAGAGACCAGCACTTTCAACACTGCCGCACGCAGTCCTTCTCGCAGACAGCTGCACAACAAAACCGTAAGATGCTACGGCTACCTGGAACCCCATCTATGCAGGGATCTCCATTACTGCTACCGCCAGATCCAATTCAAAGATAGCAGTGGTGATAAACTATAGAGCTGGAGGTGAAAAACACATTGCTGCAGCTTAGACACTGGGATTTACTGAACCAGCTGCAATGTTGTTTGCTATTTAAAATATATATATGTATTTGGGGCTTTTTTTGTAAAATATGCAAATGTTAACCCAGAAAGCTTTACTTCTATTCAGCATGATCTAGCATTAGCACACATGCTCCCAACACCCGACTGGAAAAGGTGTGTGTCACTTTCAACTTCCATACCATAAAGAAAAAGATTTCATGATATAGAAGCCATCAGTGTCACGCAGGGAATTCTCATCTCTTCTGGAGCTGCAGCTGTAAGCCCTCCTGGGACCGGAGCTGACATGCATCGTCAGTTACAATTAAGTGCTCTAATTTTTTTTTTAAAAAGTTTCTTTCCCAAACATCTTTGGGGACCACGGGCCATGTCAGCTTTATCATGTTTGAAATGGAAATTGATCAATATAACACTAAAACTGCCAAGTCACAATATTACTGCTACACTTAACAGCAGCAGTTTGCAGTGTTTTTAATGAGGACATGTAATTTAACACCTTAAGATTTAGTTCAGCGTGGTGTCCCTGCAGGGCTGTGCTGGAGGGTTGGGTGAAGGGGGACAGGAAAAATGAAGCGATTTTGCTATACTTTTAATTTCAGATGATTTGCAATATATAACAAGCTCCTCATCAAAGACTCCACAGCTTGTAGACGAAATGATGCATTAGCATGATCTGCGTACTTCAATTACTAGCTGTCAGTGCATAAACTCACTTATGATTTTTAACCACAGTTGTACCCCTACAGACTCCCAGCACCACTAACCCAACCAAAACGTCCTCTACACGGTACAGTGACAGTTCCACGTCTGTTACCTCATTTGCCACTAGGCCACTTTCCAAATAGTAAAGGAGTTGGGTTTTTCCCTTTGTTCTGACCTCCTGTATGGCTAATGTAAAGTGTGGCAAATTTGGGGTTTCTTGTTTTTTTTTTTTTTTTATACTAGATAGCAATACAACAGGAGTAAAACAGATTGAAGACCTCTTCAACGCAATTCTCTGGAAGGAGGTCCAAAAATATAAACCAAGTTTTCACTTTAATTCTTTCTACAGCAAATTGCCCACCTCTCATTTAGGATCTTCACTAAGAGAGACCATTTTGGGCACTGACTTTTTTTTTGCTATCCATTCTTTTTTCTTGTACACTGCATTTTGGGAAAGGCTTCTTGCTTGTTTGGGTTTGATTCCTTGTGATGGCCTCAGACTGAGATAAGATTTGTCCATGTTGATGACACTTTGTTTGATCTTTTGAGGTTATAATTTCATTTGACAGACTTTGGGCAAATTCGTGTCTATGAGTGTCTTTATTGTTGTTGAATCACTACAAAAGCTGCTCTTCTTTCTTTTTGTGCTCCACTATGTCCATGCTAGACCCTGGACAGTTTGGTGTCACACCTGGACAGGATGGTAAAAGCTGTAATTAACAAAACATCCATATAATGAACGTAAATACTTGCCTGTCTGATGCAAATATCTGTTTATAAATGCAGTAATATACACATATACCCGTTTTCCATGCTGTCTGAAGGTCTAGTAAACAGATTCCTGGGGGGTTTTTTTTGTTTGGTGTTCTTTTGCGTGTGGTTTTTTTAACTGGACTTTAAACAAATAAATGAGGGATGAGATCAGCTGGATCCCCTCTTCCCCCAAAAAAGAAGACTGTACAAATAATGTCTACTTTACAGGGAAAATACATTACGTATGGGAAATGAATTAACCTAATAGATGTACTGAACAAACAGAAATTCACTTTAAAGAAAAAACTTTTTACATAGAGGTCAGATTTGGAACTGATCTCTCTGTTCATCAGCAGCTTTTTAACAACAAACTGTACCAAATTTCAACAGTTTACCTCAAAACTAATTCTACCAGTCCCTGCGTAAGTAGCTCTTCATAAATTTCCATATATCTTAAGAGTCTAACACTACTGCTTGGGTGATCCTCCTTTTCCTCTCAGGTTCAGTTGATTTTATCATTCTACAGTTTAGTTTCAAAGCTTGCTTTTTTTGAGGTCTATTGAAGAACATGGCCCCAGGAGCTATAATAATCCAGGTAGAGCCCAGCCATGTAATGCATATAAGAAGGAACCAGTTCCAGTCACCCAGTATCAGGAACCTTTGATCTTAGGCCATTCTCCAAGGAGTAAAACAGGACTCCCATATTAAAGAACTATCTCAGCTTTGTGTCTCCTCTGAGCTCTGAGTTGGAACATGGGTCATTTCCAGCAACTGGCAAAAACTGTCTTAGGATGCAGAAGATGCAAATCTAATAGTCTAATAAAGAATTTGCATGCCTTATTTATGATGAAAATAGGTGAGAAGAATGACCACTCTGTAGTCATTTTGATGTCCTTAGAAAGACTCATGTTGCACTATATGTAAGGGAGAGGTTTGATTGTACAGCCCTTACAGTTAGCGATGATGTGGTTGAGAGCCTCTGGGTGAGGATTAGGGAGGTGGAAAACAACGATGTTGTAGTGGGTGTCTACTACTGATTGCCCAGTCAGGATGTAAGCATTGATGAGTTATTCTATAGGCAGTTAGGAGAAATTTCTGGATCGGTAGCCCTTGTCCTTATAGGAGATTTCAACTCCCCAGACATCAACTGGGAATATCATACTGCTGTAATGAGCAGGTCTTGGAAATTCTTGATGTTTGTAGGAGATAACTTCTTGTCACAGGTACTCAGTGAGCCAACTAGGAAAGATACCCTCCTAGACTTGGTATTTGTGAATAGAGAAGGACTTGTGGGGGATGTGATGGTAGGTGGCTGTCTTGGCCACAGCGATCATAAAATGGTTGAGTTTAAAATTTTCTGTGTAATGAGAAAAAAGGACAGCAGAGTTGCTACCCTGGACTTCAGGACAGCAAACTTTAAGCTATTCGGAGACCTATATTCCCAGAGTATCCTGGGAATCTGCTTTTGAGGGCTTAGGAGTCCGCAAGTGCTGGTCAGTCTTTAAGAACCACCTTTTAGAACCACAGGACCAGGCAATTCCACTGTGTTGTAAGTCAAGCAAACGGGGCCGAAGACCAGCTTGGCTGAACAGGGAACTCCTCGTGGAGCTCAGGAGGAAAAAGAAACTCTCTGATCTCTGGAAGCAAGGTCAGGCTTCACAGGAAGAGTACAGAGCTGTGGTTCGCTTATGCAGGGAGAAGACACAAAAGGCCAAAGCTCGATTAGAGTTGAAACTCACCAGTGTTGTTTCAGGTAAGAGGAAGGGCTTTTTTAAGTATGTTAATAGCAAGAGGAGGTCTAAAGAAAACAACGGACCAATGCTTGTTGAAGATGGTCATCTGACTAATAGGGATGAAGAAAAAGCGGAGGCATTCAAAGCATTTTTTGCCTCAGTCTTTAATAATGCTGCTAGACCTTGGGCTGCCTGGTCCCCTGAGTCGGAGGATCACGAGTGTGGGAACAGTGACTTTCCATTTGTGGACACTGAAACTGTAATGGATGGAGCTGTATCAGCTGAATGTTCACAAGTCCATGGGGCCTGATGGGATTCATCCCAGAGTTCTGAAGGAGCTAGTGGATGTTATGGCAGGACCCCTCTCTATCATCTACCAAAGGTCTTGGGAGTCTGGGGAGGTCCCTGACTGGAAGCAAACCAATATTATTCCAATCTACAAAAAGGGCATGAGGGAAGACCCAGGGAACTACAGACCTGTTAGTCTAACCTCAATTCCTGGAAAAATTATGGAGAAGATTATACAGGGTACTACTGAAAGGCATTTAAAGAATAATGCAATCATCAGGCACAGTCAATATGGGTTCACAAAGGGAAAGTCCTCTTTAACTAATTTGATATCCTTCTATGATAGGGTCACCTGCCTAGTGGATGAAGGGAAGATGGTGGATGTAGTTTCTCTGGATTTTAGTAAGGCTTTTGATACTGTCCCTCACAGCATCCTTCTGGACAAGTTGTCCAACTGTGGGATGAGCGAGTTCACAGTGCACTGAGTGAAGAACTGGCTGCAGGGCAGAGCTCGAAAGGTTGTAGTGAATGGGCCTACACCTGGCTGGCAACCAGTCACCAGCGGTGTTCCTCAGGGTTCAATTCCAGGGCCGGTCCTGTTCAATATATTTATCAATGATCTGGATGCAGGAGTTGAATGCACCGTTAGCAAGTTTGCTGATGACACCAAACTGGGAGGTGCTGTTGACTCCTGAGGGACAGGAGGCCTTGCAGAGGGATCTAGATAAATTGGAGCATTGGGCAATGATTAATGGGATGAAATTTAATAAGGCGAAATGCTGGATTCTGCACCTAGGACGGAGTAACGCTGGGCACAAATATAGATTGGGAAAGGAGTGGCTGGAGAGCAGCCCTGCAGAAAGGGATCCGGGGGTGCTGGTCGACAGCAGGCTCAGTGTGAGTCAGCAGTGTGCCCTGGCAGCCGAGAGGGCAAACCGCATCCTGGGGTGCATCAAACACAGCATAACCAGCCAGTCAAAAGAGGTGATCATCCCGCTGTATTCAGCGTTGGTGTGGCCTCACCTGGAGTACTGTATGCAGTTCTAGGCCCCACAATTTAAGAAGGATGTAAAGGTCCTTGAATGTGTCCAGAGGAGGGCAACAAAGCTGGTGAAAGGGCTGGAAAGAACGTCCTCTGAGGAGCAGCTAAGGACTTTGGGCTTGTCTAGTTTGGAGAAAAGGAGTCTGAGAGGCGACCTCATTGCTCTCTGCAGCTTCCTGAGGAGGGAAGTGGAGGGAGAGGTGCTGAGCTCTTCTCCCTGGTATCCAGTGGTAGGATGCATGGGAATGGTTCAAAGCTGCACCGGAGAGGTTTAGGCTGGACTTTAGGAAGCATTTCTTTACCGAGAGGGTGGTCAAACACTGGAACAGGCTTCCTAGAGAGATGGTCAATGCCCCAAGCCTGTCAATGTTTAAGAGGCATTTGGACAATGCCCTTAACAACATGCTTTAACTTTTGATCAGTCCTGAATTGGTCAGGCAGTTGGACTAGATGATTGTTGTAGGTCCCTTCCAACTGAAATAGTCTATTCTATTCAGAAATGACCCTGTCTACAGTCCTGTGAATGGAATTAATGTATTAGGCATTGCCAATAGCTCATTAGGTGCCTACAAGGAGAAAGACAATTGAAAAGCCAGTGTTCTGCTTAAGTTCTATCACCTTGAGTACAAAAATTTCCAGAGTTGTCCAATTCCAATTCATATATTCCATGTTATCCTTTGATTGAAAAGCAAGGCCTGACCTTAAAAAAAAAAAGCAATAACTAGGGGCCATGATGAACAGACAGTTTTCTGTGCATGTGGTGTTATATGTAAATATTTAGCATCAAAGAATACGGGCTAAATTAAGAGTAAACTAAAAAACATGAGACTGCCTATCCAAAACATTCTGCTGATCTCTCTTGTTTACAACAGAAGAATCAAAGATGCCATGATCTCTGCACATATACATGCAAAGCCAGAAATTACCAGGCAGTGTATATTATCATTTCTCAGACTGGGGGACAGGAAAGAAGCTGCTTCTTCCATTCACTCTTTACTTATTAATCTCCCAATAAAACCTCACAAAAGATAATGCAAAACAATCCAAGTAACATACGGCAGCTGATATTCTGTAATTATAATTCAGAAGCTCAATTTTATTTCTGTAAGCTTCTTAACTAAAAAGACATGGCTTTCCATAGCTTCATTTTAAAGAAAAATAAATGTACCAGTTAACTTAAAATGTCATGAAGCTACAGTTCTGATTCCTGTACACATTATACTTAGAAACCAGTTTCTCCTTCTACTATTTTTCACTAAAGTGAAATATTCTCTTTTGCTGTGCCACTTTAAGGGCCTCTAAAGAGTTTCTATGTATATCCAGCTATATATGAATCTATACGGCTATCCATTTAAATGCAATAATATTATTATGCATCCTGCCATTTTCACCAGATATTTTATTTTGTACCCAAATTTATACAATGCTTTATGTCAATTTGGATTTAGATGAAACAGCATTTGTAATGTTGTTTGATTATTTTTAATGTCAACATCCCTTCATTTGATTCCTTGGGAGAGCCAAGAAATTAAATTGCAGGAGGGGAAAAAAGCTGATAATGAATTAATTTCAAAAGTATGCTCTGAAGATACGATTTAACAAATAGAATGTTAATATTAAATATATTTGGGGAGCTAAGGGAAACAGGAAACAATGGGGTACAGGAAACTTCACAAGGATCTTCTATTTAGATCTTGAAATGAAGAGTATCTTATAAACCACCAGTACTATCCTTTTAAGTGTTGAGTAGATGCCTTCAGGTGGCCATACCTCTAAAATGAAAATTTGAAAGGTGCAACTGGCCGTTTTTT
>NW_008824941.1:2118417-2131301 GCF_000699105.1 Pygoscelis adeliae
ACAAAGGCAATGCCCCAACCACGTAGCAAGTGGCTGTGCCTTCGCACACTGCCAGCCAGCCGCTCCTCCCCTCTGCCAGCCCTCACCCACACCACCAGCCTCCTCCATATTTAACAATACGGACAGGGGACTCTGCAAGGCTCCCAGTAAAGCATCCGTCACCTCATCCAACTTGCAAATTCATTTCAGACCTTGCCCAGAATCCCTCCTGTGGTCTGCAGGGAAAGGCCCAAATAGATACCAGACGCGTGGCTTGTAGCACCGTGTTTCTCTTTTATCCGAGTTTACAGCAGCACCAACACCTTCGGCTCTTGCAGTCTCACGGGCCTTTCTCACACTAAACAGCTTCCCACCATTCTCCATCTCATGGTTTTAGCTTTTGTCCAGACTCCTTTTACTTCATATGCTCGGCAGGCAATGGTCTTAAGTTGGACATCTGTATACAGCAGCTGAAGAGCTCGTTTATAAAGAGACAATAAAACTGAGAGGTAGCACAGAATGATCATCCCCTCTCTGTCAGGCTGTGAAACAAAACCAGGCTAAGTGACATCTGTTTCAGCGCCAAATTTAGTCATAACAGAAATAAGCCCAGAAGGTGACTAGGTATTCCTGGTTTGAAATCCTGTATTTACTGGAGTTTAGCTCCCCCGCCAATTAAAGCTTGCATCTCCTCCCCAGCCATACTACTCCTTTGTACAGATTAGTTCCACATTGGGTCTGAATCTTATTCTGAGAGTACTTTGCTTGGTTGTCTCTCCTTGTCTTCTTGGGTGATTGGTATTCATTGCAAGATGACCTAAGTTCATTTAAAAATACAACAAATACAGCAAAAAAAGGCTGAAATAATCACTGTTTAAACTGCGCAGAGTCATGTCAGAACACTGTAGGGAAGCACAGCCTGCAACCTGATTGTACTTTAAATCTTGCTAGCTACACACTCAGCCAAAATCCAAACCTGCTTTGCACCAATACACAACCTTGATAATATGAAAACAACACAGACAAATACACGAATCTGCAGAAACTCTTGAACTACAAGTGTATACTGTAAATGCAGTGTAAATGCACGGCTGTGGCTTACAACTAAATAGATAAGAGCAGGTCAAAACCCAGATCCAACTATTGCCAATGAAAACATATGTGTGTTTCCAAACGTAAAAAAAAAAAAAAAAAAAAAAAAAAAAAAAAAAAACCCAAACACCCAACTTTTCTTTTTTCTTTTTTTTTTTTCTTTTTTTTAAACTTGTTCAACATTTTATCAAGCTACTCTTTCAGGCCCAGTTTTTCACCCTCAAACCCAGGGAGAGCTGCAAGAACATAAAAAATTAAAAGAAATAGAGATGAACATTTAAACATGGGAATTTGCAAAGTACACATCCACTTAGATGAATGGCAGAGGAAAAGTCAGCCATTCGTTACAACTTCAATTATCCTATACCATGTACTTAAGAGCTTTCTGTTTTCAGTATAGCTTTCATGATCTCTCAGAGAGAGGTGCTGTACACCGCATTTACTGAAGTGAAAAGACAAATAACGCATGCGCATTCCACCACTCCTCCATCACCAGTAAGAGACTCGCTCATCCAGACCCTCCTTGGCACTCCCAGCTTGTGATGCAGCACCGTGTCCCCTCACTTATGGACCAGACATTGCTCACCCATCACACAGAAAGAGAGATGGGATAGCACAGCACTGGGAGAAAAAGACATATTCTTCCTACGCTACTGATGAAGAACAAAGACTGAGAGTCAACAGAATTGCTCAGCCTCAGAGCCAAAGTGGAAAAAACCTCACCAGCTCTCAGATCTCTCTAGCATCTTGCACTAATAATCTGTCATTTTGGGGGGACAGAGAGGAAATCTGATCATAGAATCATTTAGGTTGGAAAAGACCATTAAGATCATCAAGTCCAACCATTAACCTAGCACTGCCAAGTCCCACTAAACCATGTCCCCAAGTGCCACGTCTACATGTTTTTTAAATACCTCCAGGGATGGTGACTCAACCACTTCCCTGGGCAGCGTATGCCAATGCTTGACAACCCTTTCGGTGAAGACATTTTTCCTAATAAATTTTGCTGGAGCATGTCCAAAGAAGAGCAACGAAGCTGGTGAAGGGTCTAGAGAACAAGTCTTATGAGGAGCAGCTGAGGGAACTGGGGTTGTTTAGTCTGCAGAAAATAGATGGGCTTCCACAAACGGATGACTCAGAGCAAAAAGAGGTAAGACAACAAAAGAGATGGAGAAAATTACACCTTCACTTTGGATTTGTTGTTTTTGTTGTTGGCTTTTTCCCTGCTTCTTAACACATCTGGTCATGACTGACTTTTGGATGCAAACAGTTGAATCCTGTCCATGCACACAGTGATCGGCAAACAGAATAGCACAGCATCAAGTGATGCACATTGGCTGTTACCTCTCTGTGCACTAGGCAAGGATTTTTCACTTTGTGTCTCTCATTCCCAACCTGCTGCTGCTGCTGAGAAATACTGTATTTGTTTTCACATTTTGAAGGTCAGGAATTTTGAGTTCTTTCATAGATATTTTATTTTTTATTGCACTAAAATATCACCAGCTGCTCTGCTAAAGAAAGTCAGACTCTTCTTTGTGGTATCCAGTGAAAGCACAAGAGACAATGGGCACATAAAGAAATACAAGTAATTCTATCAAAACATAAGAAGCAACTTTCTTACTATAAGGGTGATCGAATACTGGAAGAGGTTGCCCAGAGAGGTGGTGCAGCCTCCATCCTTGGAGATGCATATACTCAAAACCCGACTGGACACAGACCTGAGTAACCTGCTGTAGTTGGTCGGAAGACACCTCAGCTGTTCTGTGATCCTGTGAAAGTCATTAATTTTACACACTACCCAGGACGAAAATAACACATACTATGTTTATTTTATATTGTACTCTGTTTGGGTACAATTCCTCCAAACTATTTCATCCTCACGTGACAAGCTGCCAGCAACGAGTTTCTACCACAAAGAAAACTGATGCATGTAACTTTTGTTTTCTGAATTTCCATTAATATCTCTCCTATAACAATATTTTCTGCATTAAAAAACTCTATTTCATCATCTGTGGATAACTCTCATTCTCCCTTCCTCTGTCTATGTGAAATCACATCTGAAATGACAAAAATTGTGACTGTCTCACTGGAAAGAGAAAAGCCCTGCTCAAATAAACCTGGATGAAGAAATATCCACGGCTATTGAATCCTTCAGAACTTCTGTTTAAAACATTGCATTTTTATTTTGAAAGCAGAAAGCCGCATTCATTATGCAGGGGTTTAAAACCTATCATGACAGAGATGCCAGGCTCTTTGCATTTACTCTGTATTTCTCCTTACTCTGTATTTCTCCTTAGCTGATTCTGTTTTATTACAGCACTTTACCAACATTGTTCATCAGTACATGCTACCTCCCTTCTGCAGGAGTATGAACCAGAGACGAAGGTTCCCAAGCGACACTTCAGTCTCTTGTCCCCAGAACGATGCCCAGTCTTTTAGTCCACAGTCTTCCCTAGTCAATCTAATCAATTTACAGTGCAATTCAGACTCCCTGGCTATAAAATGACACTAACACACACACATCTAATATAAGATTCTTCAATCCTCTGAATTATAGTTAAAACCTATTGAAATACTGTGTCTTTGGTGATGGTGATAAAGCAAACTTCACTAAGCTGTGTTTAGAAAGACTCAAAGCTAAATGAAACTAATTTTCACTTTAAATCTGATTTTGACACTGACATACCATTATTGTTGAAGCTTTTCATATAATGCGTGCATGCTTTTCTCCTATCTAGACATACTTCATTAGAGAAATATTTTTTTATTCTGTTTACAAAGAAGATTAGAAAGCATTGCACCTTTCATATAAATAAAAAAACTACAATCCAACAATCTGAAAATTTGTAGTCATCAGTCTCAACCCATAAGAACAGTAAAAATACCTGCAAGAAGAGATGGTGGGAAATATAATGCTTTACAGGTAAGGGATTTGACACTAGATGAGACTTAGATCACTCCCATATGGTTTCAAATTCTTCCTCTGCAGTTTACAGAGCCCAAAAAGATTAGGTTTCCAAGTAGGAAGAAAGCGCATCCTGAAAATAATTATTCCTACAAGGCATGGCTATTTTCAACCTCAAAATACATATATAGGCAAACCCATTTAAAAACAAAGAAACAAAAAAAACTGGCTGCTGACTAAATGGCAAAGGCAAAAAGAGAAGGAAAAAAAAATTAGAAATGATATGCCAAGTACACTCAGCTATGTGTTTGCTGTTGCTGATCCACCCCACAGAGCACGTTGCGTGCCATTTGCTTTGCTCCAGGTGGGTGAACCCAGGAGCGAGAGAGGCACAGAAGCTCATGCACAGTCATTTTTCTCTCTCATTGCCCTCTCTTGAGCTCTCCTCCTTAGTGTACATTTTCACTTCTTTCTGCTGCACCAATGCTGTTATCTCTGATGCAACAATATATGAAGCAAATTCAGGAAAGTCACACTGGGAAATTTTTCAAGCCAGTTAGCCATGGTATATCCCTGCATTAAGCAAGGCAGGTTAACTAGCTAAGCCTTGCATCTTTCAGAGAAGCAGGATCAAAGCAGATAACTAATTTGTAATGATACGCAATTCCTGGCCACAAATGGAGATGCAAATTTAAAAAACCACACTGAAAATATATGGCGTAATTAATTCACAGTCGCTATAAGACACAACATATCTCGTTGTTGCATTTATGTTCTTCCAATACAGTAACACAAACATCTAAGGGAAAAGAAACCTCATTTTCATTTATGCAGCTCACACCTATTAAGGGCAGCTAGTTAAGCCAACAGGCTTTGGTACTGAGTTATTAAGAATATGATTTAAATTAACAGTTATTCAGAAAACAACAATATCAAAAAACATTTTACTGCAGTGGAAAAAAGCACACGATATGTTTCAGCTGCATACAGTCTGTTCAGCTGTACAGTTCAACACAATTCAAACAAAATTACAGCTTGCAAATCAGGTATTACTGCAGGCCTTTGAGAAGATACTTTTACAAAGAGATTCCTTCTTGTTTCATTAGAATGGCTCGAGGAAGCAAGAGACAGCATTAAGTCAAGCTGTGAGTCACTAGGTAATACAAATATGTCTCTCACACACAAAAACGTATCTGAAAGTGCTTTTAATATTCAATTTAAAAAAAAAAACAAGAAGTGAATTTACCTACTAAAGCTGCTGATAATCATGAGCCAATTTTGTGAATATTTGCACAGATGAGCTGACCTAATCATTTGGTTGAGACCACTCATAGGAACGGTACAGAAGGAAAAGGTCAGGAATTACCTGAGTACATGTTACCAACACTACAATAACTTGTAAATAATAAATAATAATGATAATTCTTCAAATAAATAAGTACTTTGGGACACAACGTCTGGTTTCAAGTTGCTCTTACAGGTGGACAACACAGAAACCAGAAATTATCAAGATTCCAATTCTGAGGGAATACAGAGTGTGTCGTGATATCCTGACAATAAATATGTTTCTTTACAATGAGGCGATATGAAAAATGGATGAGAGAGCACGTCCAGTTTAGTGCAAGGGTTTCATACCAAAACATCCTACTTACTGTAGTAGAAATGCATCTCAAATTCAACACGCATTCAAATCTTCGCAGGACCTACTCAGGCCCCTCCAAACCAAACTCTGTCCCTCTCTGGTCATGCTCTTCTTTTCTTAAGGACACTGGAGAGCCTCATGTCCTGCTGCATCTACCCTAATAACTACAGGTAGCACTACAATTTCTTCAACAGGATCCTTCAAACATCCCACATTTTTTCATCTTCCCCAGGGCCCTTTTCCCTTTCTGTTTGCCCAGAACTACTGGCATATATCCTGGCTCCTCACAGCCCTCAGTGCATGGCAGCACTCCCACCCCTCATTTCATCTCATCTTGGGCATCTGCCCATTTTCCTGCCGCTCCAAATTCTTCCTACCCAAAATGAAACAAACACCAATAAGGAGTCTTCTCTTGCTTGCCCCCGAGAAATAAATCCCTTCTGCCAGATACATGCCGTTTCCCTCTGCTAATTCCTCCAAAAATTGGACAGGGTTTCTACCTGTCAATTATTTCTCTTTAGAGGTGACGGGCTGAAAGTAATGTCACTTCTTAGAGTCAGTAGGTGGATGAAGCTTTTGGCAACTCTCCCAGAAACCCTTTTCTTGTTTCTGCAAGATACTGCTGGGGCAAAGTTGCTAATCTACAACTGTGCTGCAAATCTCAGCCCAAGAACATATGTTCTTGTGCTGTCAAGAGAGAGAACTGCAGTGAAAACATTACATAGTGCCAACCGCCCACAAAAGATATATGGGTGCTCAAGCCCAATGCACTGAGCAGAAAATTAAGATTGTTCTCATTGCTTTGCTTGAAACGCCTGTGTCATCTATAATCAACGAAACAGTCTGGAACAAAGCACAGCCATCTCTCTTTGTTATCTGAGTAGCTGAAGAAAACAACCTAACATAAGAAAAGTAGTGAGGACTTGTTATAGTTCAAATAACCAAAATACATTTGTAAAAATTCAGTGTTAGCACTTCAGTCAGTGACTGGTGACAGACACTTCAAAAATGCACCTTTTAGAATAATACTACAAATGAAATTATTGCTAATGCCAGGAAAGGAAAGGAGAATTCTTAATATCCATTCCTATGAAGAAATCAAGATGCTGAAAACAAGCAATTATTGTTTAATTCCAGTTGTTTACTGCATCTTACCTATTAAAAATAGCGCGCTCGGTGATCTGCTCTATTCAAAGGATCGATGCATAGAGTGTGCAAAAAAGGTAGAAGAAATTATCAGTATCTATTGTACTAACTAAGCGACATTAGTTCTTTCCGATCTTCTTGATTTAATGTTCTCTTGTGCCTTGCTTGCCATCACTACATGAGATCACATGCGTTCCTTTCCAGTTTGGTCACCATGCTCCAGTAGACATGAAATATTTTCATGAAAATCAAGAGTAAGTACGTGCTGAACAACTAATGATGCAAGACGACTAGTGTGAAAGATTAGCTGCTGTTCAATTCTCTCCAATTTCTGCTAACTTCAGACACTCAAAGGAATCTGATTATGCTACATATGGCCCTCCGGATCTATGCTTGTGGAGTAATGAAGTGCAGTCTCATTATGATTTCAGAAAAATTAACTGAAAATGCTAACACTTCAAATGGATTAGGTTATCATTTTTCTTCTCCAAATCACAATAGTATAAAAGATACTTTTCAAAACAACATGCACTTCTGTGCCACACCAGTACAAGTGACAGAAAATATACTATTACCTACCTGAAATCCCGATCAAGCAGAGACCTAACGATACCATGTTAAACTGACTCCTCTGTAAGAATGTGGACCTCAATGCCTATGAGCACTGTACTTTTATAGATGTTTTTGAAATAACCAAAAGCCCACCGAAGACAGTTCAGTTCATTAGCAGCATGTAAAGACTTCTTTATTTGGGGTGTGGGAGTCCTGGATGCAAAGTCTTAGTTTGCGTTTATACTACACAGAATTAATAATAATAAAGAAAAAAAAAAGCTATAATAAGCTGCATATTTCCCAACAGGATTTTGTGCTGTGCAATCGGAATGGTAACCAAAAGTGCAACTTCCTTTAAAAATTACTCATTTCTATTGCAAAATATACATATGTTTTTCCTTTTGAGTTTGTTACCAATCACAATTATGGGCAATGTCAGAGGCTGTACAAAAGGGAGTATTTCTTCCAAATTTTTTTTCAATAGTGCACTGAGAAGAGAGCATAATGCGAATCATGTAGAGATACTTAAATCACATTGAAAAAAATGAAGGAAAAAATACTCACTCTGCGTTTCAATGTTTTAGTTTTAAGAATGTTATCAAGGAGAGACAGCATTTGCAATTTGTGTTTTGTACTACTTGACTAGTGCATCAGAAAGTAAATACTAGCAATGCTATGTCAGAAAGGCAGACCAGACCAGCTCTGGGCATGCAGATTATTCATTGACATTAGGACTTCCATAAGGAGATCAGGAAAAATCATTACAGACATGACCTATTTGCATTTAAAGAAAACGCGTGACAGCATTTAGGCCCTGCTTTGCACAGTAATGAGTAATCAGAGCTTCAACTACAGCTAATGGCAGAATCAGGTTTTTAGAGCCCCCGCTGTGGGCATCACTGAGAGTCTCCCGAGGGCAGCACACGTGTGCGACTCAAACACTCCTCTGCTGATGTCAGGATTTGGTGGACAAGGTTGGAAAACACAAGTTTAAAGCAGGAGCAGGTGAGAGAAGGACAAAACAACAATTCAAGATTCATGCACATTTTTCATTTATTGGATAAAGAGGGGGAAAGAAATATACCTTTCTTTCATGAGCACTGGGTACACCAGGAGTGTTCTGCTTGAGAAAGCCTGCCGTTGTGGACCACCTTGTAGGGTTTTTCCGTGAAGGCTCTTCTGAAGAAAAATTTGTGTCACTTACAGAGGTTGAGAGGCCAATCAGTGCAGGGTCACTACTACGTCGGACATGAAGAGGCATATCTGAAGAATAAAACAGAGAGTAAATAAACATTGACTAGATTTAAAATGTTTTTCACATAAGAAAAATATTTTTTCAAGCTCTGGATGGGTGGTTTTGACCAAATGTGGTTTTACAGAGTAAGGAGTTATTGACCTCAGCATAGTTCCTCAAGGACAAGGTCTATTTCCTCAAAACTACAGCTTTGCTGCTTGGCCGCACGAGGAGAAAATGAGGGCCAAATCAAGCTCTTTGAACCTAACACAGCTCGTTGGCTTTCCAAGTACAAACACAGCATCACTACTATCTGTCGGTTGTTGTGTAAAATAAAAAAAACCAGCATAAGCTTGAACAACGAAGAGGCTAAGGTGACTTCCAGGCATTTTGAAGAGCAAGTAGCCAAATGCCTAAATTCAACAGCCTGGTGACAATTAAGGGGTGGACTAGGACAACGCGTCCCCCACCCCACTGCCATGGCTGCAGCATGGGCACTGCCAGCACAACATGCTCGCAAGAAGCTGTGCAACAGCTTCTTTGCAGCAAAAGGCAGCCTCCTCACCTTCTAAAATACAGTCTCCATTTCCTTCTCAAAAATTACGGAAGTGACTGTTTTCTACTCTGCATTCTTCCTTTGCCTCTTCCTGACAGCTGAAACAATATCTGTGCTGATTTACCCTGATTCCCTTAACCTTCCAGTTGGCATGACTGACAGGAGAAAAATATTTCATTAGTAATAAACGATGAAGCAGGCAGGTAGACTGATTGGAAAGAGATAGGTTGGTTTTTTTTAATATATGTAGGGGTCAAATCCATTCTGGAAACTTTGATGGCACATTAAAGTTAGTTTCTCTTGAAATACAACTTAATTTTTTCCAATTTCATTTATTATCCTACAACAAATATCCACACATCTATCGTCTCCTTGCCCAAACAGAAGTTTCATTGCCTGTATTTGCGACCTCTTAGCACTCTCCCACTCAGCATCAGAACGGAGGGGACGTGATTTATCAGTTGTATTTCTCTTTACTGCTGCACTGGGAACCTTGACTGCAAAGTGGAAAAGGAAAAGGTGAAAGCTACGACATGTAAGCAGCAGAGTCACTGGGCA
This sequence comes from Pygoscelis adeliae, assembly GCF_000699105.1. Taxonomy (NCBI): domain Eukaryota; kingdom Metazoa; phylum Chordata; class Aves; order Sphenisciformes; family Spheniscidae; genus Pygoscelis; species Pygoscelis adeliae. The sequence continues at coordinate 2,128,082 of NW_008824941.1, forward strand.
ACACCTGAGAATGAAAACCAGGCTATTTTTTAATGCTTTGATGAAACAGTTCCTAGGGAGCTGAAGGTGCACGTCTCGCAATACTAGCAGGAAAACACAGTGACAGGAGTTTAAGTGACTAGTCTTAGGTTTTACAATAGCTTTATGTTAACATTATGTATAACAGTATTAAAATATAGAATCTTATTTTGCATGGCATTATAAAGACAGTGCGAAATACAGTAAGTCATGCCACACAGAGAAAATGTGTGAGAATTTTTTCATTTGCTGAGGTAATTTTAATTAATGCTGAGGTACGCACAAGTGTTAAGGTGAAATACCAAACAGTCATTCTATTTCATGTCCACCCTGGTATACAAGAATAACAGAGAATTAATTTATGTTTTTTCCCATAAGCGTTGTACTATTTCTTTCTTTTGAAAATTCTTTTTTTACTATTATTTTCATAACAAAAATATTCACAAGAGTTAATTTCTAGCAAATATTTTTTTATAAATATGTACATTTGTACATATTTATATACATATAAGGATAACAGAACTAGAAGCAATTAAAAGAGTATTCCAGGAAAGAACACTTTAATTACACAGAAAAGTATTTATGGTCTGAGTTAACTCTACTTCAATTTTGAAAACACAGTATATACTCATAAACTCATAATAGAGGGTTTTTCTTTGATTGCCTTGTCTTCAACTACTTCAAGTTTCATGAAGCAGCTGAGGGTAAAGCCTCTCGTTTCCCCCTAGATGGCAAACATAATAAAGTACGTATCAAATCGCAAGAGATCTCTGTAACAAAGGTGGCACAGCTGCAGTCCCAGCCACGGCCCCAGAATGCGTAATGAAGTGACCCATTAACAGCGGTGCCTGTGCTGCTGGCTTAGCCCTGAAGATACACTCTCATTTATCAGATTAGCCTGGCGAAGAAAGTGACTCTGTACTATGTAGTGCCACTTAAGAAAAATACCAATCTATATCTGTTCCAAGCAGCAGCCCGTGCATATTATCCTGTTTGCCTTAGCTACCCACCCTACAACAGAGAATTACAATTTTCAAACATGAGTTCACTTGCTCCTTATGCTCGTACATCTATATATAAGCACGGTGATAGCAAAATGTTCTTGTATTTTTACACGCTTTCTTCAAATTACTTGACAAAACAAAAGTTCAGTTGGGTGAACTTCTGTAAGAAGAGAAGACGAATTGCCAACAAAGAAAAAAAGGAAGAAACTGGAACTCAAGTCAGCACTTCTGGAGGAGAGCAGGCAATTATCACGGCCTTGCCTTTGTTTTGTAGCGAAAACCCGACAGTTTGCACCATGCTAAGTAGCAGAGACTTTTCACAATACAGAAAGTTAATTATGCAATGGAATTCCCAAATATTAATATGCTCCAGAGAAAACATTAACATGAGAAGTTTCTCGACAAAATCTGTTTGCTGATGAGCCACCTTTAATATGACCCATTTCATTTTAGTAAGGTTAGTTACTGAGGTATTTTCAGACATTTATTGAACACTTCTCCAAATCTTTAAAAAAAAAAAGTATTCTGTCAATACAAAGATACAACATGATCAATTCTAGTCTCTCCTTATAAAAATGGTTCCAAACATAAGGAAAAGTGATTTGTATTACTAACCAAACTTCACAATAAAGTGAATTATAAAAGTCAATAATTCGGGTGTTTTGGATCTATGTATTTTGCAGTTAAACTAGAAATTTAAACATACGGTAATTTCTTTTTTTTATTGCTGGAATGGCATAAGCACATGGAGCTAGCTCTAGTGTATGCTGCTTGGCAATAGTCAATACTGCTCCAGGTATTAATCCAAGAATTAAATCTTACTCACACTATATTAACCAGAAGTTGTAAATATAATCTCTTGCATTCCTGTCTCCAATTCGATTCTGGGAGACCATTCTAACTCAGTTTTCATACTCTCCACTAAAACAACAACAAAAAAGAATACATTGAAAAGATTTTTCTACCAATATATTGTCGGTTACAATCTTCTGGTTTACCTGAATTTATAGATTTGAAGAGGATATACTTTGAAATATTGAAAGGAAAATCAAAGGAAAGGAACTTAATAATTAAACCACAAGATGAAGTACGCATGGGACCGATGCAATGTCACTGATTCCAGGATGATGGCTGATACCGTTTGAAGTCTGTGGTTTCTTTGAAGAGTGGATAAAACAGCAATGAACTCTAATCACAAGGCTTCAAATTCTCTGTGGCACTAATGCACTGTAAATATTGATTTGCTTCTGCAGCTAAGGTGCCTTTTAAATAAGCACTTGAAACGGTAAATCTAATAAGGAATTACAGGAAGTTTTAAAAGTCTAAGAATTAAATAAAAATTAAATTAAAAATCATGAAAGTTACCACTAACTCAGTTCTTGAGCCACATTCAAGGACTTGAAGCATTCAGCAACGAGTTCAACACTATAACGTCAGAAAGAATTATATGTGACAGAGAACCCCATTAAGTTATATATATAGCCACAGTTCTGCTAGAAAATGGTTATTTGTAGGATAAATCCAAGCTGGATAACAAAATGCTCACATTCATAATCATGAAATTCTGACTGGAAGTCTCATTTTATTAAAAGCAACTGCAGTTTCACTATAAATTATAAAAACAGCCAATATACATTTTATAACCATCTTTAAATGTTAAGAACACAGAGTTGTACCTTTCCTTCCTGCCAGCAGTTCCATTTTTATTTTAAAAGGGTCATCACCTTCTCTGATTTTCAAATATGCTCACGAGCAAAAGCATTTGAGGATCTGGCAAATTTCATCCATAAAGCTGAATACGTCGTCCTGCATGCAGGCATTCAGCACAAAGGATGGTGGTCTCAGAGCAGAGCTAATATATACCTTCCCCTACCAATTTCCTCTCAGATGTCAGCTTGGAGGGCACGACTAGAAAAATACACACATATATTTATATAGCATAACCAAGACAATTTTACTCTGAAGATTTCAACTGATGCTTCAGCTCCTCAGTGCCGCTGGCAGCTTGCACAGTTTGGTGTGCAGTGAATTTAAGGCACAGAAATGAAAAATGATCTTATGGTTGTTTCTGGCCACCTCATACAGACCATCAGGCCCATGACTGATGAGTAGACTTGAACAGGACCTTCCCCCCACCCTTTACACTCAAGAGTCTTTTCTGGGAAAACGATGATTCAGTAAAACCAAAAAACTCTGTG
>NW_008824941.1:2131319-2145909 GCF_000699105.1 Pygoscelis adeliae
GCTCAGAGTTTCTGAAAGTGAGCCTGTAGATATGTATATAGGTTGAGGTGAGTTGTATACACTATACGTACAGAAAGCCTACCTCAGCACCAAGAAACCTGTCTGGGCATGGGAGACAGACACTCAACAGTTTTACTGCTTGTGTCACCCAACCAGCTCATCGTACCACTCAAATCCTCATCTGAAGTTCAAGAGGAAGGATGAATCGGGGTCATCCTGGGGCTCAGGAAAGCAGGACTGCTTCCTTCAGCTTAAAGTACTTGAAACTACAAGTTAAGACTTTGTCTATATTTAACTGAAATAGCTTTTAAAAAATATTTAGATTAGCCTTGAGTTTCACACTCCAGCACAGCTCCCCGAACTCTGGTTCCAATTTGAATAGGTTCAGTTCAGCCCCTTGTTCCACTCAGCTGGACACAGCGAGAGCCAAACATTCCTTATGACCTCGAAAGCTCAAATCCCCAAATTAGTTCGACTTTCATTCTTGCAAACTGCCAGAGACAAGACGACGGCAACTTCCAAAGACCACTGAGGCTGTGGCAAACTGGACTACCACACAGGTTTTCAAAGCTTTTTCTCTTCAGATAGCAGAAAAACAGTTTGAGACAAAACCCAGCTGACTGTGAACTTACCTACAAACAGCATTAAACCCTAGCAGCAGCTAACATAAGCCAGCACTTCTCTGCAAGATTAACAAAATAGTGCAAATCAAATGTAGGCATCTTGAATTAGAAAAGAAAAAAATATTAAAAACATAAGCAGTTCCAAGAGGTGAAGAACTACTCCCCGGACAACTGCATCATCTGTCCTGCAGAAGTAAACTCAGGTATGCTATATGGAGATGGCTGCTGGGAGGGATGCGAAACAGTAGCACTGCAAAGCTACCACCAGTTGCAGGTCTTTTCAGAAACATACTTTTGGACATGACAGCAAAGGAAGAAGATATATATATACACCACCAAGTCTCTCTTCATGGCCCAGAGCAGTATTTTCCTCTCCCCTAGAATCCATTCCACTTTTAAGTAATGATTATTTAATAAAACAATTTGCAGCATTTCCCAAAGTGAATACTCTTTACTTGGTCAAAATCTTCAGAATTTTTTTTTTCCTAAATTTGTATTATTTTCCCCAAGTTTATCCTCCTGTTACTAGTTATCTCCCCTTCACTTACAAAATTATCTTTTCCTTTCATGTGTCACAAACAATTATAGCATTTCTCCCCTAAACAGAGCTGCACAGCACATAACTTCACCTCTGCCTCTCTTAATTCTCTATTGCTGTTCATTTTTGTAAATATTATTCTGGTCTTAACTTGTTCAGAAGACACCTAGAATAGTGTATTTCACTTATGAAATACCCTCAGTGCTGTCTTGCAAGGAGTATCCTCCCTGTCTTTTTTTTGAACTTTGACACTAATACATAGTCAACAATAATCATATTTAGGTATTTTATTGTCATGGTATCAATCCAGAACTTCCATAGAAATCCTAAAACTTTTTCTATAGCCTCACTTCAGCATCTTTGTCTTGTTAATTAAAGTATATGTTCAGTTTAGATCAATATTCTTATACATACGCTTCTATTTATTCAGGCTGAATTAAACTGTACTTTTCCAGTATGTGTACTACTTCTCTGTTGGGTTACTTACCTTTCTTCTATTCATATTATTCTCCTTTCCTAGTTTATCAACATCTGGAAATTTAATTAACATACTATTTACAGTACTGCTTCTCCCAGATTTAAAGATGTTAAATAAAACCAAAACTAACAGGAATCCTCATGACACCCTACCGGACAACAATCTCTAGACTAAGACTGCCTCCCACTTTTAAGATTTCTATGCTGATTTTCAAACCATATGGAAGTGTTTATGGTCACATTAACTTGGAATTTCCAGGACACTTAAATTTCTATCAAATGCTTTAACATTTGCAAATATTGTATCAATCGTGCATCATTCACCTACAAATGCCAGCTATCTAGGGTTCACGGCTCTCCATTTCAGAATTACAAAAAAGCTTAAGATGACATCATTTAGACAATTTTCTCTACTTGACAATATGTTTATGCTTTAAAATGTCAACTTCTAAAATGAATTTCTCTGCATTCAGAACTTTTGGTTAAATAACAAGACTGCCATTCCTCTTACAGAGGAAAAAAAAGTCATTGTTAACTTCACACAATTCCAGATATTTATAACTACTTCATGTACAAACCTAACTGTTTTCAGTTATTCTGCTAGCTATTCATCTTCAAACAACAGCTTATGTACTTCCTCACAGACATATTTTCAGTGTTATCAAATATTGTTCCCTGCTTTCTTATTTCTTTAGCTTTAAAATGGCACATTTACAAGCATTCACACATTAAAATCATGACAAATCACAATTATTCTGTTTTCCTCATACCACTGCCCCATGCAGTTGGAGATCTGGCAGGCCGCCACATGAGGAGTGGGGCAAAGGCTGCACCACAGCACTAAAAATGCACAACAAGGTCTAGTAGATGGCAGATGAACGAGGCGGGCTGTGGGACTCTTAAACTCAGCCTGCAAAATCTGACAGGTATGCATATGTCCCTAACCATCAGATAAGTTTAAGAGAAAATACACTTGGCTGTATAAAATGTACAAACAAAAACCCACTGCATGCTAGCATACCTTTAAGAAACACAAGACACTATATTGGCATGCCTATGAGCAAAAATGACTCATAGAAAGCAAGAACATCTCTGGAAGAATGGATGGCAGTGAAAAGAATACAACCAAGCCACCAAAAAAAGTCTTATTACAAAGCAAAATAAAGAAGAAAAGTCCTTACCTTCTTAGTATCATTTTCAATTTCTTTTAATAGAACCTGTTTTCCATTTTCCCAACCATGTCTGCTCAATGACTTTGAAATTCAAAAATAAGAAAACATCAACCTGCCACAGTTATATTTTAATAATGAGGTAATGTTAAATCCTTATCTTGAAAGGCCTTTAAAATAACAATCTTCCTTCTATTACTCTAATATTCTTTCTTCTTACTTTTGAATACTGAGATCCAGGAGGAAAAAGATGATTGCACCTTGAAACTCAATTTACTTAGACACTGACTTTTAAAGCTAATTAGAGAAAGATCTTTAAAACCGAAATTAAAATTTAATTACCTACCCCCTCTCCGTCTCCTTTCTCTGGGCTTTTTTTCTAAAATGCAAATATCTTTGCATGCCAAAAGAAAAGACAAAAATGTCAGATCTTACAAATGTTCTACTCGTCTCTGTCAAAAAATTATGTTTCAGTATGTTTTAATGAGCTGCAGTCTCAGTTTTTTGGGTACATTCTTCATGGATTTCCTTAAAACATGCTGGATTACCTCTTTACCTATTTTCACACTATTGCTACAAATATAGGAAAAATGCACTTTTAGTCCCCCAGATGCTACAAATTTTTTGCAAAACAGCATCCTGCTCCATCACTTCTTCAAACACTTGTGTGACAGTAGAAGCATCATCAGCTTTGCTACTGCTGAAGTTTTTCTGCTTACATCAAAGATCATGACCTGCTAATAAGACTCTGATTGATATTTAGTTATATTATAATGAAGACACTGTGTTTTGTATCTGCATTCACAAGTCATTTTGCAGTGCAGGCAAGAGTTTGCAGTGACAGGAGCAAATTCCTAGCTGCTTTGAGTTGACAAGACTTCACCCCTCTGAGACAGAGGAAGTTGGCAGTTATTTTTCTTACCACAACTTTGAAAAATCCCCTAAAACTGAATGGTAAAATTGCTCCTGTTAGTGAACATAATGCAGTGATGTGAAAACTGTATATTATTTATGGTCTAAATGCTTTGGGCAGGCTCAGAAACACTCATTTAGAGGAAGAAGTTTGCAACTTTTTCCTGGACAGAAGGGAAGAAATATAGATGCAACAACAGGATTTAGATTGTAAGTCGAAGAGCTCAGTTGGGAATAACCAGGAATGATATAATGTGTATAATATACGTTACGGTTCTTTCATCAGTGAGCTTCAGCCAGAGAAAACCTGGTGTGCTTGCCAATGTTGTGACCCCCTTCTGGTCCCCAGGCCATCACTGTGCCTTTATATGACGGAAAGGGGTGGGTAGAAGTGCCATTACTCTGCAGTACCAGACATTAGGGGTTCAGAACTACTTGTCAGTCTATATCCGTTTCTGACTTATACTAGTATCAACTTTCTATCAACATCTGTTGCCAACACAGCCTCATGCATCGCTGCATCACCTCATATGTGAGATGGGAATTCCTGTGTGGATCAAATCCAGATACCGAAGAGTTAAACATGCTTAATTGCAATTCAGCAGGTATATGTGTAATTAGCAAGGGACTTGTTGGTACACAAGTCCTTATAAAGCTGGTAAGGGCATCTCTCTCCTTCCCTACTCTCCATCAGAACCTAATGCCGCATCCACTGGCTCACGAATTACGGCACTAACTGACGTTTCAAAAAGGCAATGGTCTGAACTGCCCCAGAGGGCTGCGGGGCCCCTGTGCTGCCCATCAGCATGGCCTCTGCGGCTCCTGCCCGGCGAAAGAAACCCTGCCCACCGGCTATTTCCTGGGCAAACAGCAACGAAATTAAAACCTACAGCATTTCTACTGGGGTTCAGAAGGGGAAAAAAACAGCCAAACTTCTGGATTAGTAAAGTCATCACAACGGGACCATCACCAAATAGTCCAATGTTTAGACAGGGCATGGTAAATAATGGGCAGCAGTGGCATGCTATCGGTACCTTAACTATGTGAACTGTGAACAAGTTATTTATGATGGTTGTTTACCTCATTTATGTTTGAAAAAGTGAGGGAAGAGGTATTTCTTTGCCAGCCATCAGATGAATATTCCATCTTTCAAAGTTTTTGGCTGTTAATCTGGCACACCTCCACGTTTCTGTGGAGCAGAATGTCCTCACCATGGCGAGGGCACTGGGCACCTGGCCTCTCCTCCCTGCAGGCTGGGGTGAGCGTGGCCGGCTCCAGCCTCGCTCCACTCCAGAGAAGTACAGGAATCATCAAAAACCCAGCTGAGATATAAAAATAATCGCTTACATCCAACTCGCAGGCTACTGTCAGGCTGGAGAAGGCAACAATTTTGGGATATTAGCACCCAGAGGTGGATCTGAACCTGCGTTACCTAAAATCCACATAGCTTCATTACAGAAATTATTTAGACAGATTTTTAACTGAAGCGTAATAGTTATGACAGCCAGGAAAACTTGGCTACAATCATTTAATGGAGTTTTTTTTGGTCAGAAATTATCTGTTTACGTATTTTCATAGCTATATGCACAAAATTTAAAAAAAGAAAAGGACGTGTGGGAAGGAACCGCCTCTACTGCACACTACCGAGTTTCCAACACGGCAAAAAAAAAAAAATTACAACTAAGATCTATAATAGGATAGAACGAACATAGTCCTGAACAACTATTAAAAATTACTAACAGCTTCTGCAATTTTAATGGCACTTGTTCTTGTTTCCATGACAGAAACATTTACTAGGATTATTAGAAACATCTTGGTACAGTCATGATACATGCTCTCATTTAAAGTGTTACCAGATCTCTGTGAATTAACATTTCGATGAGCTCGTATCTGCTGATGATGACCAAGAAGAGTAGAAGATCTCAAGCAGAACTAGGAAAAGGCCGTGTCATGCCACCCCATGTGCTCAGATAGACAATTTTTAGCAGAAGGCTCTTCCGCACACAGGGACTAATACAGCTCAAACGCAAAGCACAGAGCATAAAGATCTCAAGGATATTATTTTCTGTCATTCAGCTACAAGTATCAAGCTGAATCCTCCAAAGACAAATCAAGTATTTGTGTGTTTAAGTAATTAGATGAAATGCCACCAACCCTCCTCATCCACAGGGGATGCATGGCAGCAGAGCTGCCATGTCCATGACATGGGAGGGCAGATAGTGTGGCTCTGCAAAAAGATGCAATGCTGTGCCTGACCTTTCATTGGGGGTAGGTCGGAGAATGGTCTGGAAAGCTGTGAAGTTTGGGGACTACACGAACCTAATGGCATCCCAACAAGCTCTTTCCAGTTACATGAGTGGGGAATAAGAAGCTCCAGCTATCAGCACAACATGTTGAAATCTTCTCATTAACTCTCAAGGTTAAAGATCACTTTCTGCAGAAAACTCCAGTGTTCCCAGTAGCCAAATAGGGAGTAAGGCAATTTAGACCACATTTGGAGTTGTTAGTTAAATTGTTCAGATAATGCCCACAGTGGGACAATAAAACAGAACATCTGCTGCTCTCCAAGGTGTGACAGACCAACAGACATCTTTAATTCTTCTTACTAGAAACATATTATAATAGTAAACTATATTCCCTTCTTTTTTAAAACCATGCCTAATGAGTAGTAGGAGACCTAGCTGCTTCTTGAAACATGTGCAGAGTTGAGCATTCCTGTCTATCTTTACATGTACTCTACAAAGTCCCTTACAACAACAACAGGGAGCCTGAATTGTTCTCTTCTGGAAATGCAGAAAATTTCCTACATCTTGGAGAAACTTTGGCAACACCTATCGTTCTTTTTTCTTATTCTTCTCTTCCCCTCCCCCCCCTTTTTTTTCTCTCCTCCCTTTTACTACTCTGGAAACATGCGGTCACACTGCATGTTTAATTACATACCTCTCACTTCTTTTTTATTTCACACTGCCAAGGCTGAAGAGAGTCAAAAATTATTCCTAAAAGTTCAAAACCAAGAATAAGCAAATAGAAAGAACCTCAGCTGAAGTTCAAAAAGAAATCCCATTACATGAAAGACAGTTCATGAATTTTTGGATCAATGAGTTTTCATGCTTGCAGTTGCCAATTTTCATTATAATTTGTGATTGGTTCTAGCCCAGAGATGAAGATCATCTTTCTTAGTGGAGAAACAGCTTTAGCCAGAACTAACAGAAGATATTTACTGAAATACTATAGTATACACTTCATGCCAGAATTTGTCAGGTTCCCAGCAGCTAACTTTTCCAAGCTGTCTCCACACCACAAGCCTCCCCTCCTTGTCTCATCCTAGCATGTGCTACAACAATTTGAAATACCTGCACACAGAAAAGGAACATGAGGTTGACACAAAATTTTATAAAATTATTAATATTTTAAAAAACATTATTATTATTATAATTCGTTATATATACACTATTAAGGAGTTTTCATTCTGTTTCATTCTTCAAAGGAGATTAATAAGGTATTTATTGTTCTGCAGCCCAAAATGTATTGATACACTGAAATGAGAAAAGGAAGGGACAAACACTGTATGTTACTTGGTCCTCTTCCATTAGTATGAATAATCGGAGGTTGTTGCTTGAACAAGAGGAATCCCAACAGATTCAAAGGAAAATCAATAGCCCAGGACAGGATATCCAGGAAAAGCCCTGCAAGTAGTCTGTTGGACAAGAGTAGCCTGCAAAGCCATTCCAACAGATTGCATTTTCCACAGAGCAGAAGAAAAATGCTGTTACAACTGATCTGGCAACTGAATGTCTCCTTCTGCACCTGAACCCAGTTAAGTGCCTCATGCTATTACTACATACACCTTGCTCTTTCCAAGGCCGGCATGCAGAAAGATAACAAGCTGGCAAAACCTCTACAGAGAACGGACAGAAGAGAAACCAGGGAAACAAAGGACCTACAATTCCTCCAGTCCACGTGAGGCCGTGGCCAGGGCTGCCTGCACGTGGGCTGATGGGCAGAGTACTCACTTCCCCAGGTGCCACGCGCCCAGACACAGCCCCTGCAGCATCAAGGCTAACCACCTCAGTCAATAAGAAAATATATTCAGGAGTAAAGCAGGAACACGGGAGGGTCACTATCCATCCAACTGTCAACATGGAGATGCAAAGGAGGAGCTACCTTTCTGGATGAGTGCCCAAGCTGCACTTTGATGCCACAGTCAGGATGTAAAGGACAGCTGTAAGAGCACTATGGCAACCAATCCTCAGCATCCACCGGCTTCCCCTACCCAGCTTGTAGCTGCATATCTGTAAGATGCTGCTACAACCAAAAATAAAGTTCACTCTAATAATATTTTTTAACTTAAGTTAAAAGGCTCTGTGAAATGCAATTCAGATATTTTCCACTCCTCAAAAGGAAGAAAGTTATCTTGCGTAACCACTAAAAGAAAGCCACAGGAGAAGAGAGCCATCTCCTGTACTGATGGAGTTATTTCTTTAACCCACCTGAGAGCAATGGATTTTAAGGAACAAGTCTTAGTATCATCATTTTTATCTTACATTAGAATTTAGAAAGCTTTCTGGTATTAAGACCTCCCTAGCATATTGATTTTTCAATCCATGCATCTTTATGAGTTTTGTACACAGCACTCAGACATTCACAGAATAAATGTGGGGAAGATGTACAAACAACTGCGAGTAGAACATCCATAGGCTCTCACAGATCATCAATTTCTCTGCAGTGTGCATCAAGCAGGCAACGTGCTTCTAGCAGGAAACCGCCTGTTTTTTGAAGTGCTTAAAGAAATTGTTCGCTTACATTTTGCCAAACTACAGTATTTTTACATTAAACATGGTGCTTCTGACTAAAAACTACCTTACTGCTTAATAAAAATAGCTATCTTAAATTTCACGTAAAATAAGAGAGCAGAAAAATAGCTTATTATTGTTTAGTTACCTCTGTTTATGTAATCTCTGGAGGCAGAGTATTTTAACAACTATATGAGAGCTAGCGTATTAAATATTTCACATGAGATGTCAAAAAATCTACCACATTAAATAATATCTAAGATAGTTACTCATCACTACAAATAAAACGGCTATTTAAAACAGAGAACTCTCATGCAGGTGTTTTTCAAGGTCACTCCAGAACAAAAGTAAATTTGTACTCGTACACATATGCATTAGTTTTAGTTGGGATCTTGTCTGTACAAAAATTGAAACATTATCTTCCATAACATTCACATAAACACTAAAAATATTTCTTAAATGTTTCTGAAACTAAATAGCTTTCTGAGAACAAATTCATTACTCTGTGTTTCTTCTCTGGAATTTGTAAAACTATTTTAAAAGTCATTAATTCATGACATAGTTCACTTTTGTCTCTCAGATGAGATTTGGATTTATGTATTTTTAAAGCATTTGAAAATACCTCCAAAGGACATTTAAGACCCCTTCTCTTAGACTCAAAGTTCAAATTTAGGAGCAGTAAAAACTTATCCACTGGTCACGCAACACACATGCAAAATGCAGACCTCCTCAAAAAGTTTAAAAAGGGAGCCAAGCCTAAGCACATGTGGGAAATCAAGTCTGAATCTTAATAACGGAGGGTGCCCCCTCCTCTCCACAACAGAACATTTCTAAGAGAGGGGCTGCTCTTCATCATGCAAAAGCCAGCGAGAGGAAAGGCCACTCATGGAGGAGCAACTCTTGGATGCAGGTCTTACAAAACACGTTGCTGCTGGACAGGAGGGCAGGATGGGCTGCTCCCCATTCCATGCTCAGCATCAAGCACCCCTCTCTCACTCACCTCCCACGGGTTCTATTGGTTCTTGAAATCTAAGCATCATTGTACTTTGTATGTGATTATTATGGCAATTCTAATGTAGGACATATTAAAATAAACCAAACAGGTGTATTTGCTTTTTCTGAGATTACCAAAACTGCTTGCGTAAAGCAAGGTTGCTCACACATTCCTCAGAAGCAGCTGGGTTATCTCAAATATGAGTACTGGACTAAAAGCACTGATCAAGTGTAGTCACTTTTGCTGTTTCCACGTAGCTGGAGAGAAAAGCAGTTATACATCTCTGTGAGCTTTGCTGCTCCTCTTCATCAGCAGCACCTCAGCAGGGCTGGGAAGCAGCTACACTGAGAGGAACAGGAGCCAAAACCACTGAGCCACCGAAACCACCACTCATTCAGATGTCCACCACTACTCACTCCTGGTTGGCACAGGGACAGCACTGGGACATTGGGTCTCCTTGGCCCACTAAAGCCAGGAGACAGGGAGAGACAGAGATCAAGAGATAGAGAGATGATGCTGCTCAGCACATCCATAACCTATAGGCAGGTACGTAACATACCCCACCGGGTCACTGAATCACACTGCCGTGGACATCCCCATCAAACAGTCCCTCTCCACACCCCTTTCTGACCACAGAAGGTTTGCAACTCTTGTCCCTGTGCACACCTGGTGCTTTACGAAGTCCTGTGACGCAGCCAGAGAGGACAGAAAGCCGCCTTTTCAGTAAATGGCACTTCACAACCCCACTCCTGAGGGGTTTTGCTCTAACAATTTGGTTTCTCTTTTCATTTTACAGCAGAGGTAAAGGGAAGACCTGGACATCACACGCTTTGAATTACATTCTTGTGGGACTCACCTGGAGACGACTGAAAAAATACAAGCTTAATCTACAAAAATATAGTATTAAGTTCTTTAACAAAATATACTTTTGCAGATGTTGCTACCAAGAAAAAAAAAGCTCCCCGGACCCAAACTGGAGGATAAATGTCTTTGCATGAACAAAACAAACACAAAAAATTCTTGGATCAAAATTCACTCAGCAGCATGAGGCTGAAAAAAATTTCCTACTGATTTACTACGTGGCAGTTTGCTTGTCTAGCCTTTCCAAACAGCGATCTAACATTAGTGTGAGGACAGAGAGAGGGAAAATTGCTGCCTAAGTGGCAGGTTTGTTATTGTTTGACAATTCTAAAGAGTTCACTAGAAAATTCTAAAAGGAGCATTTCTAATTCCCTGAAATTACTGATAATCGGCCAAGTGAATGGAAAACAATTATGAAGAAAATTGAATGCTTCCAAACGCCAATTTGCTGTATATCCTGAATTAATATTGCATAAGCATTTTTAGTCTCTTGCTGTAAAAGCAAAGGGATAAAAACCTAGGCCCACAGGCTTTCTTGCACGGCTTTCCTCACAGAATTTTATATCATCATCATTTCTGCATTTTGTAATCATACTTAGCATTTATGTGGTGGCTTACATCTTTAACCTATTTTTCTTTACAAAAAAAAAAAAAAACAAACAAACAACAAAACCACAACACATCTGTAAGGTAAACTGCCTTCTGCATTGAAGGTTCAACAATAAGCAGTCACACCACAACAGTATGAAGCCCCTAATACAGCCAGAGATATAAGCTGGTTTTTCCTACTAATTAAGTCAGACCACACTTGAAGCCATTGTTGCAAAATACAGTCTTGGGATTTTTTTGTGGTACAGCTACACCAGCAGTTGGCCGTGAAGTATGGTAAAGAGGAGAAATTACTCTGGGAAGAAAAGGGCTCAAGATGTCCATTTTTTATAGCTGAGCCAAAACAGATCAGTTTTTGTTAAAAGGCCAAGAAAGTGTAAAAAATTAATGCAGAATTTTTATCAGCCCTGGTTTCCTGGGTAGCAGCTCAGTCACCAGCCAGTCCCGCAGGAAAACAAGACCAGCCCAAGCCATGGTGATGGAACCAGATGCTGTCCATCCTCCTTAGTCCACACTAAAGAGGAGGTGAATCAAAAAACAAATGCAAAAAATCTTAAAAGCTAATTTTCTCCTAAAAAAACCAAACCAAAACAACACAACAATAAAAAAAAACCACCAAAAAAACACATTCTCCACCTACAAACAAAACAGGGTATGAATGAACGAGAAACCAGGTTGCTGGAGGATTTGCAGGAGAAAAGGTTATTACAGCAGTATAGCTAGAGAAAAACAGGCTATGGCAGACAGGATGGGAAGACTACAGAACCGTCTGGAATGGACACTGTAAACAGGGAGAGAGTGTGCAGCTGGAAAAACTGCACCAAAAAAGAAAATGTTAAGAAAACAAATACAGAAGAATGTTAAATGAGAAAAGCACAAGTCCAAGTATGTGAAGAATCATTCACTACACACACTGCAGCACTACGGCGAGACTCCAAACAAGCCTCATAACTCAAATCCTGAAGACACCCTGTGATCATCCTGTCAAACACCTATATAAGCCCAGGTACACCGTGCAATAATGTCTGCATTTAGTCTTTTAACTTCTGTTGGAAATACAGAAAAATATTCACTTTAATTTCAAGACTTCAGGAGACAGAGAATCCATCAAAGCCCCAGGACTGTCATTTTTAAAGCTCTGCAATTCAGGGGATGTCTTCTATGTCTGAGACATCCACAGTTTGTGTTTCAGGAAAGGTAATTCAAAATGTCATCATGCACTTATACAAATCTAAGATTACACACAATACCATTTTTCATTTTGTGATTAACACTTGAGAAATAACAAAAGTGTAATCATGTGGGATTATCCTTCCTTTTCATGTCTTTAACTTTTTTTTGCAGATTCTGGCATGGACCAGGTCTCAGATTCTACAAGTACTTTTGCAAAGAGAAAGAAAGGCAAAGAGGGAGGGCAGCAGAAACCTACTCACTTCTCTCTCATAATCATACATCATTTACGTGGCTCCTAGGGTAATTGTTTATATGACAAAGTAACATCAAGGAAAGAGTTATGTATTTTTATTTGTCCCCAGAGAGGTAAGAATTCCCTGCCACTAGCTCCTCTCCCTCCCTCCCCCCCCCCCCCCTTTTTTTTTCTGATCCATGCTTCTTTAATTCCTCATGCCTTCTCTTTTCCTTTCTCTCTCTGCTTCTGATCACAGGCTGATATGAAGTGGTTGTCTCCTTTTCTCAAATTTCCATGAGGCATCAGGTTAACCCAGCTGCACCAGGTACTTAATCTGGAAGTCAGCAAATGGAAACAGAAGGAAGGAGCATCAAGTCACCAACTAACCTTCTCTCGGGTTAAAGCCTTGTCCCCGTCACACATGCTGAGCATCTCACATTCTGCAGCTTGATAACTACAGACAGAAAGCACAGAGCACACGAAGAGCCTTAATCAGCAGCCCTACCTTTGACATTTCCTCACTTTTCATTGTTAAAAAAGACCTCTCAGGTGTCTTAAAGTAAATGACAGAAAAAATAGTGGGGAAAAAATCAAGTAAGGAAACAGAACAAACAATGTATATTGCAGTGCAAGTGAAAAAAGTAAGAAAATAGTTATGGCTAAAATGAAACAAATACATTTAATTTGGCTGGTCAAGGTGAAAATTAAATTCTGAATTAAGCACATGTATACATGAATGAAAATTACCATCCATTTTGCTAAAACTATGACCTTAAGATCAAGAACTTCTTCCAAGGTAAAATCAAGCAAACACCGTATTTTCTTTACATGTTACATATGCCACTCTCTTAAGTTTAAGGGGGAAAAAAAAAAGGGAGGAAAAGTGAAGAAAAAAAACACAAGTACAGCTTTCCTTACAAAAGCCATCACTTTTGATACAGCATGAGATGCATTATTGGATTTAATTACTTACTAAACTTACTAAATTCTACAAAACATGTGGTCAATGAAATGTCTTCCTCCCACAGAGGTCTGGAACTCTGTTCCTTTCCAAGGAAATTCTAACTATGTACCAATCTTATCTGCTTTCATACAGAAAACACTGAAAATCTCTTGTCCTAGAACTCAAGACATCTGCCAGATCTGTGATTCACAAGGACTCAGTGCCTGTTAAACACGACTGGATTTGCAGAAAAAACCTTGAAAACACAAGTACTCAGAAAATATTTAAAACATCTGGTGAAACCTGGATGATGGGAGGGGGGAATACAAGCCCATAACATGAGAACAAACTAAAATACTTCATTAAAAATGTTTTTCACCCTTAGTAAGACATTCCAACTTTGAAAAAGAAAAATGGAAATGAATGGAGCAAAATCCTAGCCCTGGGAGAATTTGGCAACTGAAGACGGTACATGGCACATACAGCACAGCACAAATTGCTCAGTATGAGTGAAGTTGATGTACTGTCTTGAGGGTTTGAGGAGTAATTTAGTATTCAATTCAGCCCATAATAGGCATCCCATGCAAAGAATTCACATCCACAAAATCATTCTGGTAAAACGCAGAATGAAGTAAGATTCCTAGAAGCTTGCTTATAGACCAGCAGTCACACCAGATAAACAGCGCATAAATATCGGTATTACAATACTACCCCGAACTCACAGCCATTGAGAACTTTAAGGAAGTTCTAATATAAAAGCGCAAGTGAGTTTAACACATGCACGCACCGTGCTGCTCTTCGAGCTTATCCCACTGGGCACGCACCCGGGCGGCCGTGTGCAGCAATGAGAAGACTGCAAGGTCTGACTCTGGCAAAGCGTCTGCTGCCCTGAGCACCGCTCCCCTGCTCGCAGCCTGGGCCATGCCCCTGGGCATGGCCACCCCGCGGCAAACCCACTGCCTGCACCCTCAGGAGTACAACTGTGCTCGCTCCCGGAGCCACTGAGGACACAGGTCAAGCATGCACTCTTTTGGTACTCTCATCTTCCATGGGCTTTCTGGATTTGCTGCCACCACAACGTACTACTGCATAGATGAACTGCCAACAGACACACACAATTTAGGACAAACTCTTCAGCCAACACAAGAAATAAGCAGACCAAGCTGTAATAAACAAACAACTATACATATTTGCAGCTGCAGTTTCACTGAGGCTTTTTCACCCTTCCCTTTCTGGGGGCTAGGTTCTTAAACAGTTCCGTTT
>NW_008824941.1:2145947-2151490 GCF_000699105.1 Pygoscelis adeliae
CTGCTTACACATGGCTTCTTTTTCTCCTCCTCCTCCGGTTCCTGGAGACAGCCCTGCTCACCACGGAGCCGGTGCTCTGGCAGAGACCCTCTCCCTGAGCCTTCAGGTACACGTCCCACACCCCTGGTCACTGCCAAAGTGCAAACTAGAAATACTATCTCAGTACCAGCAATAACTGCAAACAAATTTCCCCCTACCCTTACGGGTGGACAAAGTGAAAATACTTACTTCACTGTAATGTTACCTTTTGAGCAACATAGCAGAGAGCTATGTGAAAGCAGGATTACAAGAAGACTTTGTCCACTTATGTTTTATGACTTTAAAGGTGAACTTAAAACAGAGGTAGAGGTAAATAATCTGCATGTAGAATACTCACAGAAATATTGCCTACTATGTCAAACTACAGCAGTAACTTCATTCACTCAGTTAATGGATATTTCTCACGGATAAATGTCTGCGGTTCATTTGAAAAAGTAGTTCCATATTTTTTCTACTGTTGCACTCCTAGTAAGCCCTTTTTATTTATTTTTCCATGAGTCAAGAGCCCAACTAAAATTTTAAATAAAACATGAAGACACTTCACTATGCAAGACCCTTCAGATGGAAATCATCGTGAATGTCAGGCAGTGCTTGATCTAAAATCCCTCTGTCATCTAATGAAGGTCTTAAACATCGGAGCTTAAAATGGGTTGGAATAGAAGAATCTAACATCATTTTTATGTTTGGTGGAGCAAGCTTTCATATGCAGAAAACATTTCTGAGGTTTTGGTTCCAAAAAGCCCAAAAGCAGAGAGATCAAAAGAGGACTTAACAAAAGTCATGGAAATATTAATTTGTATATCATATAGGGCTGGTTAACAAGGCAGGCGTGTCTCTTCATTCTCTAACTTATCAGAAACTGGTGAAGATAATGTTGTTATTTTATAATCCACTAAAAAGGAACTGATAGCATTGCTTTAAATGTTATTTCATTTGAAACAGTCTCGGTAGTTGAGAAACAAGCTCACCAGTTTTCTCTCTGCAAACCTGCAAAGGCATTTACTTTAATAGCCTATATTTGAGGGATGGCTCCTTTCCCCAGCCCCCCATTCAGAGGCTGGGCATGTATACAGAGAGCTTTCCTCTTCCAAGCCCACAGGGAGCCAGGATACCCTGAAGACTGGCGAGGGCGGGATGGCCATAACAGCCACACGCTGCACGGTTCGCGAGGGAATGGGGCACAGAGGCACTTGACTGCAAAGGGCAGTAAAGACAACTCAAGTCCTTCAGTGCTCTTTAACTCCATGTCATGCTTAGTTCCCCCAGATTTGGGCTGGCTTTTCAGTGCCACGTGGCATGATCTGTTACACTTCAAGGTCTAAGAACATGTAGCAAGAAAAAGTACAGTTGCCTCTTTGTAGAGGTTTACCCATTTGGGAGTAGTACTGCATAAAGTGACTAGATACCAGTGTCAGACCCAAGGCAGACGACACTGTTGGTTTAACCATAAAATGTCATGGAAGTTTCTCAAACCCAATTTTACTCTGGAAAAAAGCTAACATGGGACTATCTGCATTCATGACATACTGTCTACGACCCAACTATACTTCCCAAGCATACTTATAGCTGTGTAGGAACTTCCTGGGGCCAAGCAAAATTGCTCTGTGGGTCAAACTGAGAAGCCGTTGGCTTTGTAAAATGCCACTTAGTCTTTCTCTTCCAAATATACAAATGACCTTTTTTAAGGCAACAAAGGCAGCATCCTACTTCATTTAAAAAAAAAAAAAAATCTTTCAAATAAAAATTTACTTTTACAGTGTGAGGTAAATCACATGCAGAATGGGATCCACTGGCATCTGTTTCAGAACTGGTCACCTCTGTTTCTCTCTCATCAATGGAGATTAGCCAGTGCAGCTAGTCTAGGCCATACTCCATCTCATCCTGAAATAAGCTGTAAAACAGGTCAGATGAACTCACCCTAAAGGTGTCCATTCCTCTCCAGGAATGAGAAACCAGGCTGCCTCAAGCATTTAGCTCAGATGCAGTACCTGAAGTCTATTGATATTAACGTCATCCGTTGTGTCTGCTTTGGATCAGCTGTTGCCCAGCAGTTGCCAAGAGTCCCAGTTTTACTTCCAGTTGCAAACAGTGCTGTACAGAGAACTGAATCAAATCCAGCCCCTCGGGATAAGGTTTTAATGGTTGATCAAAGTTTGCTTGGAGAAGTCTAGTCACCCCGACTCATATGCACAATTTCCAGAAGCTAGCATAATAGCTTGCTATTGCTGTCTTTGTACAGCCCTTTACTGTATGCATGCAAGTAGTAGTACAAATATTTTATCTTAACCTAAGCACCACTTCTGGCTTTTGTTTGTAAACCCACATGGTCCCCAACTCCCTTCCCACACATACACTCACTTCCAGTTTCTATAAATCCAAAAATGTTGACAGAATTAATTACCTAAATCCATAACAGAGGCAAGAAACACAGACCTGGAACACAGCCCGAGTTCACATCCACCTCCAATCCCAAACAGCCGAGCTCTGGCATCAGCCTGGGTGGTGAAAGCCACCCCAGCGAGGTGGCCGCTGTGTCACAAAGGGGGACCCCATCTGCCCCCACAGTGTCACAAAGGGGGAGACGAGAAGGCCCTGCCTGCAGACTGGTCGGGGACACTGAGCTGCGCTGAGCTGAGCCGAGCTGTGCTGGCAGGAGAGCAGGCGGTGGGCTCATGCCTTGTCTCAGCTCAAACAGGGATCATGGGCTCAAGTTGGTCTTGTCACCTCCACAGCATCCACTGCTATTGGGGACCAAAATCTCTGGAGAAAAGTTCTTCTAAATAAACATGCTTGATTCTCACCCTAAATGCTTGATCTGCCCCTAACATGAACCCACAGCATTTCTGAAGATGGAGCTCATCTTACTTACACAATTCATTTAAGATTTACAACGAGATGGGTGGGAGAAAAAAACAAATTTTATCTTTTTAAAAGTATGAAATAAGGCAATAAATTAATAGAAAGTTGTTTCTCATCCACTCCTTTATTTCTGTATCATCCTTCAGTCCTTTTCAGTGCATGAGAGAGTAAATAAAAAACAAACTAAAAAACAAGCCTATTCAACTAGCAGCCATCTGTCCCTGTTTCATCCCCCTCAAAAGAACATGTCAAAAGACAGAATTTAAAGCAACTTTTTCCCAGTAACCACCAAAAGAGATGGTCTATCTCCAAAACACATCCCCATCTGAAAAAAGAGGATGTGAGTTCACGTGCTGCAAATGCAATAAAGAAAGGAGCAAGAAGATCCCTTGTGAATTAAGCACAAAAGCAAGCAACAATGCTCTCAACTGAAGTACAAGTTCAGCCTAATTAAGGATATACTTTAAGTATAACATCTTACAGCCTTGGGCTGTGGTCAAAAATAGCCACATGCTTGTTGGGGGGTGGGGAGGGCCATGCACTAGCTGTTGCATTGAACACGGCGTAACCCTGCAGACAGCATGGCACAGAGCCCCCAGCATCACAACACTCTTCACTAGCCCACAACACCCTTCCCGTAAGATCATCCCACTTAGGACTGAGTGAACGATTAAGTACATTTGACAAACTCTGCATCCTCTCCTGTTGGCAAATTGTCTGCGAGTAATTTATGTCAGTAGTCCACCCCCTCAGAGACCAATGCTGTTGGCTCAAAGCAAAGCAAAATGCGATCGGGATACCAGTTACTCTCGCAGACTGCTGGTTCTGGATATTAAGGATGCCTTGAAGCATATTGTTTATCACATTTCAGAGTAAGTACCTATAAATACTGCACGAGGTTTTTAGAAACTGTTGGATTAAAAAAAGTGTATTGTGTACACATGCCTCCATAAAGTAAAAAATTTCACAGGGTGGTTGCCTGTAGCACGAAAAAGCATTCCCCACTCATTTCAGATTCACGTTCCTTTGCCTTCACTGTGCTCCTTCTTGTTTGCTTACAATGAAATAACAAGAAATAGAGCATTAATCAAGAAATTATCTATAGAAAGAGTTATTACACTTATTGATACATGTGTGATGACAAACTCTTTCAATAAACAAATATTTTTATCACAATGGGATTAAAACCATGATGCCACAATACAATGGACTTGTGCAGCTACTCTGTAACATTTGATTGGATAAAACGGCATAACATTTTTGTATACATAAAAATACAGTTCCCTTAAGGAAAAAGTTACCTTTCATTTAATGAGGGGGAAAATAAAACCCAGCAACACCACCACCACCACCCATGCATATTGAAACATTCTCAGAATACAGCTGTGATTTCCATAATAGCTTCTTGTTCAAGTGATCATTAAATCTATTTAAGATGTCAAATTTAGACTAATATCCAAACCTGACTTCTTAAACTATTCAAATTCAATACTTCACATCTTCATAACCCTTCCTTATTATCTCTCTTGTACTACATTCTGTAGCTATGGTACAAAATACCACCAGGTATCAGCTACAATACCGTATTTTTATTACTCCCTATTATCGGTGCTCAAAGATAGAAGCCCTCACCATATGGAATGACATCTTGAAATGCCCCATGATTACTTAGGTTTCCTCTAGAGAATCCAGTAAGTTCTAAAATTCTTTACTTTATTGGTTTCAGTGATTTTTTAGTCCTACTAGAAGCTACAGTATTTTGCTTGATGGTATACTGAGAAGATTGAAGATATTAAAGGTTAATTTAGAAACTTAAGCAGTTTAAAATCCATTTGTTTTTACAAACGTGTCACGGCCTCATCAAAAACACATGGTTTTTAAACTGCTCAACAATCTCAAATTAACAGCAGAGCACTATGCTTGGAGAAAACACCAACTGGAGATCACTCAAGTCAGAACTATGCTGTAGAAAGAACAAATTTAGCCTCATGGAAGAAAGCAGCACCTGGTACTGATTTTTTTGATTCAGTAACTCTGGCTTTAAAACAGTCACATCCTTGATAGATCTACAGGGATAAAGGTGATAAGAATTCCTGAACAGCGAGAGCACCAGGAGGTGAGGAAACAGACTTTGCTAAATCTTCTCCTCAAACTCCGATGCATGAGAAACCTTCCTTATTTAGCTGCTTGGTGCAAGCCTCAGTTCAAGGTTCTTTTTGTATTATCCGACATGGTAAAGGAAACATCTGAGAACCTCACAAGGAAGTAAAAGTGGGAATGGTGGTTAAGAAATCTTTTGGAATTCATTCCTGGAACTGCACTGGAACGACAGGCACCTGAACACCAGCTGGTGACCAGTAAGGTTCCTGACTGAGGAGACTCACCATGGAAAGCTGACCTGACCGAAAGCTCGGCGGAGCTAGTGGAAAACCTCCCATTGACTTTAGCAAGCATTGCCTGTAAAGCCATAATCTTTCATTATAAATGTGGATGACTTCCTCTACATTTTGTAAGCAGCTATTTAACCCTAGAGATAACTCCATCTGATACAGCTCCTTGAAAATGACTTTATTTCCATATATAAACTGACTCGCAGCTGAATAAGGAGTCAAAGAAACAATAATGAAAAAGTTTCTAATGTCCAT
>NW_008824941.1:2151521-2153664 GCF_000699105.1 Pygoscelis adeliae
CATTTTTGAAACCAGAACAAATATGAACTCACCTCTGCAGTTCTTTGCCAAGATACAAACGTGCAGTGCTCCAAGCCCTTAAACAAAGGCACTTAGAAATATTAACAAATTAATTCTCAGAATATGCATTTGGGACTCTAGATAAATACTTGTATCAAATCAGTGAAGTGCCATATTTAAAACAGCAATTTTAAAGTACTTGAAATTCACACACTTATTTATGTGCTCACACCTTTAATTGGTTTGTTTAGTATTGGATTGTCGTGGTTTAACCCCAGCTGGCAACTCAGCACCACACAGCCACTTGCTCACTCCCCACTGGTGGCATGGGGGAGAGAATTGGAAGAGTAAAAGTGAGAAAACGTGTGGGTTACCAAAAACGGCTTTTCCCCAGGAAATGCCAACTGCCCTTCTCTCAGCAGACATGGAGAATGAGAAAAAATTAATACATTTGAAGACTTGGATGCTATCAGTTTTAACTTTCTTAACTAAATAAATCAGTCCTTCCAATGCTTGGTCATAGTCTCCAAAGCATCTTACTCTTGCTGCTCTCTTTCACTTGCTCCAACTTGTTTATAATTTCTCCAAGTCTGGCATCACAACAGGTCACTTCAGCTAAAGTCTTCCTGCTCACAACTACTTCAATGAGCCCACAACAGCATTTGCCTTTGATCCTTTGATGGAAAAGCATAATGCCCAGATGCACTATAATAATGCACTATAATGCCCAGATCCTTCTGGCAGTACTGCGTAGTTAGCTGTTCACTAGTATTGCCTTGCAAATTACTTTTTTCTTTCTAGATGCAGTGACTGTGCACATCTCACTCATTTCAAAACAGTTTATAAATGTACGAAGCGAATGCTGAACTGAAACCTTGACATCCGAAGCGCTTGAAACTCCATCTTAGCTTTCTATGCAATACTTTATGTTCCAGTTCAGATTTATTAAAATACTGAACAGTCCTTAACCTAAGAGAGCCCTCAGGGACTATACTTGATATGTCCTACTAATTTGCCAATGAACTACTAGAAAGTACTCTGAGGGCACAGAGAGATCCACAAATTCAAAGGTAAGCAAGGTCATGAACTTTAGTATCTCAACAAATTCACGGTGAAAGTCTGCATGCATGCTCTTACCCGTGAGGAATAAATTTGTGCTTATGGCAGGGTAAGAACGCACACAGGGAACCTTACAGCAACAGCCATGCTGCTGGGTAAACAAAGACGTGAAGCTGCAGCAAGTTCTTTGCTCCTCTGGACTTTTAGTACATCTTCACAGCCAGATGTGCACTCGCTTCATAATATTCTCATCTAGACCTTTTCTTTTCCCCACAGTCTGCTTCTGCGACCAGAATATGAAACCAATGCCGACAGTCCTACTAAAATATATGATACAGATCACTTGAGCAAATACATCACTGGAGTGCATCATTTTCAGCTAGCTCTTGGTAATTTCTTAGATGACTCTGGCCAGTGTTTCAGGGAGATGCTCACCCTCCAGCCTTTCGGAAAATCTTACAATTATCCCATATCTCATTTTTAAGGAACTGACATAGCTACCAAATACATCCTGAAAGCAAAAGCAGCAGTCTTGTAAAAGGCATAGTCAGCTTATCTGTGTCACACTGGCACAAACTAGTACAATACTAAACCATGCTGGGAAGCTGTACGTGCACAACATGCTTGCACAACTGCCTGCTAAATATTTCACTATGAACATCATTTGCTTTTACAAATAAAAGCTTCAAGAAGCAAACACTTTAATTTTATTAACGCTTTGGAGTCACAGAATTACACGGTACCTTTGGAGATCGGACGAGATCTCTGGAGGCCATTTGGTCCAACCCCTCCATACAAAACAGGACCAGCTAGATCAGGTTGCCGAGTAGTCAAGTTCTGTCCATCTCCAAGGACGGACATACCACAACTTCTCTGAGCAGCCTGTTTCGCTCTTGAGGTGAGAATTGTTTTCCTAATACCTAATTGGCATTTTC
Organism: Pygoscelis adeliae; assembly: GCF_000699105.1. Lineage (NCBI taxonomy): Eukaryota > Metazoa > Chordata > Aves > Sphenisciformes > Spheniscidae > Pygoscelis > Pygoscelis adeliae. The sequence continues at coordinate 2,153,516 of NW_008824941.1, forward strand.
CTTATTGCAACTTGTGTTTGTTGCCTCCAGCAATAATGTGCCCATGTGAGAAAAGTCTGGCTTCATCTTCTTGATAACCTCCCATTAAACAGCTAAAGAAAGAAGATCTCCCAGCCCTTTTACTCTTCTCTACTTTGGGCCCGGGGGGG
>NW_008824941.1:2153708-2159764 GCF_000699105.1 Pygoscelis adeliae
TATATTTTCCAAATAATGTTATATATTAAAAATGCTTTTTACCTGTAACTGCTGAAACATTCAGAGACTTGTAACATATAATCACATCAAGACCAAGAACTAAGACCACCCTTGGTTATTTAACAGAGCTAAATAACTTAAAAGGAAAACCAGACAAAGAGATGACCCTTTTCACAATATCTCATGTAGCTGAAAAGGGATTTTATTTACAATATTTAGATGCAGTACTGTGAAACAAACAACTTGGTTCACAGGCAGTGCACCCGCTGCTGAACTGTCACTGCCTGACATCCTGTCTTATCTGCCAAATTGCTCATTAGGTCTGGCAATTTTCACCTGCGCCCCCAGTTTATATTTCAGCAGGGAATAAACATCAGTCTGCTTTAACAATCTTCTGCAGGGAGCTTCCAACCTCTTCACAGAAAGCACGCAGGCACACACGAGAAACGCCTTGTCTACTGTATGCTTCGAAAAAAAATGCAGCTCAACTGATGAACTACAACAAGAGGAAGTTTAACTTGGGTAACAGAAAAGCAGTAAAAGAGAAAGAGCTAGATCAGAAACATAAATAAATCAACCGCTTGTATCGATGAATTGTGTTTTCACATTGCAAAACAACATAGGGGGTATGGGCCAGCCTCATTTTTGTTTCCACATTTAGATGGAAAGATTCAATTTGACACAACCCCCCCATGTGCAAAGTACAGGCTGTGTTTGTGCATGGGAGAAGGGGGAATCCAAATGAATATTGCTTTCCCAGCTGGACGTGATCTAGCTAACCTTTCCCTTGCTGGAGAGGAGCGATGGCGTGATCTATAAACAAACAAAAGGGGTAGCATGGCAACCAGAACAAAGAGACGAAAATCTCAGCAGGCCCTTAAGCCCCAGCCTAATGTGCTGAGATGCTGCCTCCGAACCAAGTCTGCTCCGTACCCATCGGGTGCAGGTGAGCGGTAGCAGAATGGCACAAAGCTACGCTTCTGCGAGCGAACTGCTGAGAAACAGAGACCAGCTTGCGAGCAAAAAGCACCAGAGATGTAAAACAAAATGTCTAAAATGCTATAAACCAATTTCAGACGGAATACTGTTTTTCATTTGTTAGAAGTAAAATATTCACCACCAACCCTGCAATTAGCTAGAAAATTACAATAATTACAGCAATTTTGTATCCCATCTCCAATCCAATTAATAGATATATGACCTTGTCAACATGTAATAATCAGGATCTGCATCTACCACAAAACTGGATGGGTTTTATTTGCTGAATAGAACTTACACAGTAAGAAGATAATTATTTGAAATACTGAGAATACCATTTGTATGCTATGCTTCACTTCACAAGTTATAAAGGAAACACAATAGGGATATTATTTCTATTTTCAATGTATATTTAAATGAAATTCTTGAAATAGGTACGTTTAATACAAGATAATATTACTGGACTGGGATTCTAAGCCTGTGATTTAGAACATTTAGAAACAAAATATATCTAATTGTCAACATTAAAAAAAAAGGAATTAGCTAGATAGGAGAACATCTCTGATTTGTGGTAACATATTTATGACAAATTGTTTCACCCGTTTTGTTTTTGCATGCTTTCATTAAAAGTGTCAAAAGAGCTATAATTCTTACCAAGAGTTTTAAAAGTCTTCTGCATTTCTACAGACTTTTGTATTGTAGGGTCTCAAAGCACTTCTTGGTCATTTTAGCAACCAGTGAACTAGCTAAGTATTCCATGTATGTTCCAGAATGACACCGAAGGTAAGTGAGCTGTCCAATATATCCCTGAATTTTATCTGCGCTATATGATTTTGATGCACTAACATCAGTGTACTGTATAATACACCACATAATCACACTAAAGAGAAAACGTGTATGCATTCATCTGCTCTAACCCCTCCCAAGCTGAGAACCCAGGAGGACAGCTTTTTGGCTTATGCATGGAAATGAGATATGCATTTAGCAGTGGCATACCCTAGTGACAGCAAAACGGAAGGGTACCAAAATTCTAGGATACTTCTTTATTCTACCATTAATCCTTTCCCTAATTTAATTCTGGGTTATAATGAAGCATAGTTATAGCTTGAAAAGATACACGTTCAAGTCTATGTAAGCTAACTGTTAAATGTTGTTCCCTTAATTTTACAGAAAACACTCTGGTACAAAACCCCTCAATAGAGAGTTGTGACTTTTCCATTTGTATTTTACCTGATTACTTAAAACCTGATTTTATCCATTAAAAGAACACCTACAGAAAATTAATCTCTTGGGAATTACAAATAGTTGTTTAAAAAGCTGTATCTATATGTAGAATATCAAAGGACTGACTGATATTAATTTCTGCCAAGAATTTTCTGGAATGGAGTCACTACTTCAGAAGTTCAGTGAACAAAATGATAGATGCTACAAGTAAGAGGGGCACAATGCTTTATCCATCGTTGTCTTGTTTGCATGGTACTTTTAACAATGAAAATTACACAGTAAATTTCCTTTGGTGATTTTTCTTCTTAATAAGCTGAAACATTCAAAGATCCTGACTGAGAAGGAATTGTGATATGTAATTCCTACTTCACGGTTTTGCAACGAATCTTCCCCATTTTGAAATAAACAAAATAAAGGAATGTTCCTGGCTTTGGTTTCTGCTTTTTAAAGAAGTGTATTTTTGCAACACAATAAATGCACACATCAGCAGGTGTTTTTACGGAAAGGTGACAAGCATAACCTAGCAACATTGACAGGTTCAGTAGAAAGTTCTCCTATCTTTAGTTTCTTTCTACCCTTCTCTTCATTAAATTGAATAAAACTGGCAAACTGAAAATTACACCGTGCAACAACTGCATTTGGAAACTTTGCTGTGATTTTCAGTGTGAGGACAATTTTAAACTGGCAGCACAGAAAGAGCTTATTGCTCCTAAAAGCAGTTTATAAATAACTTATTAAAACAGAAAGGTTTGTTTACTTGCACGCAACAAGCATTTACACAGTTTCTCAATTTTGATCAGCTTTTGATAAGGACAGATAATGAACCATATTCCCAGCAAAAAAAAAGCAGGAATAACAGCACTTGGCATCCTTGTAAATTAAGATGAAACACATTAAGATACCGACAATATTGACTTACTTGCACGAAGGACTGAAGGGGTGACCTCAATTTCACTTGTTGCTTGGTAAGGCTGAAAGGCCGACGCTGCGTTGGAGCCAAGCTCACTGCCAAAAATCTCCGGGCTTTGCGTGCCTGTCGAGCTGGCACTGGTGCCATCACCTCCATGGTGTGGATCTTGCTCATCAAACACAGCTACAAGCTGCAAATGACAATTTAATCTACTGTTAAAAAAAGCTTTCAGCAACATCAAAGTGCTATTGTAGATCAGCACTTCATCATTTCTTCCCACCAAAGAGCAAGAAATGTCTATCACCAGAGACTCAGATCAATGCCTAGATCACAACATCATCAGCCCAAGGAAAGGCAGCCATTAATTGGATAGTACAAAGGGTCAACAGCTCTGATGGGACACAAAACCCATCACTGCGAGCCGCAGAGTGAGCCTCACCAAGTCAGGAAAGGAAGGGTCGCACTTTCCCTGGCAAACCACTCCACCTTACCCAGCAATGCAGAAAACTATCTGCATGCCAATCGATGCCTGTGCACTGGAATTTATCACCTGTGTTTTGATACCTCTATATGCATCATTACTACAAAGTCAAATCATGAGCAAAACCACATTTTTACCAAATAAAAACATACAATAAGAAATTATGTTAATACATGTTGAAAGCTACAGGCAAAATATGAAGCCACCCTAAAGTGTTATAATCACTACAAGTTATCATCTATTAATCTATTATCTAGTAATCTATTCCCTATTAATATTATTTAAGTTGTGGGCTTCCCTTGCAAAATTTCTTTTGTCAAATTTTCGGAGATGCTTCTGTATTTGTTTGCAATCAACTTCTCCAAGACAAGCCTAAGAACTTAAGCCCAATTTGAAACTTAGCCAAGTCAGTAATTTAATAAAGGTTTACTAAATCTGTGTTCACCATTGGAAGGGAAATAGGAAAAACTTAACGGTGTTTTTCGGTAAATCTGAGATATTTTTTCCACTGTAAATGAATACTTTTATTTGAAAAAAATTATTTATCCCTATTTATCTTCGGTGACCTACTGAAAGAGAAAAGGCCAACTCTCATACACATTTAATTTTGTAACTTAATATTCAAGATGGGTAAAAAAGTTTTATGAATAACAACATTCTGCAGCCTATAAATTAATCTATAATGTAATATTTGAAAGACATTTCCAAGAAAGCATTACATTCTTCTGTCCAAATTGGTAGGGTAAATGGAGCAAGCCAACTTAAAAACTACACTGATCACTGCAAATTGTTTATTTTGTTAGAACAACACTTAAAGCTTTGTATAACCTAAAGGAATCACAGAGGTCACTTTCTCTTTTCTTCTTTTTTTTTTTAAAGTGAATTTGACACCATCTCATCCTACAGATTTTATTATTAGTCCCTTTACTCAAATCTAACAAACACAAACATCAGTAAAAAAACTGAAAACCACAACTACAAGCCCAAGTGGAAACCATTTGGGAATTCAGCTTTTGAAAGTACTTTCAGGCATTAACTTTTTTTAACAAGTAGTTTTGAAATTGCAGAGAGTAGCAAACTTATGCCAATAATTCCATACCTAATGCAAATTTAGGTTCTGGCATGCACAAAACAGAAAGAATGAATTGGTAATAGGTAAAAAGTCCATGCTCTCTCCAGTGCTATTTGAAAGGTAGGGAGCAGAAGGAAAACCAGGTTGCAGCTGCAGACAGCTAGAACATGTTTTTAACATACAATTCATTATTTTATGCTTGAGAAATCTACACACAAGAGAGCAACAAAAGAGACGTGACAACACCTAAAATGTCAGTAGATCAAGAGTACTGGAAATTTAATTTTCTAACACATTGTGAAATACCAATGCTTACATAAATTGAAGCATATTTCTCAAAAGAAACACGCTTTAATCAGAACATTTTTACTATCTGTTTTATAACAAGCTAATTACCAATCTCCAGCAATTGAAAATAAATTAATCCGCAAGTGAAGATGTGTAAGGTATTAGAACAAAACACAGATGCTGCATTTAAGAATTCTAGGCATGAAACATTAAATCTTTTTCTCGTTTGCATGGCATGTATCAAGATAAATCCCCAAATTACATTCTGTTCCTTAGAGGCTGATTGAAAAATATTACTCAATGCATGCTGCTGCAAGTATTTCATATATAATACATCTATGTAAAAAGGTACTTGCATATAAATCTCTATATGTTGTACTGTAAGTTGCCTCCAGCTTTTTGTCTATTCCAGACAGCCTACAACCTATGACTTCAGAACATCTAAAAACCAATGTTTCGCATTTCAAGCTTAGCTTTTGATCTTATATATTTTCACAGGTATTCTCCGTTTTGACAGCATCAAACCTTCAAAAGGCTTCAGTTCCATTAAAAAGCATAGCAAGTTGCAGCATTTTTGCATACAACATGTGAAGAAACACAAGCCATGTTAGTCTTCTCCAAACCTAATTAGCATTACATTTTATTCTACAGTAGCAGCTTGTCATTCAACTCAAGTTTGCAGCAGCTCTGCTACGCAGGTTAGGAAGTTTGTTGTAAAACAGCGTTAAAAAGGTACACTCATTCCTCATAATGAGCTCGAAAGTCTTTGGGACTGGAAGACGTAATGTGAATAGACAGTGTTGGATCTTGATTTCCAGAGCTTGGTATGCCATTCTGCGGATGATGGTGAGCTCACAGGAAACAAGAACAGCCAAAACATCTTCCGCTGTATTCTGATACCAAGCATTCATTTCCGATTTCTCCAACACATTATATTTTAATCAAGGGAAATTCTTCAAGGAAAGGAATTAAACACTTTTGTATCTCTAGAGGCCCAGAAATCACACCTCGACTACCACCTTTGCAGGAACAAGAAACAAACCAAAAAACATAGGAAGAGATACCCAACGGCTACTTAGAAGGAAGCCACACGACTAGGTCAG
>NW_008824941.1:2159782-2161323 GCF_000699105.1 Pygoscelis adeliae
AGCAATAAACACTGCTTTATGCCAGGGAAACAAATGGCCTGTCAGTGAGATGCCAGTCATGTTTAAAGGCCAAAGAGAGGTTTTTAATTTGGCAAAGCATGGAACACAGATTACTTGACCAGCCTTAAAGCCAATGGTAAACCTATGGTATTTTGCTAGGCTTTAAATATCAGATTTACAAAGAAAGTAGAAAACAAAGATGACTCTCTTTTCTGGAAACAGCAGCATCTTTACTGTAAAGAGCCTGCTTCCATGTTGATTTTTTTTTTTTTTAGATAAGAAATAAAGACTGAAAATACCATAACCATGCACAGTGTCAGTTTTCAAATTCAAGGAACTGCATACTCCTTTCTAGAATCACTCTTATGATTACCTCCAATACCTGACATGAGCTGTGCCTCCTGTTCTCTGTCCTTCAGTTTTAGATCTCATCACTTGCAGTGACCTGAGAAACTCATCATACCATCCATTCTTTGCAGAAGGGATCAGCAGAAGGGCTGAACAAACCATAACAATGCACAAAGAAAGAAAAAAATAGCTTAGCTGTTCAATATTAGATCAATATTAGCTCTTTAAAAGATCTTCCACCAAAATTCAGTGAAAATTGGAGCCATTTGGCTTGTTTGAATCCATTTAAAAAAAAAAAAAAAGACAACCACACAGCCAAAGACCAAATACCACATCAACAACAGTAATAAATAAATAATGATAGTAGTAGTTACAATAAGTTATATCCACGCCCCATTCCATGGGACCTGAACTTGAATGCATCAAAGACATAAGAATATGGTTAAGTACGTTACAGCAGTTTTAATCACCTGGGGTAACAGGACACACTATTTGCATTTTTCAATCACTGAACTAAGAATCTGGAAATGGGAAATAAAATCAAGTAGCAACAAACCACTTTGTCTTCCCAAAACAAATTTAATAAATGATAAGCTTAATTTAGACTGGCATGTTTACATTTCTAATTATAATATGGCAAAAGAAAGGGAAAGGAGGTTTCAATACAGATCCACATTCTTTATCCATGTAAGCTGGCACAGGAAGAATCCTCAGTTTGAACAAAATAAGAATTTGGTCCCCCCATACTAGTTTTTCAAGAAGAATGAAGTTTCAGATAGTCAATAGCACTTTCAAATATAAAGACAGCAGCTTTGTTCAGATCACAACTTATGGAAAGGTTCATTCCATTTCAGCAATGGAATTAGAGTAAGTCTTCGAAAGGTCAATATGCATAAACTAAAATACTCCTATTTTTTGTACTCCAGAGCAAGAAATGTAAGTAATCTTCTATGAATTACCAACAAAAGATACAATCTTTTTTAAAAAGCAATAACATTCAGTGTTTGACCAACAGCAACTTTTTTAAAAATACAAAGAACTGCAGTAAAACTCAACAATTATCCCAGTGGTAAATAGCGTACTTGTGAGCCTTAGTATATTTTAAGAGGTGGTTTTTTTATTGCTACCATCATCCTCTGAAGACACAAAAAAAAAAATAGGAATACAGTTAAAAAACCAGCTACTGACTTGAC
>NW_008824941.1:2161336-2163616 GCF_000699105.1 Pygoscelis adeliae
GCTCTTCTCTTTTGACTGATACTCTTTCTACAGCAAACAGAAAAAGAAGGGGGAGCAACATAATTTAATTCTTTTTGCTAAATATACTAGCTTCATCAACCAAATGGCTTACGAAGAAATGATTCTACAGCCTGAGATGTTGAAACAAAGTTTTACTGAGACACCTTTGGCTTTGGGCTAGGAGGAAGGCATTCCAGCAGATCACTGCATTCAGCCCTCTACAGCACGTCTGACTGACTTCCCACACCACCATGTTGTACGGAATTACACTCCAACCTTTAGTTCTTTCTGAAAGACATACCAGAACGAGGTTCTCTGTTGCTCTGTCTGGGACTTCACATATCATACTAACCAGGTTATACTTACTTAAATAAATAAAAAGCAAGAACAATGATTTACTTTAGTATCGATACAGCAGCAGCATTCTGCCTTCCAACATTAATTATTACAATTTCCGTCTATTCTAAGGTAATTAAAAATTAGTAAACACATATGCAGTCTTAATTGATAGACTAGATTAAGTACTTGAATGTTAATTAACTGGATTAAAAAACTACTCGCACCAGCAATGGTTGTTTACATTTTCATTAAGTAATAAGACCATATAAAACAATTCATCACTATCAAATGGTGCCATCAGGTCATCTCTCTCCAGCATAAAACCACAAAACCAGAAAACCTCCACTTCACAGAAACTCATAAAGCTAGAAACTTTTGCTGTTATTTTTCACCCACTATGACAAGTGAGATTGTCAAAAAGATCACCTGAATTTTGCATATTCCTAAGTATCTGTCCACAATTTGTTAATTCTTTTATAATATTTATTGATGAATCTGATACTGGCTCATGTGTAGGCACCAATAATGATTTCAGACTTTTTTTATCATCAGTTAGGATTACAGCCCTATTCTCATGCTAGAAAGACAGCAAGTGATCCTCTGGTCTTCACATCCTCTGCACTTCTTGTCCAGTCTTTTTAGCACAGAGTGAAACTGAAATCACTTATCTTTTTTTAAGATTAGGAGCCATTTTACATATCTGGTTTCTTCTCACCAGAAGGACACTTATCAGATAATTTCATACAAGGACATTCCCAATTTGTTTCACTGTTCAGTGACCAATTCCTCAGTAGTTGATCTGTTGAGCAACCAGAAGTGTCTCGATTCCCCTGGCTGAACCGTGCACTTCCCCTCCTGGCCCATACAACTTCCAGATGTGGTCTTCCCTTTCACAGCTGCTATGCTTTTCTGGCATTTATGCTGCACAACTTCCACAGGATGGCCATTCATGTACAAAACTGCCTTTCACACAAGTGATTATTTTTCTACTTCCAGCAGAATAGAGACTATAGCTCTTCTGAGGCAGGTCCGAGTGACAGTTCAGCTCAACATCCATCTCTGGTGAGGCACCCACGCTGGCAAGGATTCTGTTTCTCAGTTTATGCTTAACAACTGAACTAAATAACTTTTTCACAGGAGACTTCGGTCCTTGAAGAGAGAGATTTTGATGGTCTAAATGAGATTCTAAAATCTAAATTAGCCTTGTCAATGTATCTCCACCTAAAATAACTACTTCGAGCATATCCTTTAAAACCTGATGCCAGAGGGTTATGCCCAGCCCTGTCCTGCAGTCCCAACGTATAGGTCTCTGCACACACTTTCTAACAGTCACCTGACCTGCTGATGTGAGAGATTTCAATCACTGTCAGAGCACTGCCATACACTTTCAGACGTGTGTAGCAAGTATCTGGAAAGAGGACATGGAAGAGGCTGGCAGAAAATTCAAACATGACCATCACCGGCATCCTTTCATAGAATCACAGAATAGTGTGGGTGGAAAAGGACCTCTAAAGGTCATCTAGTCCAACATGGGGCAGCCACCACCTCTCTGGGCAACCTGTGCCAATGCTTCACCACCCTCAGCATAAACAATTTCTTCCTTATAGCTAGTCTAAATCTACCCCCCTTTTAAAGCCATTCCCCCTTGTCCTGTCACAACAGGCCCTGCTAAAGAGTTTGCCGCCATCTTTTTTAGAAGCCCCCTTTAAGTACTGATAGGCTGCAATAAGGTCTCCCCAGAGCCTTCTCTTCTCTAGGCTGAACAACCCCAACTCTCTCAGCCTTTCCTCATAGGAGAGGTGTTCCATCCCCCTGATCATTTTTGTGACCCTCTTCTGGAACCACTCCAACAGGTCTGTGTCTTTCCTGTGCTGAGGGCTCCAGAGCTGGACGCAGTACTCCAGGTGGGGTCTCACCAGAGCAGAGTCGAGGGGCAGAATC
>NW_008824941.1:2165024-2197729 GCF_000699105.1 Pygoscelis adeliae
GCTTGGACAATTTCTCTGTATTCCTCCCAGGCTACCTGTCCTTGCTTCCACCCTCTGTAGGCTTCCTTTTTGTGTTTGAGTTTGTCCAGGAGCTCCTTGTTCATCCATGCAGGCCTCCTGGCGTTTTTGCCTGACTTCCTCTTTGTTGGGATGCATCGCTCCTGAGCTTGGAGGAGGTGATCCTTGAATATTTCCCAGCTTTCTCAGGCCCCTCTTCCCTCCAGGGCTTTGTCCCATGGCACTCTGCCAGGGAGATCCCTGAAGAGGCCAAGATCCCTGAAGAGGCCAAGCAATATTCCTCAGCAATAAACTTTTCCAGTATTAAGCAGGCCTGTACAGTGAACCCGCAAGGCAACCACAGAACTGACTACACACTTCCTCTGCAATGAGCACAACCAAAGCAGATTGCAAGAGAATATAAGCAGATTTCTATAGTAACTCTTAGGGTTGGCAAAAAACATGTGTACCCAAAGCAGTCTGCGTATTACTCAGTCCATGTTATAATGCAGAAGTAAAGAGTACTTGTTTAATAAGGCCCAGCAGTAAATCAAATTTCAGCTAATGGCACCTCAGACTCTAAAACGTCCTGATATAGAAGTTGCTTGTGAATGAACAGATGAGTGTAAGAGGAAAAAAACATAAATTCGGGAAAATAATTAGCAAGGGAGTAGGCAATTATTATTTAGATATGAAAGAAACTAAATATGACATCAATTTATAGGCTTTCTGATGACTGAACTGACTTTAATAGCCCTATGGCAGACCCAAATACTTATTATTCCTTGAGCTTCACTTTTCTACATGGCTCATTAAAAACCCATTTAAATATAACTACCAGTTGTGCTGGTAAGAGGAAATACAGAAAAAAATGGACATTTTCACAAATAATGCACTACTGCTCACAGACATAAAAAAAATCAATTAGCAAAAATAGCAGCATCTAAGAGGCATTCTGTGCTGTATGTGCAACCTGAGTGTCCCCTCAACAAACTTAGAGATCACCCAACGTTTTAAAAGGAGAAAAAGGGCAAGCGCAGTTTCAATTTTAGACAAAGTGTAACACAAACAACAAACATTTATAATTTCAAGAAAATCTTTACCTGTCCTAATTAATCAACTTCAGTCATGAAGCCAGAACTAGCTTTTCATAACAACTTTCCAAATTAATGTAGCTAGAAGGGAGCCAAACAACCAATATTCCCGTAATAACTTTACTGCATTATTGCTTTTGGAAAAGAAGGACATTTTAAGGGCCACATTCTACTATCAAATTAACACTTTGTATTAGATCTTCTGTGAATTATTCAGAAGTGTAAGCTCATGTAGAATCATAGAATAACCTGAACTGGAAGGGACCTCTGGAGATCATCTAGCCCAAGCCTCTATTCAAACCAGGGTCAGTGGGAAGACGTTGCTCAGGGCCACATCTAGTCAGGTTTTGAATGACCCCAAGGATGGAGACTCCACAACCTCTCTAGGCAATTTCTCCCAGTGTTTGACCACTGTTGGTTTTAAGAATTTTTCATTCCCTAGATCAAGTTGAAACTTCCCTTGTCACAACTTGTGTCTGTTGTCCCTTGCACTACTCCTGTGCACCTCAGAGAAAAGTGCAGCTCCATATTCTCCATACCCAACAGAGAGCGGCTATATCAAGAATGCGGTGCCTTAGGCAATTGCACGGCTATACAGCAGCACCCCTGAAGGCCTCCCTTTCCCTGTGATGTCAAAATCTTCAAATCAGCTGACTAAGTAAACACCCTTAATCTTCGAAGGTCAACATAACACACCAAGTTAAATCATATTTGCAGGATCAGAACTCATCTACTGATTCAAAGGACACTTTAATTTTACAGATAGTTTAAAAATCTTCTGCTTTCGTGATTCTTTAAATCTAAGAAATGATTCTGAAATAAATAGACAAGCTTTTTATTAAAACATTGCTTTTGATTATTCACTTCCTACAGCACTTTGAACTGAGAAATTCTAGAACCAATATTAAATTGCTATCTAATCTTCTCCCAGTAGGAATTAAACGCAGTTTTAGGTACTACCCTGTACATTCCCAGGCTATTAAATAGATTTAAAATAGATTTAAAATTTTAAAATATTTAGAACACATTCATTTAATATTACATATATTTAAAAGACTTTTTCTCCATTCTCCCCTCTATTGCTGAGCAACAGACTAAAAGCAAGCATGACTATGGCACCCAGGAAAGTAATTTATGTATATTCTGTCTGAATTGTTCTCTACTTGACCTCCATGGGTTAAGTCAGGCTGAGGTTTAGACCAAAAAACAAGACGGTAAGTGAGCAGCGTTAAAAGTATTATGAGGGCTGTTAGAGGTAGCTGCCACTGAGCTGCCTGTCAGGTTGGCTGGATTTGCTTTTTCATGACCTCAGACCTTGAATATACCAGACATACCACTTCTGCATAACGTACTGAACGAGAGTCAAGCCACCAGCCCATGTGTGCAGCCTGACAGACACAAGTACATACAGAGCACGCACAAACTGATTATCCTGCAAAGTCCTTCTGACCTGCTCACCCAGCCGAACCTACTGCATGGACACAGCAAGTCCAACACCAGAGCTGGATCTTGGACTTCATCACCAACTAACTTCCATGGCCAAAAAGACCATCTGCATTTGTCATCTCCTACAGACAGACAACCCAGCAGCCCTGCCCTACATGGCCAGAAGGCATTGCTGGCAGAAAGAGAAGTAGAAGCATCTACATTTCATGAAGCTGACCAGACACGGTGAGAAGGACATAAATGCCAGTAGGTGGGTTTCTTTTCAGTAGGGCACGCTCACCTGGGCCAGGAACAGGTAGAAGCTCCAGTTCGCTACGTTAACTCGTGCTCCTGGATGCTGCATTTCTGCTATTAACTTTAACCACACTAAGGAAGGCTCCACGAGCAGTATGAATTAGCTACTGATCCCAGCCTTCCCAATGGAGTTAACGACTGAATGCATTAATCAGCACTGGTACCCACAGCTGTTAAGCGAAGCCCTGGCGAAAGAGTGGGCAGTGCCATCGCTGCACTCTGACCTCTCAGAGGATGGGCGCAGCCATGCGAAATCCAAAAAGCAGAAATGCTGCAGATGCATCTCACTGCAAAAGTGGTTTGAGTAAGATGGGGTAAGAGATTCCAGAGCTTGCAACTAAACACAAAACTACTGCTAAAATGAGAGTGCAAGAATAGAGAAGAACATCCTCATTTCTTTTAAACAATCCTTTTTTTTTCCTTTTGATGCTTCTCAGCAAAAATGAAGATATTACACTTAGACAGGAGTTTGCTTTCCTCAGTTGCTACAGTCCCTCCACACAGCAGGTACCAAAACACTTAATTCCGTGCTCATTTGGGCTGTGAGAACAGCTGGGGAAAGTAAGTCTGTCCTAAATTAGAAAGTTTTTCAATCATAGGGTTTTTATCATGGGATTTTTGTAATGGGTTGTTTCTTCACTGACTCTTCCTTTGAAAGCATATAGAGTATAATGCTACCCTGTTATTTCCTTAAATCCTCAATTTATACGGAAAAGATTTCTTCCAAAATCCCTTTGTAAAAACAGCCCTCTTGTTCAAGGCTAAGGAAATACTCTGCAAAATTACCACAATATATGATTTACCATGGTATCTCCCTACCTCATTTTTAAAAGAAATAGGAAAAAAATATATCTATCCTGGCTTTAAAGAGGTGCGTAAAGAAAGCACGGTATCAGAAGAGAGCGTGCTATGCTTGGAAAGTAGCAGGGACACATCTGAGTGCATGAATAAGCCAATTTCATCTCCTCCATTTTTGATCCCTCAGCACAAATGAATATATGCGAACCACACTGAGGACAATCTTGTTAATATTACTTTGAGAGCAATTTTACATTTTTAGAGTGCACTATAAAAGTCTGCCTCCTTTTCTAAGAGGACAAGGCTCAAAAAGATACCCTGATTGTTCTCCATGCATCTGAGCTTGTGGGTATGGGATGACTCTGCAGGTCAGCAGATTTCCAAGTCAACAGCACGGACCATACAGGAGTTTGGTATTTTATTTCTGCCACAGAGGTCAGCAGTTAAGCAGTGACGCTATGCAGTAAGTAATCCAGACACTGGGGTTATTAGAGGGGCTGGTGTCACACAGCAAGATATATTGCTGAAATAAAGATGTATTAAATCTCAACAGTTGTCTCATCTGTCATTGGGAGCTGCAGCCCTTGAGTACCAAGAAAAAAAATGGTTTCGGAAACCTCAAAAAAAAAAAAAAAAAGGCTTTCCATTCCTCTCTTACAAGGATCAAAACAGCAGCATTTAAAATCTAAGATTTTAATTTCAGCTGAGGTACAAAAAGGTATCTACTTAGTTAAAGCATAGGCCAATCTTTGCAAGCTTATTAAACTTCAAGAAAATAGATTTTGTAAAATACCGCTCTTCTAATTTTACATAGTGTGTGCTGTTCAGTGTAATTTGCATGCAAAAGCCAGGAGAATGTGATTAAAAATACCCATCTAGAGACACAGATGAAAAACTTCAAACATTTTCTGATTCCCTTCTGTTCCACTCATTATTTCAATACCTCACTACAACAAAGGAATAGATAACACTTGTCCTTGACATTAGCCTAAATTATCTTCAGTGTGCAATACAATACCTATTAAATTAGGCTTATTTTAAATCAACATCAAGGTCTGTTCAAAAGGTAAAACTCTGTGTACCTTTTGCCTTTCATATAACACTTTCTTCTTTCCCTCCAAGAAACTTTTCAGAGGTCTTAAAAACAACGAGATAGGGATGTTTTTTTTTAATTAACTTCATTATCTAGTATTAAAAATCACCAGAGAGACACATTTACCTCTGGTATTTTAAAACAATAACAACAATATTCTTCATTCTGTGCATAATGACAAAAATAATCAGCACATTAGGCAGTAATTCATGCCTCCCCCTTCTTTAAATAAGGCTCTAAAAAAAATCTTAAATGCAAACGACCGATCGTTCCCTCGTGACTAACATTTTATATTATTTTTAAATGTAACAATAGTGAAAACAATGCATCTTAACTTAAGAGTCCATCAGGACTATCCTTACAAAATGAACAATAAAAGGAAGCGGTCTAACAGCGCCAGGCTGATGACAAGCAACACGCACCAGGAGATCCGTGGAGGTTGTCCCCTCCTGTGGCAACCCCCAGGCATAGGGGACTTGATTCACCAGAATTATTACGTGAACCTATGCCAGATAAGGAGCTCTGCTCTTAAGCAAAAGACACCCATTAGATAACATTTGATAGTCTAGAAAGGGAGAGGATCCCAAAACTGCCATACTACAGTTCTTCCTAAACACCTTTAGGTCTTCTACAGCCAAAAGGATTATAGTGATCTCTGTATGAAGAACATATAGCCCGGTGCATCCACATCCAGATGGATATCAATCTGTCATATAACGTAATCTGCTAGGAGGAGATAGGGCTTGCATTTATTTCCCACAAAACACAAAAGTTAAACGACATAGTAAGTGAGCCCCAGGGACTTTCACTAAAACCTAGGCTCCCAATGCCAAAATCACTTTCAAAACAATCTGGAGCCACATTTTCAACGGTAATTTGGCAGGTAAGGTTGCAGAAATGCATCTCACATTTTCTCCCCATAAAATCATTAGAAATCAGATGCCAAGATATTTTTGAAACTCTGCTTTTAAAAGCTGCCTGGTGATTTTTGAATTCTGACCTGTAAATGCTTATGAAAACAAACACAAACAGAAAAAAAAAGCAGCAGGAAGAAGTGAAGAGTAAGGAGGGAGGACCTCAGAAGGAAACTAGCTGGTTAATATCATCCATCTTCAAAACACATTCACTGGAAGTCAAGTGCTTTTGTTTCAGGACTGAACAGCAAAGGAGATCTCTGATATTACTCTAACGATAGTTTGCATCAGGCCGTGATTCTTGACTACTTAGCGCAGAAGCCTCCACCGCCTTACAGCGCTCTCTTTACGTAAGGATGCAGCACTTGTGCATTATAACCAAAGAGACAGGAACATAAATAGGGACTTTTGATGGAATTATATTCCTAAATCATTTAGTGTGAAAGCTTCAAAGACTCCAGCCTTATTTTCAGAACACAGTTTGAAAATTAATTCCCTAAATCACTGTGGAAACTGGGACCGATGCACCTACATCACCTAGGTGAATCCAAAAAACATTTTTAAAAAAGAAACATTCAAAAGAAAAATTACATTTGTACGCACAATCATTTCAAGCTACCGAACTTGGGAACACACTATCATTCTTACATTTTACCTTGAGTGACCCCATATCCATGACTGCATTTTCCACCACACAATATAAATGTCACCCAGCCTGGGGAAGGAGATACAAGCATTGCCAAAACCCATCAGCTTCAACCTGCGGACAAGGACTGCACTGAAAACTTCGAAACAGATCCCTTCCATCCTGTAGATGCCCTAATTCCTCCCCATCTCCTCTGGGCTGATCTAGCCTCTTTGTTTCTCCTCTTTTCTCTCCTAGAAAAATTAAGGTTATAAGTAGCTGGCACTCCATACCAGGGCAGCAGGCCTGTCTCTGTTTGAAGTGTCTATATTATATTTCATAGCGAATTCAAATATTGTTGTAAGGTTATTAAAATCATTCATGATTTTATCTGTGCCAAATGGATCATTACACTGTCAACACTCATCTTTATTATGCAAAAATATGCAGAACTTAACATCTTTTGTTGAGCTGGCAAAACAGTATGTTCAGTAGTAACTCTATTTTTCATTAAATTTTGCACAAGGTTAAAGCGTGTGTGGAATCTGATTACCGAAGGCTCCATTCAGAAACAGCACCCAAAACAAGCTGTTTGACTTGTGCAGCAAAGGATTATTTATTTTAAACCTACAAACAAATAAATTCTTTCTTCAGCTCACTGAACTAATGGTGTTCCGATTCATTTATACTCCCCTTCAATTTTTACTATTATATATTCAAAAAAGCACAAATCTTTCAGAACCCAACAATCCCTTTCAAACAACCTTAAAAATATAAATAATGGAAGTCTCTGAGGGCCCAGCACAAAGAAAAGTTGCTTTTCTTTTTCAATAGCTGGGAGGGGCATGGCTCTCCAAGTCCTTGAAAATCAGCACGTGTTTGGGAGGACTTGTTGCTGAATTTCATTTCTTGGTAAATTATACAGAAAAATACAATCAAAGCAAATCAAAGGAGCACTCACTCTGCTTCTACACTTACAGCATAGTTAGATATTTCATTAAGTTAACGTCCATTTGGGTAAGATTTAGTGATTCTCTGCTGATTTGTGACTATTAAAAAAATTACTATTTTGCTTTAAAATACTTCCAGCTTAAAAATATTTTAAGCAAAATATAACCACAGCCACAGCTGAAGGCAGCTTGAGGAAGCCTGCTTTGCTTTGCCTGGCAAAGGACAAGCATGGCCAGCTCTGGAGGGAAGGGGAAAACAGGTGGGTGCCGAGGGTGGGAAGGTGAGAGGGGATAATATTAATACCATGGAGAGTATTAGGGTAACTAGGGGAGTTACGGTTGTTTGGTTTTTTTAAAGGGGGGGTGGGGGGGTTAAGTGTTTTTTTTCCTTTTCTCTCTTTTTAAGTGTTCTATGCACACTTCACAATCCGGCTTGATGGAAACTCTCCATAGGCTCCAAGGCTACCTCCCATCTCTCCTCTTACCTTCCACTCCTCTCTAAATGTCTTCTAGCAGAAACAGAAGTGAATTTGGTCTGGTTATCTCTAGTGTAAGAATCATTTCTTGGGAACCTGCAACCATCTTGAAATAGCTTTTCTGACTCACTGTCTCATTAAGTCTTCATATAATTCTTTCTTTGTATTTCTCCCACCAGACTTAATCTTTGCAATTGAATGAACTTTTGGAAAACCTTTTTGGGGTGCAGTTTGTAGTTTGGCACCACACAAAGCAGATGCATTGCATAAGGCTAACACAGGTAGCTGGGTAAATTATGCTGTCAAAAGTGATTAACATTTAAAAGGACTACACAGAGGAAGCAGATAATGCCTCCAAGATCTGTTTTTAATTAAAACATCCTAGTAATTCATATTAAAAGGCAAAGACTGAAAATGAGAGACAGCGTAGCTTCTAAAGAGAATAGTTTTTACGTTTTTTATTAGGGGTCTCCTTTTCTGATGTGCAAGACCACTTTTAAACTACCTGCCTCACTGGAAACAATTCACTTATGAAAACAACTCTGCCCACATAAATACAAAAAAAAAATAGACATTTAATCAGAAGCATTTATGCATTCATTACTTTTTCAAACGTCCTTGCTTTAAGATAATCTTGCCCCTCACTGAAAGCAAACCTTATTTCACAGTCTCTGTGCCTAATTGTTGTATCCCAAATGATTTCTCTACTTTCCAAAATAATTACCAAACATTGTATCATCTACACTAAAACAGTAAAAGGGCATCAACATTGAACCCTGTAAGTAGCTAAAATGAATAGCACATACAGGAAAGTCTAACGCGTGTAGCCTTTGCACATAAATCAAACCACCTTACGCATTCTGACAGCTCCATCTAGCCACAGCTACACTAAAGTAACTTTATCCCAGGCAGAATGAATTAATTTACATTTGGCACATACCAGCTATTACAAAAACTCTTGTGGTCAAAAGTGGCATTTCCAGAATGACTTTACTATTGTTTAACAATTAGATTAACACTTTCACAATCGTATCTGTGCTTCAGGTTACCTGGGTTTCAGAGAAACACAGGATCAGAAAAGTCATGTCTTTAAAGGCCCCAAAATGAGAGCATCTGGATAATGTCGGGAACAGATGCTGGGATCAGAACTTGGCAGGAATTCCTGAGATGGGAACCTCGAACATCCTGGGGAGAACACAGAGCAAAATGGGCTATAACGTAAAAATGCAGAGCACGCAGTGACAGAGCGGAAGAGAGGCGACGCGCAGGACGTGCACACGTCTGATGGAGCAGATAAGCAAGAATAATAGCAAAATAGCGGGCTGCCAGAAGCTGGGGGAAGGGAGGGGAAGCCTCCTCGTCGTGAAACTCCAGCACCACCAGTTCACAAATCTGCAGCATATGGACCAACCTATTCCTCACCTACTGCAGCACAGCCGGGTGGCAGGGCACGGGCAGCACTACTGCTGATCTGCTGCTGGCTGACTCCCCCAGCTGTGCTCCACTACTGCACAGTCAGTGAGGAGGGTAGATAGCAAAAGATAGGTAATTTTTCTCCATTTTTTCTTCTTCCATCCATCACTGACATCTCTAATAATCTGAAATTCACCTTTTTGTACATACTGGGGCACTGCATGCACTAGTAAAATACCATACATCTTTCTCTGGAAAACAGTGGTGCTAACACAGCTTTAAGTGTTTATATATAACAAAATATTAAAATAATTTGAAGAAATTAACTGTCATTTCATTACACATTCTTCTTACTTCTACAATGCAAACACTGTTGACTTGGCTGGTGTAAAGATCAGGCTCATTAAAAGCAACCCAAGTTGCTTTTACATACAGACATACAGAATGGCTGTAACATCTCCCGTTAAAACAGAAATCCCTGCAGGGCACTGAAATACGCTTTGCTTAGACCTAACTTTGGGCATACACATTTGAAAGCACTGGCCTGCTACTGTACAATGTTAACAGAGAATTAGGCAATTTCATATTATGAAATTCCTTATAAGAAGTGGCAAAGGGCTGAAAAGGAAGTTTTTCAGTGTTTTGATTTGTAGCTAATGCAATTTACAGATTACTGATAAAGCATTTTCTCCTTAAGCTGATCTAAACCAAAATTTCAAATGCTGCTAGTTTACTTAGAGTATTTGAGGTTCAAATCCTATGCTAAGTCCTTAAAACTCCAAATGATAAATCCTCAGGTTTCAAATATGTAATAGTTCCATTTTATACATAATTCCAGAATAACTAATGCAGAAGAAAAGAAGATTAGTCCTCAAAGTTGGACTTGTGCAACTGCCTAAAAATGCAAACAAGAAATGTAAATCTGTCCCGCTGCTGTGCTCATACCAGGACACACACGGGCACTTCCCCCAGCTAATGGCACCATGTGGCCACAGGTGACGAAGCTCAGTCCAAACTGGAATTTTACTAAATTCCCTCAGAAATCACGCAGGAAAAACTGCAGTTCCCGCTACATGCCAGAGCAAATGCTCCTTCAGCCTGGCAGAGGCAACCAGCAGCGAGCGAAGAGAAACCAACAGGCAGAGAGAAGAGGGGCTGCACATCCCCCCAGCCCAGTCCACCCCCACTCGCTGCCAACCACACAGCTGTCTTTCAAAAATAACCTCAATAACAAAAATTAAAATGCCACATGCAGAGGAGGGAAAAAAGCTTAAAAATGCCAAACTTTTCCACAAACAAATATCTAATATTAAGGATATGAAAGTAGAAACGCTACTAGAACTTGAGAAGAAATCGTAACCGACCAGAGCACTATTTCACTGCGCTCCAGAAACGGACTCACCACTTCTTATTCCCACTAACCACCCTACTTTGGATGTTTTGGTACAGATATTTCTGAGGTGGGGAAGGTGGGGGAGGGTGGCACTGGGTGTTTTTGAGGATGGTTTTGGCCCCTGGAATAGATAAATGACTTTGTCAGAAAGGCAAGGTACACCGCCTGGACTGTCTCAGCCAACCCTTCACATTCACAATAACTGAGATAGGAGGAAAAGAGAAACAAAAAACAAACTAGAGGGGAAAGAGAAGTTACATTGTAGCAGAACATGATTAAAAAAGGCTTATCACGCATGTCATTTCTCATTTGGCACTGATAGCTTAGCATTGCTCAATATTTTATGATCTCAGCTGCCTGTTCAAAGACTGCATCCTCAACACTCCGCTCAGAGGTGAGTGGAAAATAAGCACAGGTGTGCATTTACATAAGGGAAGAAGAGTGTAAGCATTCGTATTAAACACAGATATAGCATGGCTCCATGCACCAGTCAGTGGACAGGTAATGAACTTTTTTCTCTGGAAACTTGTATACTGACAGCATTAAAAGGTAACGAGGGGCTCCAGGGCGGGAGCAGGAGGCGGCAGCACAGGCAGTGATGCCAAGGCAAGGGGAAGACTCACAGCCACAGGATGCAGGAGTGGAGGGTTGCAGGACCGGCTCAGGAGGACCGTGCAGCAGCTGCAGTGCTGGAATCACGGCGTTCAGACTCACATTCACACGTGCTACCAGCACAGAGAAGATAACAGTGATATATCTCAGAGTCAGCACATACAAAGCAGGCCTCCCCCTTCATGGTGGGATTTACCAGCCATTAATTTATAGCTGAAATTCGGGGAATGACTTGTTCTGAGGAGCAGGCATGACAGTTGTTTCTTCCGAGGCTGCTTAATCCTGCCCATGAAAAAGCTACTGTGGCTAGTCTCCCCTCACTCCCCCGCCACTGCCAGAAAGCTGCAATCTTTATATACATTTCTGTTCACTCTTCATCCGTTGCCTCGCATGAAGGAAGTTTATTTTATGAGCTTATTTTGTGTCTGTTATCAGCTGTATTCCTTCAGTTCTAATTTAGCAAATTGTATACTGAAGATGCCCAGGCAGATCCATCAAGGTTTTGGTATGTCAAGTATCCTCCGAGAAAACAATTGAGCACCATCACTTTGATTTTCCAATGCTCCCTCCCACAAGCAAACTTCAGCTCCACTTAGGGCTATTTATGTGCTGGTCCCACACGACTCCCATCCCTAAAACTCGAGGCTCAGTAAAGGGACTTCCTTGAGTATCCAAATGCCTACAGTTGGGGAGCAGCAGGTGAAGCTACTCATAACTTGGAGAAGAAACTGTGGCCCTGGTGCGAATCACTGCAGAGCTGAAGCACCAGGTGCTCAAGAGGACAAGTGTTTCTAAGAACTCAATTTGGTGTTTTGCATTGTTCTTCTGAGCAAGAATACAGTACACGTCCTGGCACAACGTACCTCAGTGCAACGCGGGCTCAATGCTTCCCAAAACAGGTCCTGGGACCACGGTACATACCCAGGCCAGCAGGACATGTACGGTTTGTACATGGAGGAGGTTGCCCTCCCTCAGCTGATTGCACAGAAGTGGAAAACCACAGGAAACGGTGGGTGAGGAAATAAATGCAAAGCGTGCTCACCTTTCGAAAGCACAGAACAGCTTGGATCAGTCACCAAGCCCCTCCAAAACAAAGCAAAAATAACTTCTGAGGCCTGTGAGTAAAAGCAATAAACAGTTCAATATAGGCTGCTCTAAATATTGCATTGGAAGTACATTGGAATCTAATTTACACTCTGCTGATCCTTATAAATTCCACTTAAAAATCAAAGTACTTTTCCATTCACCTTCCAGCAAACATTTCCTAGGAGAAAGCCCTGAATTTGAGCTTTCATGTTCAGATACAATTCCAACACTATTTTAGAACGCTTTCTAAATTCTGTGAAATAAAACTATATTGAGAGAGACCAAATTATTAAGGATATTTAACAGCATGCTTGCCTTTTCACTGCGTTCACTTTGATCCTACAAATCCAGTAATACAGAAGAATCCAAAAAACACCCAAAAAACAGTGCCTACAGAACTATTAGAATCCATTAAAAAAATTAAATTTAACCAGACTTGCCCAGACTGATTTTTTTATAAAAACTTGAAATAAATACAGAAGTAAAACACTTCAGTATAAGATTCCCATATATTTTATAATCCAAAAAGCTAAGACAGAAAAAAAAAAAAGAAAAAAATAAATTACTCAACTAAAGCACTCAAGCTGTAATTAATTATCATCAGAAACACACATTCAACTCAAATTTTTTACTTCACAGCATTAAACTGAGGAAGTTTTTGGTTTTTAATTGGTTCATAAAAAGACCAGTATATCTTACGTGCAAGTATGTCGGGTAGAAACAGCTCAAGCGGAGCTGATAGAGATGACAGTTTTCTAAATTCCTCTTGCAAGGTTCACCTGCAGAGCACAGCCAGACAAGGAAACAGCTACGAGTTTCAGTGTTGGCAAAAGGCACTTCATGGTGGAACCTGAAGGGATGCTTCTGCTTCCTCCTTCCTCTAATCCCTGACTGACTATAGAAAACTTGGATCATCTCTCTTTTTCTGCCCCATTTGGTAATAAAATAATCTAAAACCCATGATCGAATTTGAGATGAAAGATTTCAGATCAATGTATCATCTGTCTGCTCTGCTCCCCAAAATATGGGAATTGGTTGGTTAAAAATCCAGAACTGCAACTCCCTGCACCATAACCACTGAAGCTCAGCATGGGGCAACTCTCCTGGAGAAGGACTATGCAATACGGAGCCAGTGGGCAGCACAGAGCCTACCCAGGTAACTCTTTGGTCTGAGACAGTACGCATAGTAGTTGGCCACAGCTGTTGGCTTGAGCTTCTTAGCCAGACAGAAGCCTCGTGACTGCCTAGGGGAACAGCAGGAGACTCGCACGTTTCCACTGTGCAGCCATTTATTTGCCAATTCCAGCAGCACATGCTTCCTTCAAAACCAAAGAAAGGAGAGATGGCTAATACCAGTACAAGCAGGGGCACCACAGGAGGAGAAAGAAAGGAGGGCTACCAATAGGACATATGACCACAGGCTACTGTTGGTAAATGGAGGTCCTTTGGAAGCTCCTGCTCATACCTCTTTGTCCAAGTCCGATTCATCAAATAAGAAAATAGAGACTACACATAAAAATTTACTTTGTGTGTTAAGTCATTTACCTGCAACAGGCACCGACTACTGGTGGTTACAAACTAAAAGGTTTCATATGCTTTAAAGACACAAGTTGTGACTATATTCAGGCTACACTGCTTCACAGAGACACATCAAATCACTGCTGCCAGAACCCAGTTATCAATGCCAGCTAAACCTAAAGTAGTAGCATTTCACATATATTCTGTAAGATGTTTTTCTGATACTGCAAAGTCTGGGAATTTGCAAGACTGTTAGCAGAGCAGCTAGCCAGCAAGGAGCACCAAGTACTAAATAGCTTGGCACCTATTCAGCAGCCAGACATACTTCTGCAACCTGTGCACCAAACAGTCTATTACACACTCAGCTCGTTCCGTTTAGATCCTGTCATGCAGCAGACTTAACTTTGCAAATTGACCTTAAGATTAAACCACAAAAAAATTGACTGAACTTCATCTTTCAGTAATACTTTTTCCTGGAGAAGCGTTGCTTAACTTCAGACATCAATCTTAGATTCTTGTTTTGAGAAGCCCGTCTCTGCATACAGGCAAGGGAATTCAGCGTGCTGAATGGCTCTCTGGAGGGTGTAGCTGCCTTTCACTAGCTGTACAGACATGAGAATAGCTGCTTAACTTTAGCACAAATCAAATGCCTAAAATTAGGCAACATAAATACCCATCTGTGTTACTCAGCTGCAGAGGTATTTGAGAAATGGAGAGGAGCAGATAAAAAAAACACTCTAAAATGCCACTAAAGAGCTGCACTTCCAATTATTAAACTATCAGATGTTAACAAATATGAGAACTGCCATCAAATATTATTTACAACATATAAAAACACTAAATCTACAGAACATATGTTCAAAGAGGAACAACTACAGTAACATTACAAGCTGTGCGCCATCTTAACCACGTGGCCTAAATCAAGGAACAATTGACTAAAAGGCTACAAAAATGTAATTTATGAGACTGATGTGGCTGTTAATACAGTGTTCACCAGTTTCTTTCCAGACCAAGGCTAATGTTTTAAAGCTAATCTGAAAGCAAGAAACAAAGGTTATAAGTGCTCATAGCACCATGCATTCTACGATCCAATTTTTATTTTGAAGCGGTAGTTCAAGATGCATCAAAATGACATGATAGGTCATTTTCACATCTTTGGTTCAGCAATCTAACGAGAGTTGACTGTGCTCAAGTAAAAAATGAATAGGCTACAGACAAAAATTTGGATGGTTGGCCGTCTTTACTCTTGCATATGCGAAAAGATCTTAGATTATCTTGACAACTGTCCAGCTGCGTTAGTCACACAGGCAATCAGTCAAGTGTTTATTAGTGTCACACAGAAGACTATGTGGAAAGCTACAGCGTCATTTTAATTAAAACACTGAAAGCAAGTTAGGAAAAATTCCTGTTAAAAGTACTCATAATCACCAAAACCATGCGCATGACATATGTAACCATCATCACTGACCGCCTGCAGGTCCTAGTGTGACCCGCAGAGGTACTAACCCTCAGGAATGATATGCAGTCTAGACAAAAGCTGAAAATAATAAGGGGCTGCCTGCCCCAGTTTCCCTGAAGTTGTCCCCAAGCAGAGAATAAATTGATTATTTGATTTTTAGCCATTGAGCCCCATGCTACTCTTGGCCGAAACTGCCGCTCCTGGGCATTTACAAGGAACGCAGCCCAGTTTTTGTTTGCAGGTCATTTTAGACACAACCTAGTAACGCAATGAAGTATAACTACCTTCCTCAGTGAACAACCCCACTCAGTATCCCCGTCACGCTCTGACAATCAACCAGGAAAAGAATTTCTTATCTTAACTAGGGCAGAGCTGCCACTACAGGCCTTTGGGAGACATAAGGGACTGCAAAAGTGGGTTGCTGTTTAGATTTAGGATTCCAGATCTGTCCGCCCATTATTAATGATCCATCTACTCTGTTCTTGTGAGATATGAACCTTTTCAAGCACTTGGAAATCCCAAGCACAGGCTATTTTCCATTGAAGACTTACATTCAAAAGTATTAGACTAATTAGGTGACTGAGGTGGAGAAGAGATTCAGGCAGCTGAGAGTGACAAGAAGCAAAGCAATATACATGGGCAGCAATTCCTTTCCCCATGCCATTGCCACCAGGCAAGAAATCAGGAACATAGTCTGACGTTCTGCAACTGGACAATGAGAAAACAAAAGAAAAATTAGAGTAAACAAACATAGACTGCATTCCCCACGTGCTAAACCCAGCAAGTACTGAGAAGGACACGTCTGCCTTACTGCTACAGTCCTGTGCCCACGATGGCGATGCAGCCGCATCCCTTCAAACACAACTGTTCGAGTCTCTGCACGCCTCCGCACATATGCCAGATACTCTTGGAGTCTCAGGATGAATTATTCTTCATCCCCAAGTCAGGCTCCTCAGAGTTTGCAGCACGCTAAACAGGCTTAGGATGCCTACGCAGTTACCACTTCTTACACACCATGTTGGGCTTGAATCAGCCAGTTTTTCTACACCAGATGTCCCAAAAAGTGTATTTCCCTGTTAAAGGCTGTACTTCACTGCAGACTTTTCATTAGAGTTTAAATCTCCTACAACATGGATGGAGAAAGGTTCAGACCTCTCAAAGTACAGGAAACAAGAAAGCATCTCAAATGATGGCTTCACAAGATCAAGTGGATGTCTGTGTTCACAGAAAGAAATGGTTGTGTTTGTTTTGGTTTGTTTTATATAACCCAGAGGGAATTACCAGTGCCCATCTAGCCAACAACTTGCAATGTACCACTGCAAATAAATACACTGCTTTTATTTTCCCTAAAATCAACTTAACTAGCTCTCATTCTTTTCATATCATTTTAGACAGTTAATGTATTCCCTTCCCACTGGACAGAGAATGAACACATTATCAGTCCATCTTAACAGGGCCCCTGACAGCCAAATAAAACACGGTTATTACTGTCAGAACTCAAATGAAATATTCTGAACGTGGCAAGAAGTTATTAGCCTGATGTTCAGAAGACAAGCTAGAAATGGAAAAGGGAAGGAAAAATATTTCCCCTACTTTTCTACGCTTTTGTGGGAAAATTAGGTTATCCTCTTTCGCTTGTTGAATTAGGTTTGGGTTGTTGTGTTGGGTTTTTTTGTGTTGAGATATCTTAACTATTCCATTAAGGAGATGCAGGATATGATTTTTTAATCAAAATACTGATAAATGAGCAAGCAATTATTTTTTCCTTAGAAAAAACTTTATAATATTACCTTAAATTTTATATCTCAAATTATACATACTAAATTAACCAGGTAATGTCATTTCAGTGCACAGTAAATTCACAGCAAATAAGATTTGTGATATGGCAGATAAACCTAGAAGCACGAAACAAAAGCAGTCACCTTTCAAATCTCTCTCCTGCTGCAGTTAAAAAAAAAGCCAACAATAACAAAAAACACCACGGCTGACATGTTCATATACTAAGCTTGCCTATAATTAGACAGAACAATCTACTCCGCATAATAATCGGAAAATATAAAACCATAGCGCAACAGTGAAGAAAAGGAAAGGGAAGTATTTTTCCTGCACACTCAAGTGGTGGTAAAAGGTAGACATTGAAGATCAGTGAGATCTCATCTCTCCCAGAACACTAGGAGAGAAGAATGGCACTGAAATTTGTACTTGTTATGTCTTCAGAGGTGGAGAGCATCCAGTGTGGTATGGGGCCAATCTCACCCCAACCAGCTCCCAGGGCCTGGTGCCAGGCAGCCCCTATCACTCGTGTTGCAGTCAGCAGCTGCCAAAATTACAGTTGTCTCCAAAGAGTTTCTCTGAGCATCCTTACTCTTTCTAAAGTCATCCAGAGGGACCAGTACTGTTTGGTGATGAAATCACATCCCTAGATAGCATACACATAAAAATGGCATTAAAACAAATTAACTATTTAATACCTTCTATGTGCATTAAAGATACAGTTAGGTCCATGTGGAAAAGCAATTCTCTAATGTTTCTAGAAAACCAGACACTAAATATAAAAAAAAAAAAACCAAAACCACCACCCAAAACCAAACCCAAACAACAACAACAACAACAACAACAAAAACCTACACACCACACCCCCCAAAAAACAGACACCCACCAAAACACACAGCTGTACTGGATCTGTCCATCCCAGTATTCTACCTCTAACAACCTTCAACAGCAGGTGCCAAAAGAACAGGGAAAAAATACTTCCTATCTCCATTCTCTAGTGACTTGCAGCTCAGGGACATCCTAAGCCACACACATTGTCTTTGTGTTCAGACTCTTTAAGCCAAAATTAAATATACATTTATAATACAAATATTTTATACAAATATTTTTTAAATTATCTAAATCCAGACTCTTGGATTTAGTGCTATTTATGCCACTTGTTCAGACCTGATCAGATCTGTTCTTTTCAAGCAGTGCATTTCAAAGCAAAACTTCCAAATTACAAACCTAACAAGTTTTTCTCTATTTTTTCTACAATTTATATCAAGCTCATCCATACAAATCTCAAAATATGTTCCAAATGAGCCTGGACATCCAGCACATGTGATAACTTCAGGAATGATATTTCTTCTCTATTAAAGAGCCCTATTTAGTTCTAAAGACTTCACTGTATTTATTTTCAAAATTAAAGACTATTTATTTATACCAATAAAGTATTTTTAAAACTGTATTGCTGCCCTTTCTGGTTTACAGAAACTCTGAAAGAATCCTGGATAACAGCTTCTGACAGTGTGAGAAGTGGTATCGTCAGCCAGATGCAAGAGTCATTTGAAGGAACTTCTTGTAAGTTCACAATATTCACATTTTAATATAGTCAGTTGTGGTTCTGTAACAGTGCAAGAGAGTTCATATCCAACCTCATTTTCTCATAATGCAGATGAATTACACAGGTTTCTTTCAGGGGTCTGGTTACCTCCGGAACACAGGTCGCTTGCAATGCATTCAGTTTGCTCCTTCTCCAAGAAGAGTCTCTTGGCCTTTCTGAAAAGTCTCAGTGCACAATGGAAACAATGACAAAAATAATAAAGAGCTGCTCTGAACTTTGATGGGTTTCTCTGCACTTCAAGGCACATTCGGAGGAAGGGAGGCGCCTCCTCCTGTGAGAATGTAAGTTTTGCAGTCACACAATGATAGGATCATCAAGTATTTTCTCCTGATCTGCAAAGTAATAAATAGTTTTTCAGCCCTTAACTGTTTCGAGCAAAAATAAAACAGCAGGAGCACAACACTGTTATGTTCTGTTTTCTAAGTGATTCTGGTTTTCATTATGTTAAATCATATTATGTTGTATTTATACTCCTTTCTGGAAAAAAAGAACTAAATAAGATTTTAAAACCTTTTAAATACATCAAAGTACTTTGCAAATAAGGTTTACATGTTCACTTTCTATGACATGATTAGGAGTCTTTCTATAAAACCCAGAAGTTCTGGTATTGTAATTGCATCATGCCTTTCAAACCAGGTACTTCATCATACATATTACAATTGTTATTTTTATAGGTCTACATTGCCACAAAAAGAAGGGGGGAGGAACAGGAATCGAATAAGAATGCCAAACCCCAGATTTATGGCTTTATGGTGATTATAAGTGAAATATGTACAAGAAATGTGTTCTAAAAGTTACCAAAGGCATGGGGGGGGAGATTGTTTATTTTCCCCACCACAACAGCATAGTCTTGTAAAACTGAAATTCTCACTCAAGATCAAGGTAAAAATTGCTAAAGCACAGATTCAGCAAAACCCTTAACACCTGACAACTGTATTAGTTCTGATATATACACATTTTTAAGTCTATTGGAAAAGTAGATCTTGAATTAGCTTTTCTGAACAGCTCTTTCACAGTGAGGTGAAATATCACTATTTGTCCCAATAAGTTTTGATTTTTTTCTTTTCATAAAAATTAACCCTTTCCACAGAACCCTATTTGTGACTATTAAGTTTTTTTTACAGTACCTATAATTTTTTTTACGATTTCCAATACTCAGTAACTAGATTTACAAAAAGACAATTATAAAGTATATGTACAATAGTAGTTTCCATGGTCCTTGCCAGAGGCCATTACTTCTCTGAAGGCCATCTTGGGTGAGAATCGATAGAGCTTGTAACATCTCATTTTATGAAACATAGGCATACTATCTAAACAGCATCTTACAACCTATTCAAAACTGAGTTCTCTGAGCTACTTAAGCAATTCAACCATTGATATAATTAATTTTGATGTAAATCTCTCTCAGGGACTTTAATAAGCCAAGTCAGGAAAATCTAAATTAAATTAAAGAAACGTAAACTGGATCTCAGAAGCTCATAGAGTAATGATGTTAACAATATTTCCCCAATACTACCTAGAAATTACACATTTATAATAATTTTAAAAATGCAGTTAGTTCCTTAAGAAACATAGATGCTACTCAAGGATTCCTAGAAATATTTTTGAAAGATTCAGTTAAGCAGATTCGACAGTAAGACACGATGGTTTTGCTTCTACTTTATGCACCTACCTCTCCTACTGTTCAGAAATCAGAACATGACATAGTGTTGGGTCCTAGAGTTCCAGGGGGGCTAAATGAGGACATTTATTTCCAGGCATCCTCATATCCCCAGGTGAAGTCATACGCTTCTTGCACGGGACTGGCATGCACACAGCTACGCCAGCCTCTGCCACTGCAGGCTTCTTGGAAGAAGAGAGGGGGGCAGATTAAGAACCCGGAGAAGCAACATCCAGCCCAAAAAAAGTGGCAATTACAAACGGTGCCACTGCATGAAAGCATACACTGCAGGAAAACTGATTCAAAGCTGGAACTGAGTGCAAAGACAGAAAGATCTATTTTCACAACCAGTTACAATTCATGCTTTTTCCCCAAATCTCACACATGAAAAGCAAAAAAGCAAGACAAGTAAGGCATTACCAGTCCAGACTATAATCAGGGTGACCTCACATATACTAATGTACAATTAATAAACTGACTTGTTTCAAATCTATCTTGTATTTACAAAGAATGCTCATTCCACCTAGAAGGAGTCTCCACGTGACCAAGAACAGGGTCTATAAAACTATACCGTGTTTCAGAAGACAGGCCAGACACAGGAACATTAAAAATTTGATAATTCTATCTTAGCAGAGCAGCATGATAGATGGCACTTTTATGCTGTAACCTAATAAAATACACTCTTTTGTCCCTCCCACCAAAAGAATATTATCCTTAAAGGTAGATCTAATTAAAAATATCAGGGGATGAGAGCAGTCATTGGTTTGTATCAAAGAGAAGCCTCTGTGCAGACCGTGATCCCCACACAACACCAAGCTGCCCCTACAGCTGAGGCAAGGTCCCCAGACCCGGGTGCTCCCTAGCTTCCCGCTCGTGCCCTCAGGACAGGGAGGTGATTAATGCACTCAGCTTAATGGTAAAGTAAATGAATCAGCACCAGTAAGTTCCTCACCCGAAACATGAGAGAGAGTTTCGTTTCAAAAAGGTCTTCAGCCTTCAGAAAGCTCTGCAAGGAATGATGCTATTAACATTTCTCAAAAGCCTTTGGCCCTTTGGCAGACCAGCAGGAAGACTGCCCTGCATTTCCTTACAGGCTAGCTCTATTTGCAAGACCAATTTGAAGATACTAGCCAGAGGGGTTTTTGAATGCCAACCTGCATCTCTGTGCAGCACACACCATGCCAGACTACACAGCTCCCACAGGCTCATAGAGGCTGCAGGAGCAGCGAGAGCACCGTACCCTACAAGAGACTTCTCACTATTTCAGAGCAAGAACAGCAGCATAAAGACAATGAGAAACACGATTCGCAAGGAAGGAACTGATCGTACACTCCTTGCAACAACAACTCCTTTCTGCAGCTCCCAGGACACGGGGGTTCAAAAGGCAGGTGGCAGAGGAGTTCCCCCAGGCTGGGGTTTCCTTCACCGGTCACCTGGAGGACACAAACGTGTAAGAGTCCCCTGTGAGGAAGCAAAGGTTGCCTGAGCTGAAAGTTTGGTTTTCCTGAGTAACATGCCTCTTACATAGTCCTTCCTTTCTGAAATGCCAAGGCAAATGTTCCATTAAAAAAATACAGTGACAAGTGTCTCCAGCCAAAGCGCTAAATACTATGTACTTGTCCTTTCAGAAAACACCTAACTTGCATAGGGGGTTAAATAGATACGAAACTAGACTACAAAAGTCTACATATTAAGCAGTTTTGAAAACTTGAACTGAAAAGAACCATTGAATTCTTCAAAAAATGAAGGTTCAGTAGTAAAATAATCCTGTTAGCTTTGCTGGAAGTGTAGAGTAGTCTCCATAAAAACAACAGTCCCACTGGAAGCCATGCAGCAAATGGAAATCTGTGTCTGTTTAAGGCAAACACCACTACAGGGATGCACAGGAAGGCCTAAATAATTTTCTTATACCTACAGGACAAGATTTTCAATACAGGTGGAGCAACAGGAGGGTGGCATCATAACAATAATCTACCTCTGCCCTGCAATTCCCCCAAATCATTCCCTACCCATTAAGGTACCAGCCTGGGAAAAAAACATTGTATTCTCTTTCTTTCCTCTCTCTCTCTCTGTACAGACACAAGAGACATAGATGTGGCAGCGAACTTTAAGGGTTTCAATACTCTTCTTGTCACTACTCATCTTCCAGGTATGGCGAATGAGCACAGGTCTTCAACTATACCAACCCCCAATACTTCCCTGGTATTTTTGCTCTATGTTGAGATCTGAGTAGTCTTAATCCCTAGAATCCACTTCTTTCCAACCCCACGAGTACCAACATGTACCCTGATGCAGATTTTGTCAATGCCAGTAGAAGCCATGACACCAGGCAGGAGTGACAACCAAAGCAAGAACATCCATTCAGATTTTTTTCAGTTTTCTGTGACACTGAAAAAATACCTGTTGCATACATCCTTATAGCAAAAGTTAAAGTAGTTTCCATCACACGCATAAGCCAGTATGTGAGTTTGTTTCTGTATTACAGGAAACATTTTGTAATGAGAGAGAAGGATTAGAGAAGGGCAAAATAAAAAAAAAAAAGTAAAAAGGGGTTATAATTTACAACAAAGGCTGCTCAATTTGTAGCAAACAATTGTTCAGATAAGCAAAAAAAAAAATCCTGAAAACAGACCCAATGTGTATTTCATATCCTAGAATCTCTCAATTTTGAGCATGTAATTTCTGCCCCCCCCCCAACAGAACAATTTGACATTTCAGTCCTAAAGTAATAAAACATACAAACGGCTTCATTTACTTGGAGAAAACTGATGAAACTTCATCTGTAGTCACGCTCTTTATTACTCAGATTTGACACAGGAGCCCACTTAAAGCTCAACAGGAGTTTCTGAATAGCTCTTTGTGTGACACACTTGTTCTAGAAAAATAATTTGCTTTTGTTTTTATTTTACTGTTTCCACTTTACAGATAAAGTTAAGCAGAATCTAAGCAGCCAGCCTGTTCCAGAATAAACACATTTAAAGGTTAAGAAATAACCATATATAAGTAAGAAATACTTGTATGTGCAGAGAATTCCCCTGTGCACATTTTAGAGGAAATTTCAAAAGAAATTCATTCTACAAATGAAAAACTAATCTACTTTGGCTAAATTACATCAACTTTGATGAAAAGTTTCAGCCAACAGCAAAGAACACAGTTTTTCTCCTGTTGTTTCACCATCTTCCACTGAATTGGGAATTTCAACTCAGTCCAATTTCCTAAGCATTTATTTTCTCAGATAAGTTTTTTTGCCTTTTGAAAGTGTAAGATTACCTAAAAAACAAGGAACTTCTACCAATCCTCTAATTTTTCTAGGCATACTATCCTCTAGCTAGTCAAACTGTCTTTTGCAGATCTGCAAGAAAAAAAGCAAAACTGTCTTATCACAGATAAACAGTCAGGAACTTCAAGAAAAATATTGAAAAAGCTTTCAGTATTCCACTGCAAGCGAAGCAAATGGAAATCCCATTGATGCAGAGTAGTCACATAGTCCTTTTGCACGTATCCATCCTTCCTAGACGAAGGATTTCAATTTCCAGATAAACACAGGACAAAATGGCCAGAATAAAAAGCCTGAAAACAAAAATCTGGTTTATTTATTGTGATACACAATAAAAGATAGTAATGTTTCTATGAATTATGACTTTTCATAAGCTACTAATACACCCCACCCCCCTTTTATTGCTCCCTCTCCCTGGAAATACTATATCCAGCCATTTTGTTAAAAAGAGTGTGTTTAATTTCACAATTCACAGGTACTCCTGTATCTGCTGAAATGTTATTTGCAAATTACTAACACCACCACCCACCACCACGTTATTATTAGGTCTTTTTTAAATATGGTAAAAAGCAACTATTCTTTTATCTTAAACTATGGGCTGCATTAAAATACAAAACAAGTATCACAGATAGAAATATCTTTCAGTTAAAGAACAGATTTTAATCTCAGTGCTGTGATTTAATAATAGAAAATTGCCAAGCAATCCACGGTGAAAGCACCATATTATACAAAACGCAAAAGAAAAGTGGAAAAATGCAAGATAACCATGTAATGCTTGAAAGTCCAAAGGCAAAAAATACTTTTTATTCAAGGAGTGTTGGTCTAAATTTAGATGTAATTTGACACGTCGAACTCCGTATCTAAAAGAAGAAAACAGGAAACTGAACCACATCCCATTTGATACACTTGAATGATACTTATTAAGTTGAATGATGTTTGCTTGAGGCCATAAACAGCAATACAGTATTCATCAAAGCTCACCAAATTAAACTTTTCCCCCACTTGCTTACCTCTGGCCCAACCGATTTCCCCTAAAAGTAAATCGATTTTGCACTGAGAAACAGGAGAATTGATACAAATGCTTCCTGACAAACCAAAGAAACCAGGAAAAGACACTCTATAGTGTGAGAGTATTTAATTCACGTAAATTTAAAGAAACAAGGTTTATAGAGAAAGGTAAAATACTTAATAGGACAATTCAGACATTCTGAGAAAAGACAGGCTTCTGGATGCATCATCCCTTCCCTCATCAGTTTTCCACTAACATAAGAACATATTTTATTTTTAATGAGTTGCATTAAAATTAGACCTTAGGAAGTGATGCATTAGCACAGGGAGTATCTATTCTGTTCATCCTCAACAAAACAACTACAACATTTCTGGCAACTGCAGGATTACCCAGTGCTCCCTCATCTCGGGTTCCTACAGTGACGACATCTGTAGCAGCAAACAGGGTGCACATGCACAAACTGTCGGGACCACAAACAAGTCCCTGTACTGCGAAATACAATGGGGAGAGACAAGTAGGAGAAGCCTAGTTGCCTTCAAACCCACCACCTAACAGCAGAGGCAGATTACAATAGGTGGGCAAGTGGCTTCAACACACCATGATGGGGGGATTAATGGTCCAGACACCTTCCAATGTTGGTGCAAAACAGGCATGACCTCCAGAAGTCAGTAATATCTGGAGGCCTTAAACAAGCAATAGCTTCGGTCACCCACACAGAAGGTTTTTCTCTCAACTCTTCAAGTCTGTTGTTCTACATTTATGGAAAATGTAACTATGGCAATTCCAAAGCAAGATTAAAAACGTCCAAATCTTTGGGAGAAGCCAACAGTCTTGGCACGTACCATTGCCTGGTAAATGCTCGATGGCTTCTAACGGACCAAGATCTAAAAGGAATAATGCAGCAATAAAAACTCTACACCAACCAGGCTCATGTTGTATTTTGGTTTAGTATAAAAGGGAGAAGTACAGGATTGCTGCTCATTATATAGCACCAACACAGCATAGCTGTGAAAGAAAATGGCTCAACAAAGGAACGAGTACAGCCTCTCAACATACCTAGCAGGTGCCTTTTACAAGAAGGATATGTTTCCTATGGCACCTACCAGAAGAATTGCACTCTTTACTTTAAACTGTTATTCTATACTTTAATAGAGTTACTCATCCACCAAAAAAAGCAGATAAACGATTAAAAAAAAAGACTCCCAGAACAGCAGTATGATTTGACCTTGCTCACTTACTGAAACTAAAAGTGCACGTATGAACAACAAAAAAGCACTTCTGAAGTAAATGTCACTAATAGAAAAACACAACAGATGTGGATAACATTTAGAATTGTTCACATATGATCCACAATGTGATTTTATATATTAGATTTAAGTAGGGTTTTATACCAATTCTGCAGAGAGGCATGATTTGTAATAAC
This sequence comes from Pygoscelis adeliae, assembly GCF_000699105.1. Taxonomy (NCBI): domain Eukaryota; kingdom Metazoa; phylum Chordata; class Aves; order Sphenisciformes; family Spheniscidae; genus Pygoscelis; species Pygoscelis adeliae. The sequence goes on from NW_008824941.1 coordinate 2,190,941, forward strand.
ATTTTTCAGTTTGCTCATATTTCAAAACGTTCTGCTAAAAATCACAGCTCCTTAGTTTATCTTTATGGTTGACTGGGACTGACAAATTCAGTAGGAGTTATGTATCATTAATACCACAATAAAAGAAAGTGCATTAGTGTGTATAATTATTGAAAATGTTTTTATTAAACCGATGGTTCTTTGGTTTCTCTACAAAGAAAAAAAATATGCCGAGAGCTGTAAAACAAAGGTTGAAATCCACAATTGCTGAACAACAAATATACCACAGGGTACAAGGGAGATGGAAAGCATCCAGAAAACTTCCACATCTGTAGGAAAGTAGCATGTAATTATCCTCAATCTATGCAAGATGACAACATGTAATTCACATTATGCTTCCCAAGACACAGCTTGTAGCAACGTACTGTTCAAGAGACCTTCAAAAGGTCTTTAGAGCTATAGGTTAAGAAGTTAAAACTGAAGCAAACAAGGAGAGCCAAGCATGATGTGGTCCACAGCCTGTTAACTGCTCAGAACTTTTGCCTACTATCCAGTGAAGGTTGGTAAACATCAACTTCAGGGGTATTCAAGAAAGGAACAGTTTAGAATATGCTACGTGTAAAGAATTAAATGTGATACCTCTACTCACTCCTCCATTATAATTCTCCCTATTGGCTACTTATTGGACCCTGATCATTTTCCTGGAATAAAAACTGAAATAAAAAGCCTTTAATTATTCCATTTCTGGTATCACTTTTATGTCAATCGTGCATGATAATATTTTATTTTAAGCTACCAAAAAGGAGAAAATAGGACTTGGATGACAGACTTCCAACATTTTACTAGGTATACTCAATCCTAATACCAGATTTACTTTTTTTAGTCAAAAATTCAAGGAAAACAAATTATGCAAGTGTCAAACACTGGCACATTCATGAAAAATGCTGAGTGAATTCATGAAATAATTTTTTAATTTTTCCAACAATAAATTCCATTCTATGCTCTCTGTCAATAATGTACAAAATAAAACAGTCAAAAGAATATAACATCTTCGAGAGCAGGACTTTGAACTTTGTGTGTGTGGCAGAAGACGAGCTTCCTCCTGTGCTTCTGAAAGTTCTCAAGTATTTGGCTTCCTCCCGTAAGGCATCTTTCAGAGTTCATTCTAAGTCCACCTTCTCTAATAATAAATCTAGTACGTGGAAATCTGCAGCCGTACATTTCGGCATGAGCACATGATTTGCTACATGTTTGCACACTGCTATACTATGTCCTTTTCAATATTATAATGATCAAATACTTTTTAAAATCCTTGGACTTGACATACATGTCTATGCGGATCATCTCATAACAACATACTAAGATAGCACCCTATTTTCTCCTTTCACATACCCCATTCCCTCCGTAGCAAAATTTCAGACATTGTTGGCTTTAGCAAAACTACAGAAACACTCAAGTACTCGAGAAAAACTGCCTAAAACAATGGGCTTTCACCTCCAGCCCTGGACTACCTGGTGGTCTGTGAACCCCTCCTAAACATGCCTGCAAAAAGGACCTATGAAAATCAAGCAGTGTTAAGGAGCGTAAATTCACTACCAAGGGTCTGCATTTTCACTAGGACACTCCAAAGGTCTCTGCAAATCAAGGGAAGTGGAAAAATGTTCCGAAAGACCAAGAAAAAAATGCTTGTATAGAAAGGCGCTATTTGTGTTTGCATTACCACCTTTTTTTTTTTTTTTTTTTTTAAAACAACGATTTACCTAGTCTTCTACTGATTTTCAATCAGAACAACAGAACGTGGCAAATCCTGGCAGAACCCATTGCAACTCACCCTATTATAAATGAAGATATCTCAAATATCTCAATCTTTGCTCCCCAATAATTGTAACTGCTGTCATACTAGTGTAACTCTGCAACTTCACCCCAGTACTAACAGGACACAGATGTGAATTGCTGCTGACAGAAAGCTAGGCAGAGACTGAGAAGCCACTAAGATATCTGTTCGATCTACCCACTCTCTCGGACAGACAAACTTTAATATAAAAATATTTGATAGTATGTTTGCATCTCCACACAGATGTTAAAATTATATTATTTAGCATTCCAAGGCAACCCGATATTTTGTGATGGAAGATAGTGCCTGTAACAGGCTATTAAGACTAAAAGTCCATGCAAGTGACTCCAGAAATCTGTAACAGCTAGGCACAGAAACCTGTACTCTTCAATTCCAGTCATACATTTTATTCAGTAGGGACATCACCTTTCACATTCCTAAAACCACAATTTGAAAAACAAAACTCCAACACCAGCACCCCAAGCCTGTCAGAAATTTGGTCCCCATGTTTCTTATCCTGTGCAAACATTTCAATCTTCAAGTTGCCTGTAACGCTTGCACAATTCAAATTTCATAGGATACCTACAAAGTGCATCAAATAAAAGTACAGAAGAATTTGAGTCATTATCTCCAAGTCAATATATTTTATTCACTGCTACTTTCAAGCAGAGAACCTTTCAAGAAGGTTAACAGCGAGGTATTTGACAATTTCTAAGGCCTCTTAAGATCTGTGAGGAAAAAATAAAGTTTCTTAGGTCATATTAACCAGAAGAAAGCACAACGTGTCTCCAAAACAATTCCTCAGCGTTCCCATCCAGCAGATGTTTGTAAATAGATGAAAAGGTGCCTGACATCATCATCACAATATAAACATCATATAAACACAGGGGAAAAAAAACCAAAAATAATTTTTCAGAAGTTGCATTAATATAGTTTAAGAAAGTATTTACTCTCAGGGCTGATATGCATATAAAATGAAATTTAACAGATGTGAAACTTTAAAGAAGAGTGCACTGAAAATGAATACAAAACGTTTTTTACCGGAAATGTTATAATTAGCCATGCAAAAATAATTCTTAGCAAGATGTTGTTTCATACTTGGCATTATAGTGAAGCCTACAGTCTGCATAAATTATGTCATAGGCACAAACAAGCCTAAAGAAAGTCTAATTTGGGCCTGGACAATACTTCCTAGGTCAGAATCAGCAAGTACCAGTAACAGTTAAGCTGTTTTTCAGAAATAAACTGTTCCGTTGGCCATATGTATGCAAAGATGTTTTTGTACATAAAATACAGTTAATATGCGTTACAGATAACGAAGAGCCGGCAGCATAGCGCCAGCCTGTACACTTCACGCTCCCAGGACACTCTCAGTACGTGAGCCTGAACAGTGTGCTGCAAACAGATTGATTCAGCCTGGTGGTATTTTTTGTGGGCTAGAAGGTATTGCCCTGGTTTCATGAAACAGAGAAGTAAGACACAGGTAAGTCAGGCGTTTGTCTGAACAGAACAGTACCACAGAGATGAAGACTGATTGTGGGACAGGGTTATCCCAAATTCCAGCACTCTGCCTGAAAAATAAAAAATGCTGTTTCTAGTAATACGCACTCATATAACTACAACATGAATACCACACAAAAAGCACGGGTACAAGTTTCCCAAACATTGGCATCTCCTGAAGACCATACACTGATTTGGAAACACTCTCTATGTAATTTTTCAACAAGATCACCAACGAATGGCAGCTGAAGCAACTGCCTTCCCTACCCCATCAGACAAGAGGCTTGGCACATTTCTAGTTCGCCCTAACAAGCGTTGTATGTTTTACTCGAACTGGCAGGTTTCCATACCTGAGTGCCGACTAAACAATGACCAAACATCTCCCAGTTAAATCCCATGTACAGCCAAGACAAGAATATTTATAGATAGGAGCCAACACCAACATTGGGGCATACTGCCCAACAGCTCATGGACCAAGACCAATTTTTTACTTTAATTGCTACCTTCTATACAGAATACAATAGGGCTGAACACTGTTTCCACCTGAAGTCTGAATTTTCTTGAATAGCTAAGTCTAAATCACATCCCTCAAGCTCTTCATAATAGATTATGGTTTTATAATTTTCCAGACAGGGCATTAATCCCCATGTATCGACAGAGATGCGAGTTTCAGCTTTACTAGTTCTTTACTCTCACTATCCAAAATCTCTCTAGAGAGAAAATTTCATTAATGTTAAGACTAAAAGTAAACTACTGTAATTTAAAGGCCCAACAAACATTGTAATATTTTCAGAAATACAAGTCCAGTATCCTCAGTCATGCTCAGGAGAAACAAAAATTGCAGATGAGAAGAAATATATACAAGAAAAACATATCGAGCAACTCACTCTGCTGTTTCTCCTGACTCATTCCAGCTCTCCATATGCAGCCCAACACGTCTTCCCTCGCACACCCAGGGACACGTATGGACCCACACCCTTCCCACCCTGCCCTTGCCTTGCTCCCCACAACCTTCCAGGCCGCGCATCACCCTTCTTCCCCAGAGACCGTGACTGCTAGAGTCCTCAAGACATGAACTCAGCAGGATATGGGCAAGAAGGCTCTAGCCAAGATTGGCAACTACAGCAAGAGAGAAAGTTTTTTCTGGAAAAAATTAGCCAAGTAATACGGTAATAATATTTCTTGCCTTCAGTTATCAAGGCATAAGTGTTAAAGGAGCTACTAGATAACAAAGACCACCACTGCTGCCAGGGCTATCAAGCTACAGAAGACATGTCTTTCAGAGTTCAATTTTGGTTGGAATATTAGCTTATCACAATCCAATGTTCAGTTCAAAATCTGAAAATTACTCCCTCTTGGGAAGAAGACTCAGCCGCACAAAATATGACTCTCACAAGAAAATAAGCAAAAACTTCCACCATATGTGGGCATGTAGAATACTATGCGTGCAGAAAATTCAATAGAACACCTAGCATAGGCAGCTCCTGACATGCAAAAAGGTCAACAGAGTTGCGGTCTGTGCTTCAAATGGGACAGCCCCACGTCAGTCCAGACTAAAAGGTCACTTTTCGTACATGTCTTTCATGTAACATGTCTGTGTAGAAATATTCCCTCCACAGAGCTGCATCTTCAGTGCAAAGTGCACATGGAGTAGCAAGACATTGGTGGGAATCTTGCTTAGGAGGGGATGCTCTGTTAATTGGAAGACAGCAAAGCAGATTACAAATCACGAAGTTATTAGAGCATAAGCAACCCTATTCCATCTACACTGGCTCATACAACTGTATGGGAAGCACATGCTCTTATAATGTCAATATTGATGGCACTCCATAAAAAAAAAAAATAAAAGGATCTTGGTTGGAAATTAAACTGGCTTCTATCTTCTCTATTTTGTGAATATTGAAACTGTATAAGACATTCAGTTACATTTATTAAGAGAAAATAGTTAAAACAGATCTTAATCACATTTTTAAGACAGAAAGGACATATCCTCATATCCTAGGTTAAGCAAAGGGCAAAAATTTGGGTGCATTTTCTTAGAAGAAAGATCATAAAACCGCAATGATCTTGTGGAACTACATTACTTTTGCCTTTCCTTCTAAGACCCTTAAGTTGGCAAAAAAAACAGGAACTCAAGAAAGATCATGAAAAGTTCAAAAATTCCAGGGCCTTAATTAATCTTTCCAAGGTAGGACAGTCCTGCTGGTTCCCCTTTTTAACCTGCTTGGAAACGCTATTTTGTTTTCATGTAGAATAGAACAGAGCTTCTTGAAAGATCTCAAATAACTTTATGAAGTAAGGTGCAGTGGCTTTTGTTTGTTTTCTTAACCTTTTTCCAAAACAGAAGGTTTACACTCAGACCGCCTGATCACTCAACAAGCTTTGCCCAGCTGACAGCTTCCACCAATCCAGATGAACAAAAACCTTACAAGTCTGAACTGTGTCAAAGCTGTGCAGTAGCCGAAAGAGAAATGCATCAGCATTTGGCAGCCATGGCATACACATGTACGCTATCAATCAAGTATTGCTACCGTGAAGGCAAATACCATCAAACTTTACAAGGTGAAGCCTTGGGTTTTTGTTCTTCCCCCTAGTCTCTATGCATTATTTTAAGAATCACGGCAACAGATACCCTTATCATGTGCTCGCAGAACAGAAAGGTCACATCCTGCAAAACAACACAGAAGAGCTGAGATAACAGGACAGCCACTTACTCAGCCTTCAAACAAAGCATGTCATATTTTTATCATGATTGCTCAACTATAGAGAAGTTGCTTTCTTCTGCTAACTTCAGAGAGATTTAAGTTTTTCAGATTCCACATTCAAGAATTGTTCAAATAGTCTATACTAAGGTAGGAAAAAAAAAAGTGGAATACAAAACTGTGCTACTGTGTAAGATGCACGCTATTCTATTGCACTGTTACATCACACTAGCATAGCACACCATACCAGTATATTCTTATCTAATCTGAAAACATTTCTGAAAGAAGTTGTAAAACGTCCCTATGGTACCGTTAGCATGAAGCACTGTCCTAATCAGTTTTTAGAACTCGGAACCATCCTTATTATTTAGTGGAAGCAGAAACATGCAAACTGAGAAAAAATATTCTTCCCAAACTATTAAAATATTTCCTGCTATAGAGAAACATGTCTGCATTGCATAGATACAGTTGATGGTAATGATTGTTCTTCTCTTTATGTACACTTGCTTTATAGTACCTGGCAGTGGTAGTACTGATGGCTACTTGGGGATGAGGGAAGGAAAGAAAGAGCTAGAAGCAAAAGACCCAAACTGCATGTTAGAGCTTGTAATGTGTATAAATCAATGCAGAAACCCAAGGTTAATGAGATCCTACTACCATTAATTTTAATTTTATTTTTATTTGCAATGGTTTTAGATCAATATAGAAACTGCAACCCACCTAACTAAATCTATATGGTGCTTCCCAAACAGGCCATGAATGTATCACTACTTA
>NW_008824941.1:2197759-2201565 GCF_000699105.1 Pygoscelis adeliae
CCCAAATGCTCACACAGCACAAGGTCAGGATACCGCAAAATATAAAGCAAGCATATACAGAGCACAAACTCTACATAAAGGTGAATCACGCCCGCACTACACACTGCCAGCTTCTCACCTATTCTAAAAAGTGCTTTTAACTCCTTTAAGTGACTGAGTTGTCTTTGCTGTTCAAAAGACGCTTCTTCTCTCTCAGCATTTTTCTTAACATGAAGTGGAATTTTCTGACAACGCTTGTGCAAGAGGCCTGCAGGCTGACCTCACACAGAGCACCTACTCCAAGTCAGTAATTAAAAATTTAAATACCACATTCATACATTCACTTCCAACTTACTCTAATTTGCACTTTCCCATAGTTATCAAATGGGCAACATCATGATCTAATTACACAGCAACAGAAGGAGAAGAAAAGGCTGAAAAAGGCTCACCCTCAGCAAGTTTGCAGATGACACCAAGCTGAGTGGTGCGGTTGACACGCCAGAGGGACGGGATGCCATCCAGAGGGGATGCAGGGACAAGCTCGAGAAATGGGCCTGCGTGAACCTCATGAGGTTCAACAAGGCCAAGTGCAGGGTCCTGCACCTGGGTCAGGGCAACCCCCCAGTATCAATACAGGCTGGGGGCTGGAGGGGTTGAGAGAAGCCCTGCCGAGAAGGACCAACCGTATCCTGGGCTGCATCAAAAGCAGCGTGGCCAGCAGGTCGAGGGAGGTGATTCTGCCCCTCTACTCTGCTCTGGTGAGACCCCACCTGCAGTACTGCGTCCAGCTCTGGAGCCCTCAGCATAAGAAAGACACGGACCTGTTGGAGCTGGGTCCAGAGGAGGGTCACAAAAATGATCAGGGGGATGGAACACCTCTCCTATGAGGAAAGGCTAAGAGAGTTGGGGTTGTTCAGCCTAGAGAAGAGAAGGCTTTGGGGAGACCTTATTGCGGCCTAGCAGTACTTAAAGGGGGCTTCTAAAAAAGATGGCGGCAAACTCTTTAGCAGGGCCTGTTGTGACAGGACAAGGGGGAATGGCTTTAAACTAAAGGGGGGTAGATTTAGACTAGCTATAAGGAAGAAATTGTTTATGCTGGGGGTGGTGAAACATTGGCACAGGTTGCCCAGAGAGGTGGTGGATGCCCCATCCCTGGAAACATTCCAGGTCAGGTTGGACGGGGCTCTGAGCAACCTGATGTAGTTGAAGATGTCCCTGCCCACGGCAGGGGGGGTGGACTAGATGACCTTTAGAGGTCCCTTCCAACCCAAACTATTCTATGATTCTACGAACAATTGTTACTACTCCCGGCAGCCTCATCCGGGCTGTAACCTCACAGTATTTAACAGATAAGCCTTGGTACAATATACTTGACATTTACATTTTCAAACCTATGTTCTATCCAACTGTCCTCACAATATTGGTTTAATTAAGATACGGGACATTACTGGCCAGAATCACTTCACTAAAAAGGCATCTGTTAAATAGACCTATAACCAGGATAATATAATTGAGCTCTGTCACTTGGAAAACCATTGCTTAAGTAGAAGAAAAATCAATATTCCCTCTTTTCACAGTGTTTTCCATTTCACTCTGCTCAATCAAAGCAGCACCAGAAATGCATACCGAATGCAGTCAACAGTACCAGAGGAACATAAAGAATACACTGAGATTTAGAGCAGTGGGTTTATTAACAATAATTCAACATCTAACATGGCATTTAGTCAAGGTTTAAAGCATTTAACTCTCCCAGTGAACAAAGACAGAAGTTACTGAAAACCATTATCATTATGAAGAAAAAGCAACACTGATACACATTAAGCATAAAGAAAGGCAAACATGACAAAAATGAAGAGAAACTAAAGGCCAACATTATAGGATGGAAATCAAAATGCAAAACATGCATTCCAATCATTCCTACTGCTTTAGGTGCTGAAATCACACTCTGCAGCAAGTGGCTCAACTAACAGGGTCGTATTCCCAATCATAAATCTTCTTTATAATGAAAAATGTATACAAGAGGAAAATGGAATAGTTGGTATTTCTTTTTCCATGTCATAAGGAATTTTTCAGCAACTTTCAGCACTCTCCTAGACAAGTAGGATAAGAAAAAAAAAGAACATATTCAGTATAATGTTGCAAAAAAACAGCAACAATGTATTGTTTTAGAAACAAGATTCGTTTTCCTCAAAAACAATGTGTAAAAATGTCACAAAACACAAAGTGAATTAAATAACTCTCTTTGGCAGTAAAAGATGTATGTCTTTTTCATAGAGGCATAGACCACTGCCTTCATTAGAGCAAAACCTCCCAAATATCACCAAAACACAAGCTACTTCAGACTGGTATGTTGACTGATAATGATACCAAATTAGCACATTTAGAACAAGCTCCATTTGTGAACTAACACGTGCATTAGAGAAAAAGAAAAAAGACGGTATTACTGTGCACATGACAATGGGAGGTTCTCTAGCACAAATACAAGATTTGGGGGCTCAAGACAGTGAATGTCTCTGCCTAACAATATATAGCCCCCTAGATTTAAACATTATAATGCTTTCTTCTAGTTAGAATCATAGAATCATTAAGGTTGGAAGAGACCTCCAAGATCATCGAGTCCAACCATCAAACCAACACCACCATGCCCACTAAACCATGTCCCTAAGCGCCTCATCTACCCGTCTTTTAAATACTTCCAGGGATGGTGACTCAACCACTTCCCTGGGCAGCCTGGTCCAATGTTTAACTACTCTTTCAGTAAAGAAATTGTTATTACTTAAAAGCTATACAATCTCCGCACAGGAAACATTCATTAAAATCTGTTAAACCTTTCTAAAAAAAAATTTTAAGACCTTAAAATCTTTCCACCTTAAATACTGATTCATTTGACTTCTAATCTTCAGTGAGAGAGAGAAACACAGTCTCTACACACAAATTTCCTACTGCAAAGCGTTTCTCGAGCTCTCATTAATGGACCCTTCTCATTCCTAAAACACTGACACAGAACTCCCACCATGTACCACCTATCACCCACATTCCAGAGGAACTCACAAAAATCATGACTCTAAAAATTCCTACCTTCTGATTTTAGAACAAGGAAAAGCCCCAAAATTATCTTTACTAAAACCACTCCAGAAGTCAGCAGTAGAATTAAATTATGCCTTTACTATATGTGAGCATTCTAGTCATGAGAAGCTACACACATATACCCATAACAAAGTATTACCTTTTAGAAACTGAGACCAAGGAAAACCAAATGCATACTAAAGTCTCGTTCGAGTATATTAAAAATGCTCCTGCAACTCGGTTATCACTCACTGTCATACCAAAAAAACTGAATTCTGTACCCGGTGTTGAGCACCTTAGATTTTTTTTGAGGGGCAGCAGTAAGGGAGTCCACAAGAGGTGAGCAAGATACCAACTTCCTAAAACTATGAAATATTAATAGAAAGCCTAATTTTGGAAGGTTGAAGTTCCAAATAGATACCAGGGTGAGTAAAGGGAGGTGAGAACAGTAGTCGTCATTAACAGGTCATCCAAATGTTCTCTCTGCAGCTTTACTTGCACCTTAGCAAGCAAGTAAACAAGAGGAGCCTGTAATCTGTACCATCCAACTCCATTTTCATCAATACAGCATGTCAATCCCATCTTTCCCCCTACCATCCAAACAACCAATCTGCAATACAGGATCTCAAGATCCGGTGTCAAATGCTCTAAAATGATGCCAACAGCTCATGGAAAACATTGCAAAAAGACACGTTCCGCACTGCAGCCCAAAAGTAGCAGTCTGGGCACCACATTCTGCTCTTACAAAATGCTGTTGCATT
>NW_008824941.1:2201632-2219119 GCF_000699105.1 Pygoscelis adeliae
CTCAGAACCAGGAGAAAGAAACGGAGACAAACAAAGTCAATAGAAAATGAGAGAGTTTTCAACTTGCTTCCCTCTGAGAATATTTTTGGTTCTTCTTCCCCATGTCTGTGTCTTACCTGACGCACAAACTCTCCCCCGAGAATTTCTCTTATTAATATGTGTAGGAGGTTTTGTTATTTTCTGCTTGGATCTCATTCAGAACACAACTTTTACGGGAATTTTTATTAGCAGTTAGTGACATGGATGGTTTTAACCCTGGGTTGTTTTCAGTACACAATCTGAACAACCTAAAACAGTTCTCTACTGAAAAAGACATAGGAATTTATCTCAAGATACTTAACAGCTATAAAATACACTTCCTTTTAACAGCCAAAGAGCTAGGTTAAGGTCTCCTTTCTGCAGAGATGTTAGTAATTTGCAATTTAGCTCCATTTTAATTTGGAAAAATACTCAATATTAAGGAACACTATTAAGAATTAATTGCTGTTATTTTTAATTCTTATTTCTTTTCTAAAAGGCAATTGCCCTCCTGCTCTGAGAGGATCAAAGTACTACAAACACTGAAAAACTTTGCATCTCTGAAACCAAAGTAGTCCAGCAAGTAGCAAGGAATCAGCTGCACTGATAAGCAGGGAACTAACTGAAATTCAGTTGAAAAGGAACATTTGCTGCTAAGCACAAAGATAACTTGCATATTTGCAAAACTAAAGAGTGAAAAGAAGAAGTCTCACATTTTCCCTCCAACTTTTCTCACCAGCCACAGAAAGGACCACATAACCTATGGGCACAATTATATTACTGCAGGCAAGTGAGTTACAACTCAATAGATGGCTGTTTTTACCGACCAAGCGTACACCCCTTGCCTGCTACAAATACCTTAATTTCACCATAAGGATGTAACTATGTATGCACATTTTATTTTGCCGTTGTAATAGGCTTGTCTATTCTTACCACAGGAGTACATCCTACCTGCCTTCCTGCAACCTCTTCTCCATGCTGCTTCTGTCAGGAAAGCGTTGCCTCCTTACCAAGTTACCTTGTTGTTACCAACAAGTTACCTTGGTTGACTTGATAGTGTTTTGTCTCTGTAGCATTATAAGCATATATTTTCTAAATATTATTTCCTAATAAGAAACTAAGGGACTGAAAATTGCCCAGATACCTGCAGAATACAAATGCTGGCATATTTTGGCCATGAAGAGGGCTGTGAAGACTAAGCACACCTGGTCCATAGCTGTGTTCAAAATATACAGCCACCTGCCGCACCAATGGCCAGATGGTGGCAAGAGAAAGGAAACCAACCGTACAAACCAGGAAATCAATGTATAGTCAAACTAAAAAGAATATAACAAACCTTGTTTCACAATGTGAAGTAGTGTTCAACACAAAAATATAAAAGGGGTTGGGATAGTACGATGTGGGGGGAAAACACAGAAATGCAAAAAGACAAAGACCACAGTTCCAGTATCTTCATTTCTTCTTGTGACCCACATCTAATCTAAAGAGAAGCTACAGGAGGCAATGGTGGCACCATAAAGTTAAAGTACTAGAGATACCATTTCCTCTTTAGTTCTACGCTATGTTCATAATAAATAAAAAAAGAAGCTTTGCCAAACATTTTCCAGTAACAACTCCAAAGGATGTATTCCTTATGAAGTTATTGTTTTAGTTTGGGTTTTTTCCTAATGTCTATCTTTTATGTGAAAATCCAGATTCAATTACTTTAAGCATGCAACAAATTCAGACAATAATCGAGTTTAAAGATATCTAAGTCTACAGGCACCAGAATAATTCACTCATTAGCAACATGGAATATGCTTTAATAAATCATATTACTTGGTTCTGATTTTTATTAAAATCATAGTGAGAAATAAAGTGACAATTAAATTATTTCCTGCTTATTCACACTTGCCATTTTATTGGTCTGTTACTAGACTGACACTGCTATAGTTATAGGAATTATTTTCTGTTGTTTTATTGTATAGACCAGCTGTAAGCCTTTTATAGCTTTACAGAAGCACTTTGTTGTGCAGCTTTTACTTTTAACCTGATTTCTTGCTCTTTGGGATGTACAGAGGATGAGTTCAGAATAAAGTAAGGAAGATAAAGCAGGGTCACATGTCAACAACCCACCATACAACAGTTTGTGTGTTAAAGAGAGTGGTAGGACCTCAGTGATATGAAATATTTAAGTCTCTTGAAAAGATACTAAAGTCAATTCCAGACTCACAGGAGGAAATACATGCATTTCCAGCATATTTAATAAGTGTAATAATCGGAGTGCTTAGAAGTTAGGGTGATAAAAAGCTACATTTATCTTTTCCAGCACATTAGTGTACAATTACAGCTGGCCTAAAAATAGGCCAAGTTACTCATGCTGGAAAAGATCAAAAATTGTATAACTTGAGTGACTTGGTTTATTTTTAGGCCAGTCTTAAAAAGAACAAAAATTTCACTAGATTAGGGAAAAATATAATTACTGTTGGTAGTCAAACAGACATATTTTCTTGAACTGAACACTAAAGCTAGGAACTTATAAAAAATTATTTTAAATAGATCATAAAATAATCTCCAATTTATGCAACTTGTCGATAAAAGACAATTTCTTGATTAACTCAGCCAACAATAGTAAAACTTTCTTTTTGGAGGGCATACAAGCAAATTAGACCTCTCATACTTTGAAATCACTGTTTTAAAAAGAGTTGATATTTTACTCTACATTTTCTCACTATATCTAATGAAAGAAAATGCATGTTTATGTATGTTTAAGCATACTACTGCTAAAACAAACTTGAAATGAATTATCACAATCACTAGAGAAACTCAATTTTCTCCCCTGCATGTGCAGGTGAACACACAGAACAGATTGATAACTCCCACTGCGAGTGTGGCTAAGTGTTTCTAAGCAACCTTGCTCCATCATCTTCTGTGACAAAAACAAGTGAAGAGTTTGTACTGCAGTCTGATAGAGCTGTGAATACTAATGACAAAAAAAAAAAAGGCATATCATCAATTTCTGAATGGAACATAAAGAAAACACAATTACAAAAATACTTAAACATGTATTACATTAAACTGAAAATTCAAACAATTAAATTTAAGTGTATCTTCAGTAACTATGTAAGAAATAAAAATGCAGATTTCAAACAACCAAATCAAGTAATTGTTTTTTTCATATGCATCTCTTCCGCAGCACAAAATACCCATGAACATATCCATTCCCAAAATCTGCAAGAACACAACTAGAGATGGCAACATTTCTTGGTCAGAGAACTTACTTTAATCCTGTTATCACTTCTGAATAGTCAACCCACAACCCATATCAGCAGAAAATTAGCTCCTTTGACCTCACCAGCCAGATGCATCATGCATCATCACACAATAGTATTGGAAATGGAAATGCTGAAAGCAGCATACTGCTATTCTACCCCAAAAATTATCTTTAAATTATATAATGGTTACTCATTTTCAGAAATTTCATTTTGACAGACTTGCAGGAACTACAAGGTACAGTAAAACGTCAGAAATTTGCCTACTATTGCTTCTTCATGCACTCCAAATTTTGTCTATTACCTAAGAAACATGTAAGGGGGGAAGCCACGTGTCTTTTTACAATCATATGTTGTGTGGTTGGGGGGAGGGATTACACATACCAATTCTCAGTACAACTACTCCATTAACAATTCAACAAAACAAAAACTCATTCTTTAGAAGAGTGTTAATTATAGTGCTTAAGCACTGAAAATGTCTCCCGAGAAAGAGAATATTTTTCCAGAAAATAAAGCAAGCTTTGACGGTTTCCCGCTTACTAGAAACTAGAAAAAGTTATGGCTAGTGTCATAGCTTCTTGGCCTAAACAAGATATATCGATTATTAATATTTTGTCCTTTAAGGACAAAATCTGTGTTTAACTACACCTAAGCTACAGCCTCCTCTCTACTACTGCAATTTGTCCAAGACAAAATGAAAACAAATTGCAAACCATCAGTAGTTAAAGCACTTTCTAAAAAGGAATCTGAAATCTTACTGCCAAGTATAGAAAGCAAGAAGTACAAGACAAGAATATGAAAATTAAGAACACACAGACTCATTTTTCATTCCTATGCCAGAATACCATGTTGCATACAGGGTTGACCAGAGCCGATTAGGTGCAAGCGTTAGTCAGAGAATCTCATGCGTTAGGTCGGTGCTCGCGCTGCTGCACCATCCCATACAACGGGCTGACGGTTGCTTGCCACCACCAAATACATGGCTAAAAGCAAGATCTTCACCATGAGGGGAAAGTGTGAATAGATTGAGATGTTAACCTCTATGTATTTAGCTCTAACCATCTTTGTTCCCAAATACAGTTCAGAAAATTATGAAATTAAAGTAGCTGCTAAAGCAAGCACGCATCTTGCATGCACTATTCCTGTATCGTTTGTTCAGTTACACCTTTCATATTTTAGGAATGGACAACAAAAGTTAATGAATCCTCTTGCAACTGTTGGCATAACCCGCCCCCCAGCCAAAAAAACCAGCAGCAAATCCTTGTTAAAAACGATTTTGCATTGGCGTTCTTACTTGTGAAGTTTTGACCATAATTCAATAGTTAGTATATGATGACTTTAGTGAATGCTAATGTAAACTTAGTAATGTAAGTACTGACTACAACTGTATGTGCGAAAATTGCTTAAAGTTCTTAGAGTTGTAAGGATCTCCAGTATATCATACATTTAACTATATATTGGTTGATCTCAAGAACAGGGGGGCAAAAAAAATATAAAGTTATTTAGTTTTTAAATGTTAATAACAATTATTAACAAAATAAATTGTGATTTAATTTTATTACTATAATAAAAGAGTCTCTGACATTTTTCCAAGCTAAAAATAAGGCTTTTTTTCCACAACCTCCCTTAAGTGTTTTCTGTTTAATATAACCTTGATGATGTGAATGTTTCTATGCTAACCTTGCAGACCTAGAGTCTTTGAGTCTGGCTGCATCCCAGACACTCTTAGGCAACACACTAAACATACGAAGCACAAGATTTTTTGAAATCACAGATGTCATGCTACAGCTTTTTTAGAGGCTTTGCTTTTGCCCAGCTGACATCTTAAGAGAAAGGATTTAAGGACAGCCACAAAGTAGCTAAAAATGGATTCTGCATACACAAGATTTGCCAATAGCCTGAAAATTCAGTCTACTGTATTATACAAACATAAGAGATACAGTCCTAATACTGTCAAGCTGCTTTTTTGGAAAAGCTAATAGATTTTTATCAGGTAGCAGAGATTTTCAGTATATTTTCTACAGCAATATGTAGGATGACAAAGCATTCTGCTGATGTAAGAATATGAAAACATCATTTCAAATGTATGGCAAATTGAAAACGGGAAAGCTCTGGCAGAAGCTTATATATATATTTTCACTAACAAAATTATGTATGAAAGACTTATTCACATTAAAAAAAAATCTTCCTTCCACCACAGTATCACTAAAGAATAAATCAAAATACTGTACAAAATACTTTATAAAAATACAAGACATAAATATCAGTAATTTATGAAGAAGTTCCTTGACAGTTGTTAGTTTTATGCAACATTACCTAGAGATTGATATCTAAGTTATCATATTGATCTACTCTCCAAAATTGAAAGCAATACAGACTAGATAGAGGGAGGATGCATAATGAATTCACAAACTGTGAAATTACAATCTCATTACCATTTTGGTATTCTCTTTCCACACTGCATAGGATTGATCTGACAGTAATGGGGACTCTACCCAAGGAGCCAAGAACCTGGCACTAAGGGTGCAGTCAGGTTTCTTGGCATATAAGAGTGAAAGAACAAACTAGTGGCTGGACTTCTAAAACCTTTATTTTCCCATAAAACATCTACTGAAGCTGTCTCTAGGAGAAGACTTTGCTAATAAAATTATAAATCATCCTCTTGGCTCCAACAGAGGTCACTTGAAAGGTTCTCACCATCTCTCAGAAGAGCTTTACTTCTACAGAAACTGTGTCATCTTTGACATAGTGATAAGAAGCATGAATAAAACAAGCAAGTCAGGATTCAAAGTGAGAGATAGATAACTTCTATTAGACTACCCAGTAAAATAATAATAATAATAATAATAATATGATGATGATGATGATGATGATGATGATGATGATGAAAGTTTTTGGTGAACATAAATCCTTCCCCAAGCGTGAAGCAAAACCCAGGCTTTTAATAGAATGCAGAACATTGCATAAGCATAAATAATCCTCATTTATCATTTTAAATTTCTACATAGAATAAAGTAGGGATTTTTTCCATTAGGTAAATTTCATCTTGTAACACTTCATTAGTCCAAACAATGACACATTATGCAAGAGCGCACAAGAAAGCTTACATAACTATAAAACCTTTTTCACAAGGGTTTCTACTTTTCCAGACTAAAAGAACACAACGTGGGATCCCTCCTGCCTCGCCACAGAAACGCGCATTTACGCCAAGGTAGGAAGTCATTCTCCACCCCAACCGTTTCACGTCTCTTTGCCGAGGTCCAATTGCCATTCTCTCCACAATTTGCAGAGCTCTTGGACATAATTACACCTCACAGGAAAAACGATCTTAGAAATCACATTTCAAGTCCTCTCTCTTCCTTGCCTTGCTCTGATTCACTATAGATGGCAAGCAAGATAGGATTAACCAAAGAGGCTCAACTATATCTTGCAGTTAGGAGATAATCACCAATTACTGCTTCAGACAAATCTGATTTAGCCTTACTGCAAAAGGAGAATTGTATGATGGGGAGAGAAAGGGGGAAAGAGACCTTAAGATTTTGATAAAGCAAACTGATTTTCCGCTAAGAAAATCAAATTTTATACTTGAAGTATTCTCTCCTGATTAATACCACTATATTTCCTAAAGAAATTCTAAACTAAATCGAGTTATTGATCAATTGGGTTTTTTATTCAATTCACTGCTGGCACTCATTTCTCTTTATCTAAGTACTTCTATAATAAAAATAATAATAAATGGTCATCACCATGAAAGCTGAGTGCTTCACAAATTCTAAGAGGAATGTAATAAATGACTTCCTTGTTTCATTGAAAGCCTTGTCTAAAGTAAGTTTCTCTATAATTAGATGTATACAACATAAATAAGAAATACACGCTGATTTGCACTGTTTGATAAGAAATACCTTGTTTCACAATATAATTCATTTCCATCAAAAATCACTATATCATTAATTCTACTTAAATTTGATATTTACTTTTATTGCATACCTTCACATTATGAAGAACACAAGGAAAAACAAGCAATATTTGGGGTATTTTAACATCTGTTCTTCCTAAGATTTAAATTTAAATAAATCAATGAAGGTTTAGAGGAAGAATTTACAGACCACTATTACAAGCCAGTTGTTCCAGACAACTTCCCAAAGCAGTTACACTTACTTTCAGAGAAGTTATGGCTACCTCATCTTTGGGCAAACAGAGAAGTTGTGGATGCTCCATCATTGGAACTGTTCAAAGTCAGGTTCGATGGGGCTTTGAGCATCATGATCTAATGAAAGATGTCCCTGCCCATGGCAGGGGGGTTGGACTAGATGATCTTTGAAGGTCCTTTCCAACGCAAACCATTCTATGATTCTATGATTCCGTTTTATCACAGTAGATTTTAAATTTCTAAGACAGCAAGAGCCTTTCAAAACCACTGGTTGTTGAGAATGATTATGGAAGCCTACCAATCCAGTGATGACAGAAAGAGAAGCCAAATACTGTCCATCTAAACTCCAGGGCAGAAATTTGGGAAACTTGGTTCAGGAAAGAAAAATATCAGCATATGTTAAAACTTTAATAAAAGCATATAAAACTTCCACTGTCCACAAAGATGTTCGCTTCATCTTCTCCATGTTTACGAAGATGTCTTCCAACGGTGGACTTGGCTGTGCAAAAATAATCCTCCCAGACACTACTGTTAGATACATTCACCACCAATCAATCATTGGACTAAAATGCCCTCAGAAATCATAAACAGTATAATACTATTAATTGCCTCCTCAAAAACAAGCAAAAAATAAGCAGCATGCCATACATAGACAATGAGATTCCACAGATGTACCTTTAATTTTATGCTGTTCTGATGCAAGACATATTTATCGAATTAGAGGAAAACCAGTAAATAGCAGCAGATTCACTGACTGAATGAGCTGGGAAGATCTATATGTGGGCAAAATTATCTTCTGATTCTAAAATAGGCTTTAATATACTACTGAATGTACTAATATACATACAAGGTACAAAAACCCATTATCGTTTTCACCAGACACATAATTCCTATTTATGATACACAATGTTGTGTATCATCTGTAGTCACCAATTTAGATTATAAAAACCCTCAAGCAGTGGAACCAATAAATCACAGAATAGCTTAGAGCTATTACAAAACATTAATTCTATTCTCAAAGCTAAATTACATTTCACAATTTCTATCAATGAGTTTGAATGGAACCTTGAAATTATTAATGTTTTATCAGAGATAGCACAGACAGCAAACACAGAGGCTGCCATTTACAATTAAATGCTGGTACTGTGTCAGTGACCAAGTAAAAACTGATAGACTTATCACCAGTCCCAGCACTGCCAAGCACAACAGATCGTAAAAGTAAACCATGGGTTTGTAATTAAGTCTCCAAGCTAGCAGGCTCAATATTTGGTGGTTGACGCGAGGTATTGCCAGCCACAACTCCGTAAGAGTCACAATACACTTGTGCCAGGGGAAAATTCACTCATAATTGGTATCAGCATAATTGAAATGTATGCATTTAATTCAGGTGTCTGAACCAAGGCTCCCTCTGCTGTCAGATGAATTTTCAGAAGAGGTGACTCAGAGCACTCCTAGGCAGTGTTCTCCATTTACTATGTACTCATACTACCAATGTAAGAATAAAAACAATTAAGTCAAACAGCATGACTATTCCTGTCAATGTTCCCCATTCAAGAGTAAGGTTGCACAGAAGAGAATGTCAGACCTTTCTGTCCAGGCACCTGCTACAACAAGGTGAAAAAGCAGCATTTTAGTATAGAAGAAGTGAGGTATCAGTACCCCAGGTCTAGGGACAATTACAGTCATGGTAAGCGACTGAAAAAGGCAGTAAAGCAAGGATCAGAACAACACCTACATCTTCTGATCTCTAGTATCTTCATTTGACCTTTCCTAAAAGTTGTATTTAAGTACTGTGACTAAGCTGTACAGCGGATGGTAACATGACCAGCATAAAGAGAGTATAATAAACGGTCAGGTGTCACAAACCGCGGAGTTTACTTGGAGGAAAGAGGCAAAATTCATGCAAAAATAGGAAGATAAGTGATCCTATACCACAAGATTAAAAAAAAATAAAATCTATAAACTCTGAAGTAAGCCACCTGAAGAGGAACAAGACCTTTCCAAAGAGCTAACCATCATTTGCTACAAGCCGCAGTAAAGCATCTAACAACGATGCAAGCAGTGGCTGTTTCCCGAACTTTAGAATACACTATGGAGGATCCATCTTTCTAACTACATGGACTACCATTAGTCCATTTAAGGCAAATATAGATATATGTATAATACATATAAAGAGAGAAAACATGATATTGTGGTAAAGCTGATGAATAAGACTATTGTTAAGAATGAAAAAGTGTATTTTGTTTAAATTAAAAATGTTTTCTTCCTTCTCTGCTTCAAAAAGAAAATTGACTTTTCTGTAGCAATAAATTATGCATTATCCCAAAATCATCTGTCCTATTTTTCCTGAAGAAAAAGAAACAAAAATAAAGCCACGTCTTGAAGATTTTTATCATTAATTTCTCACATACGAGCAACTTGTGTCTGTATTACCTGTGTATAAATCTCTCTTCAAAATCAGTAGTAAATTTTGATGTTCATTTTCTCTCCCCACAGAAGGATTTCTTTACATGGAAGTACAGAATGGGCTTTGTTTAGTTTTGTGTTCGCCTAAAACTGCCATTATTCTTAGTTGTGCTGTTTTCAGTAAAATTTCTATTAACTTTTTCTGCCCTCAATGAAATTAGAGATTAAATGTTGTCACTTCTCTAAAGCAAGAAGTGAATTGTTCTAAACAAAAGGATTCTGTATATAGTGCAAAAGACCTTGTTAGAAAAGAAAAATCGATTAGAAGAGAGAATAATCACGGAAATCATCTTCCCTTTTAAAACAACACTACAGTTGAGTTGATCTTCCTACTTCTAAAATTCCTTCTCCAAAGGACTACTTAAGAAAGGTTATGGGGGAACTGGTAGAGGAAACGGTACCAATAAAGTTAGGTTTGACTGTGTTAATTAACAGCAAGTTTGACTAATTGCTATCACAAACTGGTGAGAAAAGTTGGATTTTCACTTCTTTGCATTTTCTAGTCTGAGCTAGATCTTGTTGAAATGGTTTAGTCAGCTGTGAATTATATTTCAATCAAATAGGTTCTAGTGTTTTGCTGCAAGACGCTTTTTTGAAAAGTTAAGACCTCTACTAAACACAGAAGGAAGCATCTCTCTTGCCCTTGTGAAGTGCCAGCATTACAGGTCACAACTCAAAAAAAAAAAACAACTGAGGAGTTATGCCACTACTGAACACCAAGCCCTCCACAGATCAAGAAGTCTGTATCTGAAGTGCTCTTGATGCAACTATATATTTCCGGTAAATCACATCATTGTCAAAAATGTGTTGATAAAAGGATTACTAGTAAAAACAATTCTTTGTGATTCACTGCTTTGTTCACCAACTCCTTGGCTAAAAGCCATCCCCTTATAAATGATTTCAGTAAGAAAAAAGTCTACCATTTTCAGTAGTTGTTGAGGGCTTAGAAGACCTCCAGTAGCAGGAATCTGAGAGTTTGTCTGTTTGTTTTCCATTACAGGAAAGTTAATAGGTAGCCAAAGATTCATCAATTATAATTTTCATCCAAATTTGCTAGTTTGAATAAGGTTACCACTCTAAACAGAGAAAGGGGAGGAGAAAAAAAAAAAACACGTTTTGCGAATAAAGGTTTTTGTGAAATTACCCTATTGCTGCTCTTTCTCACAGCTCTGTGAGAAAGCCAAGATCCATTTCTTTTAACTTCTTATTATTGTTTACTTCCACTGCTCCCTTCCCTCATGTCTTTTTTCTTCTTTCATTACCAGGCTTCCTTCCCTAGTCAAACATACATCCAGACTGCCAGCACACCTTCCTTCCTACCCTTGTTCCAGCACATCTGTGTTTCAGAGCCGCTTGGTAGGAAAAAGTGGTGTGAGTCAGTGTATTTCAGCCCCGAACCAGCCCTTCCAGTGCCCACTGTCCACAATTCATGTCCTGTATTGCTAAAACTGGCCAGTTGTCTCCAGCCTAAATAAATATCTGGACAGTAGAGTTGTTGTTAAAACCTGACCTACTCCAACCCCCTTTAGTAGCGTGTTAATACAGAAACTCAAATTCCAATTGTTTAAGCTTAATTAATGGGAACAGTTCCCACAAAGTGTTTTTATTAAGAAAAACACAATTTTTTCTCCTAATACGTAATTCTGTGGATTTGGCCGCTTTTTTTCAGTCCTCTAAGATTAGACTGAAGTGCTTATTGCGGTTTACCTCTTTGAACTTAGAAGGTTTCTTCACCTACTTCCTTAGCCCATTCTCTATACCAGAAGGACCAATAGCAAGTTGCAGAGCATCTCTGAAGGGGACAATAAAAATCAAGTCACGACTGAAATAGAGAACCCCTGTCAGATCACATATGAGTTTTCTAAATAAATTATAACCATCTTTGAAGACCATAATATCTCTTCTGGTCATAAAAATCAAAGCCTAACCAAGAGACAACACAGTTTTGGTTTCAGCATTATGATTACCTTTGTAAAATGCCTTGTTGCCATTTGTTCCAGTATGTCTCATCTAAGTATCATTTCGAATAACTGCACTGCATTTGGCATACTAAGCCTTTCTGATTTACACCAGTCACATTAATTTTAAAGTAATAAACCCAAGCAGAAAAAGTCATATTTCTTTTGTTCAGGAAATAAAACTGCCTTCAGCAATAGTCAATCCATATAGATTACTTAGTGGAAATCTAACTGTAATCTCGTTTTACTGTATCTCCTAGAAAGACTTCAGCTTTAAAAGAAAATCAGCTTCCGGGGAACAATAAGACTGACAGTTCATGTAAGAATTTAAGAGACAATAGCGTAAATTAGAACATACATGTCTATGTGTGTGTATATATGTACAAAATATATAGGTACATGTCATATAGGCACTATTATCAGCTATTTAAAGATGAAGGGGAAACTGTGTAACATATGTAGGAACAGAATGATATAAAAGAGGTTTCATTGTACACATGTTTGTATAGCTCAGTTAAGGTCGTTCTTGCAATAACAAGGATTTCCTTAGAGTTTCAAAAGCCCCAAAGGAAACAGACAGTACAAGTTCAAATACAAAGCAAAATTAACAAAAAAAAAAATTCATAAAACATTTAAAGATAAGGAATAAGGAAATGATAAATTCTTTTCCATCCAATTTTATAAAAAGGAAGTGGAATAGAGACATTTGTAATGCCAAAAAGTTAAACAGATGTATGTAAAACATCAGTAACTCAAAGGTCGTAACAGGATGCTGGAAAACTATTTTTACTTTTTTTTTCTTTCCCCCCACAATTAGAATTCATCAACAATATGTACTGAGTCCTTGGTCAAATTATTATTTCGACTGGTAATACCGTAACCTCCTGACAATTCAAAATTTACAGGAGGTAGAGCTAAGAAGAGTTTGAGACACATCCCTCAACTATCTGGTCTTCTTCAGTGAGGAGAAAACAGAAAAAAGAAGTGTTTTATCTTCTAGTAAGGTGGCTTTACTCCCTCCCTTTTCAAAATCCTCAACAGTATTAGCAACACCTCTACAAGCCTGGAAGCCTGGGTAAGTGCCAAGAAGGATCCATTTCCTATTGCAATCATCTCATCCCACTCAAACTCAGACTCAGCAAAGCATACTCAAAGTTCCAAAAAATTTAAACTGAAAGTTTAAATAGTTGCAATGAAACGAATGTAACCGTTCCCTGCCCAAGTTCTTTACTGAACTGTGTCTACAGGGAGGAAACCACCTATTTTATGGATACAGAAAAGCATGGAAGTTGTCTTTAAAAAAAAGACGACAGGAGGAGTATGCATGAGCACAGGAACTGCCCATCATTCGGGGGTATCCTCCAAAAGCGTCCACCATGACATAAGAAATAGAAGCCACAGAAGGACCTAAGTGTCAGATAATACTACTAAACTATGGTTCTAAAGTTCACAGTCTCATTAATTTGGGCAAAACTAAAGCTGCTAACGCATAATAACATATGTTTTAATTATATTTAGTTCGGCAAGTAACAGTGCCTCACTTACCACAGTTGGATAAATAATATTCATTATACATTTGCTTAGAAAAGACAATTTTTCTGATACTATGTGGTTGTAGGTTGAACAAATGATGTTTTTAATCACAGCAATGATTTTTTGTTTCCATCTTGTACTGCAACATCCCTCAGTTGTGCGACCCACACCTCTGACCCACTTGGCGGCTCAGGAATGGGGAAAAAAAAACCAAAATTTGCCCCTAGTTAGAGCTCTGCTACTGACACTGCAGCGTTTGAGGCACAAGCAATTTAGAGTGACTCTTCTTCAAAGTCAGCCACAAAATAAGACTGTTTTGACCACTTTCAGAGGTCATGTGAAGCTACTCGCAAGGAGAAGAGCTGGGACACGTGGCAGGTATGGTACTGTCTGACACACAGTATGGTATTTACATTTTCATACGGACATCAAATAAATGAAAATGACCCATTTTAAAAGTGTCTCTATTACCTGTTTCCAGCCCTAAGAAAGGCAAAAATATACAGCCTTTCTTAATATGATTGCTAAAAAAAAAAAAAAACAACAAAAAAAAACCAACCACATGCTTTGTAATTTTTAATTATGATGATGATTTTGTAAAATAATAGTATTTTCTGAGATAATTTATTTAGGAAATATATTTTCATTGTCTAGACTCAAATGACAGAGAACAGGGATGTACCGTGTGTGGCCTGTCTGAGGCTGCAAACAGAGGGTGTTTACAGAGGGCCCTGGGAGTCACCCTGCATCCCACCTGAGCGCTGCCTGCTGGGGTGGCAGCACTGTGAGGGACTGTTGAGATTCGGGCTCAGAAATGCTTCCTCCAAGCAGAAGAACAGGAATCCTAACCAAGTTTTTGCTCATGGGTCACTGAGTTAAAGCTTGCATGGCGAGTAACATAGGCCTGGAGACCACAGAGCAGGATCTGATCCTACCGGCCATGCGCAAGGCACCGTACCTGCGGCAGCCAGGCCGGCCTGTGATGGATGGGGAAAGACCCCCTGACACTCCTAGGCAGAGCTCCCTTGCTTTTATCCATTTATTTGCTTGACTCAATATTATCTGAGAGCACGTTTGAATTTAATTTCCTTTGGTTTTAACAAGCCCATCTTCTAAAAGAAAATCATATTTAGAAAAAGCCCACTGTATCTGGTGCTCACAGATAAAATCTCAGCCGAGCACACAAGACGGCTCTATTCATGACACCATGGCTTTTTCCCCCCAGTGTCAATACAACCTCCCTGCAAGTGTTTGATACACTCCCAACCCCAGCATGGCTCCCACCAAACCCACACAAGGTCAATAAACAGCCTTCTCTAAGTAATATCCTGCCCGGGCAGCAAGCCGCGGGGCCGCAGAGCCCTCATTAGCAGAGCATCCACCCAGCCAGCATATTTAAAGATCTTCTGAGGTATATTCCATTATCCCCAAGAGGCATGAGGATGGAAGCGCAGACACCCAACAATATCTAATAAAAGCAATGGTCAAGAGCCAGAAACAGTCGCAGCAGAGAGAAAAGTCACCCAAAAAAACATTCTGCACATGGGCAGAAATCCACTCACATGCTTAGGTTTTTTTATGCTCTTGCATGGTTGCCAAGGATGCACTCCTTTTTCCTTATTAAAAGAAGAAACATTTAAGCTTATTACATTTCTAGTTGTCAGAATAGACAATAGAATATTCTGGAATATAGATTTAGGCCCCTACACAAAACAACCTGAGTATACATACCCCAAAACGTTTTGGTTCATTAAGCCTCAAAGAGAAGCATTTGTACAATCCATTCTAGATAAAAATTCAAAGATACCATGTGAAAGAAGTCAAGTTAAGACCTGTCAACTCACGCTGAGAAAGCTGAAACAGAGGTGATTCTCTTATTACACTCTGTATTAAATATTTTCTTTCTCTGAGTTGTAAAGACATGCCAAAGCAATTTTTTTTGTTAGTAATACCCTACTATAAATTACCTACCACATATTTAAAAAAAATATATATACACACAAGTTAGGTTTTCCATAAATCTCTACTGTTCCACATTTTTTTAGTTTTAATGTCTCACACAATAGACAGATGCACAAACCGTTTTTCTATCGCTGTACAACCTCAAATATAATAAGTCTTTATGGCCTGAAATATGAGCTTTTAACAACATCTGTGCAGTTAGAAAATATAACTCAGCTTCCTAATCACTGTAGGGAATAAGAGCCTTTTCAAAAGTACTACCTATTGTAAATACATATTAGTGGCACAATGTTAAAATGATTATATTTTTATTTAATTACAATCCACTCCACATGGCAGTTCACGTAGCCTAGATCACAATTAATCTTGATTAGCGAAACCTGCAGCATAGTACTGCTCAGAGTAATCAGGATGATTACACAACATACGATCTTTATGTTTCTGTTTTGTCTCCATAGCGGTTATCAGATACTTACCAATTTTCTAGGAAGAAAAGTTTAGACAGGATGGCAACACGGGAACCAGCTAACCTGAATGCATTTGACTTTGGCTGCAGAAAAGCCATGAAGACCAAACAGACTTATCTTGCAGGGTTTTTGATTTTTACGTTTTTTGAAAAATCAAGTTTGAAACAGTTAAATATTTCAGAATAAATCTTCTGCTATAATGAACACAAGCAAAAGTACTGTGATCAGCTAGCTGCCATAAACTACCTGCACCGAAGGAACCTATAGAAATTGATTCTTTATAGAGAACAGCAAGTTTTAGTACCCTATTTAATTTGGATTATGAACTTTCCCCTACAGAACACCAGTTTGTTAGGGGCATGTTCATTTTATTTGCCTCTTATGCCAAGCACAGCAGACACTTTTACTAGTAATGGCTCAAATTGATGCTCATGACAGCAGGGCAGAAAAAAGAGAGAAATCTTTTCAAAGGAGAGGAAGGGAGGGCAGAGAACAGGACCGGGTAATAAAAGGTCCTGGGCAAGAAGAACGAAGAACTGGAACTATACAGATAGAAGAACTGAGACAAAAGCAAGGCAAGATGGAACAGGCTGGAAGGCAGCAAGTGAAATGTATGCAATTCAGCAGAAAGAGGCAGAAAAGTCTTTACCAGACAACACTCATGCTCTCCCACACTCAATAACTGAAAACAATCCTCTTATGTACAGCACTGGTTAAACGTGTGGATTATCTCCTGCTTACCTGCATGCAAAGTGAGACTGAGGGAAATACCCAACTTCTATGCGTTATGGCATTAGGAGAGGTTTGGGCAGCAGAACTAAACTCTCAATAATCAGCTGAAGCAAAATGTGCTTTCCAGTTTGCATTTCACAGCCACAAGAAATTATACCCAAGGAGGAAAAGACTTATAAACTACTATATGGAAATTAAAAATGTACATATAGAGCTTTAACTCTAGTATTGCTTCATGGGGAATGCTTCACTTGGTTACTTAATTATTATTTTAATCATATTTTGTAATTATTAACATTCTACACGAGCACATATGGATTATTTACACATGCAGGTAGAGATGTTGAGATTGTGTGAAGGAGGCAAGCAAACAATAAAATCAACAGTGAAAGACTAATTTTGCCAAAGTCTGAAGTTTTCAGGTATATATACACATCTATATGTATATGTCATGTATTATGAAAGATAAGTAGAAATACCTGTTCTTGAAATCAGAGAATAAATATTGAATTATCTATATTCTTTCATGCCTATATTCCAAATTACCTTTGTGAGCAATACTTTCCCCGAGAACAATTTATATCCTAGATATGAAATGCATCAATAAAATTCTGTATTATTTTTGAACATGGCCTGACAATAAAACAGTATTAAAAGCATCTTCTTTCCTGCCCTTAGCTGAACCTCAGAACTTCAGTAGGACATTTCTGCATTTATGATCTAATCAGTGGGGTCAACAAGAGCCACTGACCGTGAAATGGAAAGAAATGTTTCAGTGGTTATATAATGACACCTTAACGCGGCTTCTCGTTAATCAACTACTGCCATTAGCAAGCCTCTGAAGAAGGAAGATTTGCAATGACTCTGCAATTAGGCAGCTAACTACAACTGTCACTATGGGGAAAAAAAAAAACCACCACCAACCAAAAAACCCCAACACATAAGGAAAT
>NW_008824941.1:2219652-2233185 GCF_000699105.1 Pygoscelis adeliae
GAAAGAATTAAAAATCATAGAAAAACAATTACTCCACAGATGTTCAATAAAGCCAGAATTAAGTCCCAAGCAGCCTGGTAACTTAAAGCTGTGTAACTGTGTTAGCAATTTCAAGTTCCTCAAGAAACTACTGTAGTGGTGTCACTGCCAGTAATATAAAACAGATGTTAAATGTTTTACCAATATATGCATTATACATTATGTACATTCCCTGAAATTTCATTTTTATAAATGTATCCAGTCACAGTATGTCATTTAGCTTTGCTTCATTTTTAGAACTTTTTTGACTTGCATCCTACCATGAAGAACAGTTTTATCCACATAGGAAACTTAGTGTGTAAATATAAATTCTTGCAGTGAAAGAACTGTTCCATTAGATGGTAGAGTCCAGGTTTGTGCATACAAAAAAAGAAACCACAATATAGAAGAGTTTAATAGTTTTTTCACTTTTTATCATTTTGCTAATCCTCATTCAGCTGCAAGTTAATAAATTAATTCATGTTAATTACATAATTAGAATGAAAACTCCTCTGCCCAGGAACTTCATTTCTGTAAAGTGCTGATCTCATTGACTGTGCCCTATAAATGATAATGACAGAGCTTGACTATAAACAGTGACATTAGAACATCAGAATATTGTACTCTTCTAGGAATATATCACAGCCAGTATATTACATCTTAAATATTGACAAAAAATACACCCTCCAGAAAGCAGCCACTTCATACATTTTTACAAACCTCGGTGACCTCTGTAATAATACAGAAGGTTTCTTTTTCCTAGCAATCAAGCTACCATTTCTCAACCTCTGCTGCACTTACTGGGATTTCCCACTAGTGCAGCCTACACAATCTCCAATCGATAAACTAGAAACCAATGTAAAAATTACAGCTAAAGTATGTGATATTGTCAGAGACAGCATGACAGC
This sequence comes from Pygoscelis adeliae, assembly GCF_000699105.1. Lineage (NCBI taxonomy): Eukaryota > Metazoa > Chordata > Aves > Sphenisciformes > Spheniscidae > Pygoscelis > Pygoscelis adeliae. Next base: position 2,220,579 of record NW_008824941.1, read on the forward strand.
AGTTCTCCGCACTATCTGTTAAGTAGCTATACAGAAAGCACACACACTCAGGCACTTAGGACTAATACAACTACTATTACCACAGCCCCAGTTTGCTAAACTAAGAAATTTCACAATGGATGTTTTGAAAGAAAAAGTTTTCATGTCAATCTTGAATTCGAGATCTGCAAACACCCACAGACAAGACTTCCTCGTCTCACACGCCTTGTAAAAGTGCAGCCAAATAGAAACTTTGCAACAGAAGCACTGACTTTAATATTAATTTGATCCACACTGCTAAAAAACCATGTTGCTCCGGAACGCAGCATGAGAGACTGCTGCTCATGTTCCTCTTATGCTGCTCCCCATGTTAGCCTCCTGCTGCTGCCCATCTCATCACAAACTACATTTTAGCTCCTATTGAGTTGCAGCAAAGTATCCCTTGGCATCCTCCAGCTGCCACAGCAGATCTGTGACAAATTCAAGTCAAGTATTTGGTGCTGACTACTGTCAAGAATTGGTTAAATGGCATAAATCATTGCACCCCCTGATCAAGACTAAAACTCCCCTGATCCTTCATAATTGAATCATTTACCCTCTTTTGGTAATTCTGGAAATATGAAAATAGGCATCTATTCCAATTCATGTTGTTGACACGCCTCCTCAGATATATACAGTACTGATGAATAATTTTTCAATTTAAACTATACTGAACTGAAATAATTTTTCTTAGTGATGTCAGTGCTTCTGAACAAAGGTAGTAAAGATGAAAAGTGAGTTTTAGAAAATCAGAAACATCATCGAGTACCAGCTACAAAACTCCATGTGAACATACATAAGGAATATCCAAAATGCCCCAAATCCCTAGTGAAGAAAAGCTGATATTCTCTCCAAGTAGCAGCACTTTTCTGTACATCTTCCCATGTGTTCTCTGTGTTCTTCTATGTGTTAATGAAAGATCCCATGCAAAGATACCAATTTTCACCCTGGTACCTTTAAGGCAAAACCTGCTGCTTTTCTCACATTCTTAAAAGATTACCTAACCTTTTCCCAACGGTGGAATTTTGCTGCTCCGTTATTTTTGCCAACTTCTGAATTGAAAGATGTTCCCTCTTCTTCATGTGGCTGGGTGGGAAAGGCACACAGCCAAGTGAAATGAAAATATATCCACACCCTGTTCAAAGTAAACAAGGCATGACGTGGGAAGAAAGAAGAAAGAAAAAAAAACACATCCAGAAAACTAGTAATTTTCCTGTTAAATTAAGATTCTGTTAAACTCAATTTAATGTTTGCTAAAAATGGAAGCTATAAATATAAAGCAGAAAGTTATTAATAAATTTTGTAGTTGAAAAAAAGGATGGCCCAATACTTAGGAAGCTGAATGGACACTTTAGAGTGCACTAAGGCCATGAGTTTTGGAGTGTGATTTGCAGATCTGATCCTTGGCATCCAGGTTAGTTCAAACACCCATGATCAGCACTGAGGCCGGCTGGCTTCACATTGAAGCAGGTAAGCCCTTTCACAATTTCTTCTGCTAGCCAGGGGATTAACAAAGGTAGCGATTTTCTAAAGAGCAGTAATAACACAAATGAAAGGTGTTTCTACAGTGATCGGCTGACCTTTCATTAGCTCTCCAGTTGTAAACCTGTAACAAAAATATTTTCTTACCCAGTTGGGTTACTCTAAAAATATGTATCACAAAAGGCCAGATGGCACCAAATAAAAGTACTAGAGGAATGAAAAACTTACAGATCCATAAGAATAGGAAGAAATATGCATGTATTTAATGTTCAGCATCTCAGGTGACTCATAAATCTTAGTATTAAGCCATCTGCTCAGCTCTCATCTCCACTAATTCAGTCCTTATGTTGAATTATGCTCCTTAGTTATTTTTGTAAACACCTCCAAAATGTTGTATCAATCCTGGTGTATGTGTTTCCCAGCCTGGAGGAGATGCCATAGGACATGTGGCTACTGCTGCGCCTCAGCAGAACCAAAGGAGGAACATGAATCTCCACCTTCTGCTGAAGGTTCACAGACATGGGTCCCACCAAGGCTAGGGTAGACAGTCTATTACATTAGTGTAACTAATGGCTTCAAGACCCTAGGTGCCAAAGGAAATGCAGTAGTCAACTCATTACTGTCAAAAAGTTTATGATGCTATACAGTCATACTTATGACGTTGATTACAGGAGCCAGCAGGAGGACAAATTAATTTGGCTGCAAATATGCTAGTTCATTTAAAAGCAAATTAATTTAGTACTACCAAACACACCAAGAGTATGTACATTTTGTAGAGTGACAGACGCTTTTATAAATTGCCTAGCCTTCTCAGAGAAAGTGATTATTTGTCAAAGGGGATTTTGTTGGTTTTTTAGAGAACGCTGCCATAGTATACTACCATGGCCCAAGCCAGCCTAGATACTGAGCTATTTATTATCTTAATTTTAATTGCACATTAATCACTCGGTAACATCAGCCAGTTTTCCTTGGAGAGTATGAGGTTTTCAGAAGAACCTCCACTTTTCTGTTATGATGGTTTTGAAAGCTTCAAGATACATGCAATAATGTAACAAACCTCAGAAGAGAAAGTGAGAGAAGAGAAATAAATAAAACTGTTGCCTTCTCCACTGAGAAAATTAATTTCAGCAAATAGAGCTTGTGCTCTGCACAAAGACATTCCTCCTTTGCTCAGCTTAGCCGATTCCAAATTTTCCCAGTGACCTTGCCTAGATTAAATTTACAGTCAAGCAATCTTATCTTTTAAATCAACAAATTGGATTAGTGACACTCTGAGCTGGGAAGCAGAGTTTTCACATACTTACCTAATTTGGACAAAAAAAAAATTTCCCAATTCTGTCCAAATTAGCTAACTACTTGCTACGTCCAAAACTTCTTTCAGAAGACTATTTCCGAAAAGATCATAATTGGCTACAAAACACGAGCTGAGACACTGCTCGCAAACAGCTACAAAACCCTTATATATACCTATAAATACACAAAGACACACTTCCAAAACAGCAGCATCAAAAGCGATACTTGGTTGTAAAAGGAGTATACATAACTGCTTGGAGCTGAACTTGCTAGTTCAGTATCTACATTTGAAATGGTGTAGAAAGCACTCAGTGGTATCACCAACATGGAACTTATGCTACGAAGAACTAAAACCAACCTGACCTAAGGTATAGGAGCAGGTCTCCAGAGGAGCTGCCCCTTTACTTGTCCTAAGAACTGGTCAATATTTCTTCTTAAGCAAGGTTATTGCTGGGAAGAAACCCGAAGGTTTGCATAGATCCTACGTACCCTATCCTTTTGCATATTAAATATTAATGTGTGGAGAGTCACAAAGAGCCAAAATGTCAATAACTAATCAAAGTAGAAATAAAATGAAAGATTTATTTCACTGCTCATCACCATTTCAATACTTTGCATATCACAGGCCACTAAATGAGCTGTTCTGAAATACACATTCAGTCTGGTAGAAGCAGGGATTTAAGGAAGGAAGCATGTGGATTACGTCTCCCTCCTTTGAGAGCTGCTTCATCATCTTTTCCAATTGCACTTCAGCTGAATCCTGGGCAGCACCTGGACACTGAATACTTGGGGTGGTGGGGTTCTTATTTTTACCCTTCATAATCTATTTTTAAGCAAAGTGAGAATAAACGCATAACAATAATAATTAATTACTCTCTACAAGGAGATGGAGAGGAGGAGAGGGGATTAGGAACAAGTTTTCATGTGCCAGTGCAAACAGCAGCAGCTGGAAGCCACTGGACATCTCCCTGGGAAGCCTGCCAACGACACAAATTTTGACAAAGTCTGAGAGACTGAAGCTGCTCTCTGCCTTACCTCTGTTAAAAGACTGCAAGCAACATAGTTGAGGTCCTGCGGAACCAGAGCTTTGGAAGAGAATTCACCTATTTGGATAATCAATCACAGGACTGTTTTGAAGTACACAGCTATTGCTGAATTTCAAAGTTTTTCTTTATTGTTACTTACATATTTATCTTAGAACTATGGATATTCTCTGAAAAGACTGCAGAATCGCACCACAGCATTAATAGTTATAAGAAATACATTTCAATAAGACAGTAACAAGCTGTTTTTCTATAAAACACATTCATACCTTGTATGTATCTAATACACACACAATAGGTATTAGTTCTAACAAGCCAAATGCTGTTTACCACCAGTGTCATGTATTAAACATTTTCAATTTATTTTCCCAACGGTAGGTGTTAAAATTATATTCCTGCCACAACATTCTCATGAACACCTTAGCATGAAAAGGTTAAACTAATATGATGTCTCATCAACCTTATTGGGAAAAACCCAACACCATGGCCACTTTCCATACAGACAGCACAAGTAGGGGGTTGTCTTTTGTTTACCAAATTTGGGAATCAGACCAGAAAACTGATACAAGAAGTTATATCACCAAGTTGAGGATGAGTTGGCAATTTCTGTTTTACTATTTGAAAATGTTCTGATTACTGATAAAGGCTGAAAGGAAACGACTGAAAGGAGCATCTCCGCTGTACGAGCCCCTCGTGCCTTGCAGGTGAGCATTGCTCAGACCGTATGATGAGCTGCTGCCTGTTTCCAATCCTTACGTCCTTTTATTTTAAGTTTTAAACAGAGAACTAAGGCTCTTTAATGAAAAACCACTTAGATCCCTAAGTCAGCCCATCATATGTGCATACTTTTCTCCACCATGCACAAAACCACTCTTTGGAGGCGATACCAACATTTGCTTTGGGTTTCGGAGGGGGAGGGTGGTTTCGGGGGGGGGGAGGCCCATCATATGTGCATACTTTTCTCCACCATGCACAAAACCACTCTTTGGAGGCGATACCAACATTTGCTTTGGGTTTCGGAGGGGGAGGGTGATTTCGGGGGGGGGGAGACAGCCAGACCAAAATATCAGTTCTGAAGACATCAAGACAATCCAACAGGCACTAAATTCTTTAACAGAAAGAAGCCATAAGCCCTGCAATTTGTGTCAGTTCACTATGAGGAAGATGAGCTGTTCGTAGCTGCTTAGCAGCAGTTATTTACTTCAGAAATACCTGTGCCAGGAATCCCAAACTGCATCTGCACAGAAACATCCGAAACATTACAAACTGAAGAATACTTCAGCATGGGTCCACCACAGAATGACACTTTGTGGACATACTAACCTGTTATGGAGAGCAAACCTTTGTATGTAATCAATGCTTTGCGTAAAGTCTTCCTCTATCCATGCAGTCTCCATAAATGCATTACCTCAGTCACCGCATCTTTGCGGAAACAACCATGAATATTTGAAGCTGACAACTCAAAAAGGATATTTTGTATCCTATTAAAAGAGAATTTTGTGGTAAGGTGCGGTCTAGCAGTAAAAATTTGCTCTTACTGACTTATGTGTAGTTACCATCTTAATGATAGCCTAATTAGTACAGTTCATCTTCAGAAGACCCAACTGGAAGGGAGCATGCAATGTTCATATTGGACATAACAGTTTATGGAAATTACAGTTGCAGAGAAGAAACACTGGGGGAAAAGACCTACAGTCTGCTGCATATTTTTGAAATTCTGACTACAAATTTTACACACATCTTTAACACAGTAGTTCTATTGCACTTTGTTCCTTTCTCTGCAGGATAATGAGGCAAAGTCAAATAAGCCAAAGAGAACATCAACTTCACACCAACAGTGCTATTTTCAAAACCCGTATTTTGAAGCGTCAGTACTCCTGCTCTGATCGCAGCTGTACACACCTGCCTTTCGGTACCTGTTTCCTTCAACAGGGGAGGGAGCTTGAGACTTGCACCTCCAACCTCCCATCCTGCCATCAGGGCCCCACCCAAGCAGGTTGCTTGTAACTGCAGGTTGTGCCTGGATTCCCAAGTCCTTGCCAAAGCCGGAGCCACAATTCTTCGTTCTGTGGGGCAGACCGACCCCTTCACCACCCACCTTTGCCCCAGATGCTTCTTTGGGAGTGAGGCATACTCAAAAGACTTCACCGTGGCAGGGAGGAGGAACATACAAATGCCACTATGTGTCCTTCCAGCCCCACTGCACTCTGGGCAGGCCTTTTGGCTTTCAAAATACAGTAGTGTGAATCACGACCGAACTGGAATACAACTGAAAAGACACAGGACCACACAGAGGCACGTAACTAACAATACAGTTCCCATTTCTGGCAGCTGCCAAAATTGGTTGTTTCCAAAGTCACAAATACACACATGATTTATTGCAAGGTTCACCATGCTGGATTTCCAGTTTACTTCACCTCAGTCTCATATCTCAGTGCAATCACAAAAAACGTTTGCAAACTGACAAAGGGACAGCAGAAAATGAGAATATATGTTTGGACAAGGCCCTACTTGCTCGTCTAACAAAAGACTCCTAGTATAAGCTTCACAAACATAATTTCCACCATGCAATGCCCTTACTTAAATGAACTCCTCCTTCCTATATTTTCCTGAATGAAATTGGAGCTCCTTCTTGTTCCATCCAAACACCTAGCAACAATCTAACTCCACCTGCTCTTCTCTGCTAATCAGCTTCCAGAGGCTCCCATGCCTATGCAGTGATAGATCTGCAGCAGATGCAAAATTGCAAACATCTGTTGGCACTATTTCCATAATACAATTACACAAGCCCTTGAAGAACTAAGATCAAGTGAAAAATCCAAAAGGCTCAAAAGCCTCATTAACTTCCTGGTTAATCAAAATCAGAAGTTGTCTTTAGAAGAAGGGTGACTTTTGAGGCTTCTCCCAAAGCACTTTTCATGGCTATAATTGGTAGCAGGAAAACAAAAAGCTTTAAACCAGCATTTCTCAGAAGCTCTATGGCTGGTTTAGTTTGTTTGAAAATAGACAACATTCTCAAACAGCAGATGATGAGGACTGCTACTGATCCCCCCAACACAATAGCAGGGTAAGAGGTACACAGTCCGGGGAGGAAACAGCAGCAAAAGGTTAGTAAGCTTTTTAAGCTGTATGGCAGCAAAATGTGATGATGAAGGGAACAAGACAGAATGTACAGAGTTTGGAAAATAGATGGAGCTCCCAGCTGACTTCTTTGTTAGAAGATACATGGCTTGTGGTAAATATAAGCAGCACCATGAGGGATCCAGGTGGGACAAACAGTTGGGATAAGACAGTAACATCAGAGAATGGAAGCTCTCACGTCAGATTCAGTTATGAGAATAACAGATAGGACTAATATAGATGGGGAGAAAGGTGTCCTGTTCATCTGCAGCTGCCCCCTTAACTGGAGAGATCACAATATTGCACATCCAGGAGCATACATCACCTCTCTGCAAGATGACTACTACAGCAGTAGTCCAGAACAGGGATTCTTAATTGTCTCTGGAAGAATAAACTTCTGTTTCACCCAAAAAGTAGTTGCAGAAGATCAACATTGCTTTTAGAACAGCAAATGCAATACATTTAGAAACTAATTCAGTCACTGAATTACGAAGGAGAAAGATTTCAATGCTGCCTTTAGCAAGGCAGAAAACATGCTCCTTTTTGACTTCATTTTGTGGCCTTTAAGTGCAGGACAAGTAGTCTCCGGAAAGGTGTAAGCATTTGTGCTAGGGAAGACCACTGACACACCTGGCTTTTGGGGGATGGGAGGAGTGACCCATTTTGGAAGGAGGAGGAGGTACTTCTACAGAAGTCATCATTTGGATAAATCTTGATAAGTAATACCAAAGATGATGAAATTCTAGGTATATGCCACATTTCTTAAGGCTATTCAAGTTTCCTTGAAATCTTATAATCACCTCCACTTTCTACTTCCACAAAAAAGATCTTTCTTAAAATTCATAGTGTTTCATTTCAAAGCTAATGCAGGCACAAGAATTTCCTACTCATAATATTAATGTTTTCAGTACTACATTTTGATAAGTAGCATTAAAATGTCTCAACCACAAACTTACAGTGACCTCTGCTGAACAGTTAGTGCATCTTCCACGCAGACTGAAAATGGAGCTACACTGCCAAACCCGTCACTTGCAGATCAGGTGCACAAGCAGTATTTTGAAAAGAATATCACCATTTAAGCTACAAAACCCAGAGCTCTATTTGATATTAAACAGGTAAAATTTTATGCAGAATATCAGGAGGAATCTTCTGATAACCCAAAACAAAAAGATAAGCTTTGGACCAAAGCTTTATATGTCACTTTGTGAGCTATTTAATGTGATTAGCTACACCTAGTAATTTCAACTATTCATTAAAGAATTACACTTATTCCAGTAAATTAAACAACAACAGGCTGCTTGTGCTCCAGGATCTAAATAACGACTGTGGTGAGAGCAGCACTGGCTGCAGTACAACTAAGAATACTTAAGATTTTATAAACAAGAAAAGTAAGAAATCTCTGTCTGGCATGCTTTTAAGACTATAGCAAATATTTCCATTTCTCAGAATTCTTTTTCTAGGTATAGTTATCCAGACCAGCCTCGCCAACACTGGACCACTGCTTCTCTCCAGCTGTGACCTCCAGCAGAGCAGGGCGAGCAGAGAGCTGCCCTGGGTGTCCTGGCATCAGCCAGGGCTCTACAGTGCACGGCAGTGACCGTGGGAAGGGGATTACCTCTCCCACCTTCTCCCTGTGCAACCTCCCACACTGTCTGTTATGTGGGCGAAGCCCAACCACAACTCCAAGCCACAGATCTGTCTGTCCAGGGGCCAGGGATAAAAAGAACAAGTCCAAAAAAATGAAAAACTCTTCAAATTACTTCTAGTCTCCGTTTCTGAGGTTGGGTAGGAGTAATATCACTTCAGCCCCCTTTCCCCTCTATAGATCCCATTTTCTTCCTATCACTAGGCACAGCAACCATCTTCTGCCACTGGCAGACTCCTTTTTTCTACACAGATTTAAGTCCATCATCTTTCTTTTCCTGTTAGAAAGTAAATAGCTGAGAGTCTCTGGCCAAATCTGCAATATCCTAGAGCAGGATTTTCTCCAGGACCCAGAAAGAACAGAGGGGTCTCAGTGCACTCAGTCCATACAGTAGTACAGAAAAAGTGGTTCCTCTTTGTGTGAAATTTTTTTTAAAATATCCTGTGAAGATACTGGGACTCCCTCCTAAAGAGGGGGATCATCATAAAAACCCTTAGAAAGGTCTAGACTTGATCAACTACCTTCACCCCTGCCTCACACAGCTGAGCTATGGTTCAACTATTTTCATTTGAATAAACAGTGGCTTTGTTACTACACCTCTTTTATATGAAATATGAAAAGAACGTGTACACAGAGACATGATACATTTTATTCAAAGCTAGTCAAACTAAACGCATTAAAAATATTCTTCTAGCTTAAATAATTTTTAATACTTTTCATTATTTACACTTACAATCTTTTAAATTTAAATGTGATTTTCAAATTGACAATATTCGTCTTTAGGAATCTGCACCTGAATCACTGACGGATTTAGACCCTTGGAAAGTGCAAGAGTTTGAAGACACAACAGAGCAAGAGAGTTTAAGTAAGGCGAGAACACACATAAGCACAGAGCAGATCTGTCCTAAAAAAAACATTACAAATGTCTATATAAACATGGATATATAAATACATATACACACACACATATATACATAACTGCCTGAGCATTCCTAAATGATAATTGAGGCTCTTATTTGGCAAATCTTTACAAAATTATAAATCAAATTTGATACCATTTCTATAAACCATTAATGAAGGAAAACATAGCATGCATTGATGATTTTGCTATCAATTGCCCGTTTACAAAACGAACAGTACTTTGCACTCCACAATCATCACGGCTCAGAACTTTCCTTGTGCCGTTAGAGAACATCAAAAACTAGGACACCCCCACCAAGAGTGCTCCCAGCTGAGCATGACCCATCAGCTGGCAGGGAGAAGACGGCCCACACCTCCTCCCTGTGTATGGCATGGCAGGCGACTGCACCACTTCTGAATACAGAACGGGGAAAAAAGAGGTCACTTGCTAGTTTCTGCCACCAGAAAACAACACGCATTTTGGATTTATCAATGTTTACCAATAACAAGTTTTTATCAGTGCTTACAAGAGCCATTTAATCCAAATGTGCACTTCCATATGCCGCCTTGATTTTACTTAAACAATATCCAGTCAAATACGCAATATTAAACTATGAGACCAACGTAAGTAGCTTAATATTTAAGTTTCTGTATTGCTTTTAAGTTTATACGCATAAAACTGGACTAGCTAAAACTCCATCTCAAATTGCATTACCTGCCATGTTACTGAGCAAGGAATTTGCATATTGTGCCACCAAACACTAATCCTTCCCTGAGAGACTTTCAAATCACTCTATTCATTTAGACACAATGGCTCCCAAGGCCACGCTACAATATCAAAGCTACCAGACATCACCTCTTCTCTGCCCTACAGCTCTAAGCCATGAAGACTCATGGGACTCTGGATTTTATTATCTGACAGAGTCTAGCGAAGTTTCTTTTTATGGCTAGAACAAAACTTTTTATTTTAATCTTAAGTACCAGAATAATTTTGAGATAAGCAATAGCGTGATGGCTGGAGTAGTCCCAAGTTGCAGAAGAGCCACAAACTGACACATTTCAAAACAGTATGGCAAAAAAAGAATACACATCAAATTGGAGTTGAACCAGGACTCATTCAAGCCCTAACTAAAATCTCTTTTTTTTCAGTCTTTAAAAATTTCACCCAACTCTTGCGATTTTAATCCAGAGTTTCATGACACTGGTTTTTGCTTAAACCCCAAATGCTTCAATTTTCGAAAACACGTTCTCATGCAGTATCATGAGAATGATACTCTCATGACCAACATTCCCAAGGATTTTTAAAAGGTAACCTCTTGAATTTTCAGCACTCAAATCAGGATCTTCAAACATTAAGGGAGAACAGAACTGAAGCTCCCATGATCTAGTACAGAATTAAAGAACAGATTTACCTTTCATATCTTTAAGGAGAACTAAGGCTCTAAGTCAACAGCTGGCAAGTTCCTCTCATTATTTCTGTGCAGACCCATGGCAAGCTTTGCAATTCTGACAATTCCACATCTGACATTAAATACAAGGTCATGGCTGCAAACCAATCCTGAATGTATCCTGTTGCACCCATTTAACAATACTTGTATAATATAGAATGATATCATATACAATTAGTACGTATATCATATGCAATTCTTCAATTGCTGATTCAACAGCAAGATGGTAACTTACAAATATTTTATGGTATTTTACAGTTACTATAAAACCACAATATGATTTCCATATTTTTATGGCTCTAAATAAAACTCAGATTTGTTTTGAACAAATGAAAGTGATGCTCCTACAGGAAAATGCATCTTTAGTTTTTACAACATTCCATAACATACATTATGTACAGAGGGTTTATTTAGCTTCAGAGACATATTTTGACATCACAGAATTTCCTCTTTGGCAGTTCTGAGTGACTGGAATTAACTTATTTACTTGGAATTAACATAATAACTTAACCAGATGGTATGAGTTACAGTTGATTAGATCAATGACAATAATGCCACCAAGTCTGAGCATCTGACCTTGGCAAAACAAATATTGCAATATTTACAGAAAAGGAGGCAGACAAATCTGTAAAGAATGGCTGTTGGTAAATTGTATGAACACAGAGCTCCTCATTAAAAGAGTATGTTACTAGAGAAACTGAATGTTATCTTGTCACCTATTCTATAAAGATGCCTCCATTCTGAAAAATGTTTTTAATATGCATTCCAGCCACCATTCATTTACATATATGTACTAATTTTCTCTTTTATTGGTTCATTTCTAGGTTTAACAGACACTTAGATAATTGAAATTTTATAAAGCACACTAAACAGAATGTAGGTCATGCACTAATTTTAACATTTTTATAAACCAAAATTACAACCAGGTAATATAAATGCATCTTTTTATTTATTGCAAATAGTTAAAAAACGTACTTCATTAATGTATTTTTACCCTAAAGCTTTTTTGAATGCAATTTCCCAATTGCATCTCAAAATTAAACTCTTTAGTTTTCATCTCTGTACCCCAGGGTTTTACTACACAACGCAACACATTTTAATATGGTTAAATGCTACTGATGTTGCAAAATGTTATTCCTTATTGAAAATGGTCATTAATATTACTTCATACCTCAGAGAGTATGGTAGTAATTTGGTAATAAACCACACAATTATCATCGTCTTCTTATAACCTGGAAGTATTGTAATCCTAGGGCCCTAAATGTGTTAAGGAATATTATTAGAACAAGAACATTCTGGTCATTATTTAGATGGGAACATTTCCCATGTCTCTCATACCTCATTCAGTAATTGCACGCTCCTGCTATAATTAAATTTGCCCATTTTAAATTGTCCATAATATTGTAAGGTTAATTTTCTGGTCCTGTGGGACACATCATTGACTCCATTTTGGGCACAACATATTTTTTAATGATGTATTTTAAATTGTTTATTTTTATTTTAGTGACTGCCTAGAATAATAACTTGAAATATCCTGATTTAGATAATACAATTTGCAGTGGAGGAAGAGAAAAAAGCAGCAGTAGCTTCCTAAATATATAAAACAAGAGTGAAATGTTTTCCCCCCTTTGAAGTGACTTTACCTCCTTGCCCAGCAG
>NW_008824941.1:2233225-2275701 GCF_000699105.1 Pygoscelis adeliae
GCAGCATTTACTGGACACAGCCATATTCATACGAGCATAAATGCTGTCTCCGAGGCTTGGCCAGGAGCCTCCCTACCAGAGCCATGTGCACGCAGCAGACACCACTCCCTTAAATTCAGACCAAGATACTTAATATAGCAAAATAAAACCTGACTGAATTTCTTAAATGAAGAAAAACACTAAGGCTGCAACGCAGTGTATTTAAACAAACACCTAACCATCTCCAAGTGTAAACTGTTCGCTGTAAATAAAAATTTGAAAATGTATATATTTGAAAATGTGTATTTTGCAAAACTGGTGTCATTTAACAGTATTAATATCAGCAGTTGCATGAGCTGATCAGTCTTTGAGGCATCTCTGTCCTGCCCTGCCAGAGCTCGGAGAAAAGCACCAGAGGGAAGCTCGCTGCTTCCACATCCCAGCTGAAAGTAAGTGTTAAGCCATTTTCCTCTCATCTAAATAAATGTCCACACACAAGTCTCATAAGGGATCTGCACTGGATTTTGTGCACAAATAAGCTGCAAAACATGCACACATCAGACAAATCGTGGGAAACCCATAAGCAAACTGTATCCAGACAACCCTAACAAGTGAGACAGCTCAACCACTTGGCACCCTCCGCCGAACTGTGCAGTACGAGCCAAGGATACAAACTACCAGGAAATCAAAACTCCTGAAGAATGGCATCTGGGTTCACTAGCTGTTGTGATAACATAAGGAAGAAATGTGCACTTGTATTTAGAAAAATAACAACACTTAAAGCATATTCCAAGGCAATGTGAAATACATACAAGTCTGCACGATGGTATAAATCTGTGAAACACATAAAATGCTGTAAGAAATAAAGCTCTAGAAGGGAGATCCCTTAAAAGTAAATACTGTGCTTAATGGAACACAATTTATTGAAATGGGAAACAAAGTATTCTTTGTGTCTCTCTACAAGCATCTCTGGGGTTTTAAAATGCACAGAAAGACAAGATTCAGCAGAAATATTTTGCACTACATTTCTGCTACACCATAGATAACAAAAACATTTCATGGCTCAGCTGAACTACTAAGAGAATGAAAAATCTTCTTCAGCTACCTGTCAATAACAAGAAAGCAAAAGCATCCAAGAGCAAAAAGAAATTCAAGGGGGAATCAAATGATTGATAAGGACAGCTTTTATCATCTGAGAAGTCCCTCTCATACACAAACAGGAACCGCTGTGTTCAAAAATATTAAAACATTATGGAGGAGACTGCAGCCAAGCACTCAAAAGTCCCTATACTTGTGGCATTTCCTGCACATTGTTAACATTTTGCGTTCCCACTTACAGCTGACACCAGATATCCACTGAAAAAAAACAAGTTACAGAGAGCCTATCTTCATGTTTATGCACACGTGGATGAACAAAAGCTGAATAGAAATCCCCAAACACAACACTTAAACAAACATCAGAACCCTTCCCTCTTTCTGTGATGTGTTACTGCATAGTTGCAGGGGGAAGTACTGTCACACCACCATATTCACAGATATTTATTTTTAACCTTTCACAAGTCTGGAGCTTTACTGATTTGCACCAAGTACGATGTTGGAATTCAAGCAATAAACTTGCACTTGACGCCAGTCATGCTCCTGTACCTTGCTTTTCTGCAGACAACTAATTTAGGAATAAAGCAGTATTTTTTCTTTTTGAACTGGCTGATTAATGAGATAAACATGTTACGGAACTACCTTTGCAATGATACTGTTATCACCCCAAATCATTCAGAATTAGTAGTCTTTGGCCTCCAAAAATTATAAAAATTCTGATTCTTTTTTTCTTAATTTCAGATTCAACACAGATTCATACATCTGTCTCCAATGGTTGGAATAAGTGGAGAAGTAGAAAGAAGCGATTCAGAAATTAATAAAGGGTACCGAGCTTCCACTGGAAAACGTCTAGGAGTCCACAAATCAAGAAGGTTGAAGAGCCCTACCCTGTAACAGCATCTTCCTAAAGAGAAATAGAACTTTGACTTTTCAAGTAATGATCTGATTTCATAGAACATACTATAATATGTTGTAAAAGCTTGTAGCATTATAATATGTGCTCCTTCTACAGAAGTTAATCATATTTGAATCCTTTAAGACAAAACAGATACACTAGTATTACAAATTAGCAAGCCAGATTCTCCCTAAACATAGTTTAAACAGAAAGATTTCCCAAAATCCTGGAAAAAAAAGATCCAACAGTCACAGTCATTTGTTTGCATTTACAATAAGTTTTTTATTATCTATTGAACAAACACTAAAAAATGCATGCCATAAAACTGCACCTACAGTTTTTTTATCCACCTTCATTTATAGTGACCTACATATCTCTAAATAAGTTACAGATTTTGCAACGTTTTAATAAAAAGTCAAAAAAAAGTTAGTGAATTCAGATCTTTTATTTCCTTAACATTTACTAATTTTCATCAATGCAAAATAAAGACCAGATCTTCCATAACTAGGTCTTCAAAAAAAAAAAAAAGTTTCTCACTAAAAGATGTACAGGTAGAAATATTGTTTTATCTACCTTTCTGATTAATAGCAAAACACTGCTGCTACCAAGTTTAATCTTTCAGAAAATTTTTTGAAATCTAACAATAAAAACAAGTGGTTACCCAGACTACCTTTTTTTTTTGGGAATTAAAGAGACTGAACACAAGAGGTAGCTAGTGTCTCCACGTTCTTACATACTACTCTGAAACAGGAAAGAGAACAGAATGGCACATAAGCCGCCGCAAGGAAAGATGTGTTTTTAAAAACGCGATGGAAAAATGAAAGTTTTCTGGGCTCAAAGCATTCATAGAGAGCGATGAGTGGGTTATTCTGGTTGTTCCTCCGTGGAAAGCACCTTGTTCACTCTGAGTCATTCCATAACAAAGCCCTGAGTCCACACAGAAAAGTTTATTTTCATCCAGGCTGCTTCTTTTTTCCCCAATAAAAAGGAATGCCATCTGCTTCACAGGTAACCCCAGTATTTTCTTGAAAATTATTATAACTGACCCTAATTCTAGGCTGGTTTTGTATGATAAATAGACCTTTTTGAAAGCAGAATAATATTGCTCCTGAAGATATAATTATAAATGCACAAGTTTTCATACTTGTTTTCAAGTATGTTAATTAAAATCTGGCACAGTTGCAGAAAAAAAAAATCAGCTAAAAGGAGTATGATGTGTCTAGCAATCAAGTAGACTATAATTATTACCTCTTCTTGATAAAGATGTTCAGAAAATTAATGCTTCAACACTGTGCATCTAATCATTTTAATCATCCTTTAATACAATGGACAAATCCATCAAAATCCAAAGGGATTCAGTTACTGTTATGTTTCTAAAAATGCACACCAGGAACTTCCAAATGCTTCCTAATGACAATAGTTGAACACCTGGCTATGATGACCTGTACCTGTCTGTAGTTCGTTCTCAAATAGTTTCTCCCATTAATTATACACATGCTGAGAACAGAAAGAGACTATTCATCATGAACAACAACTCCGGGCTGCAGAAGTCTGAAACGGACGGAGCAGCTCCCCGCCGCGCTGACTGCTAGCTCCCTGGCAGCCTGCACATGCTCAGGTTTCGAACCAGATGCTACAGAACAGTTGTGAGAGCGCTGAGCTTATGCTCACCTGCCCGAAAGAAATATGCTGCGAAAACCCAGCTTTTATAAAGAACTTTTAGGCTTGTCTAAAAATATAAACCACCTTAATTTTCATACAATCTGTATGCGTTACCTGTTGTTTAAACCCCAAAGCATCAGAAAATAATGCCCAAGATCTTGCAAAAATGACATTTTGTCTGTTGCAATACTAACAAAAAAAGTCGGTATGTTAACGTCACAGGTACAGTTCCTAACTCAGCCAACATACAGCTGCAGGTGAATTTTGGACAAGGAAGCTCTCACAAACACTGGCAGAATTGAAGCGCTCTCTACTCAAGTACGATGCAACAGTCTCCTGTACATGTATACAGACATATACAAACATACATACATAAATTTCAAATTAGGATCTCTTCTTTGGGGTTGCATCATTACAGCAGGCATGCCCCTGCAACGGCAGGATCCCAGTTTTAGCTAACATTCCTCAAATGAATGAATGCACTAAACATAAAAGATTAAATTATGACTTACCAGTTAATATTTACTACAAAACCAGTGCTAAGAACTGTGTAAAAAAGCTATTTTTATCAACGAGAGATTTCATTTGGAACAAATGGGAGTGAGGGAGATTTTTCTAAGTCCTACCGTAATGTGTAATATTCAGTGCCGTAACAAATCAAATCTTGCTGTCATATCGGTACCCAGTTCCCACACAGAATCTTTCAGTAATAGATCTCAAAGCACTTAATGTTTTATGCTGAAAAGCAAACTATCTATACAAAAGCATTTAATGCATGGTATGCAGTGAACTCCACATCAGATTTCTACAGTATCAAATTTACCAAAGCATAAGAAACCACAGCTATATATATTTCCTTAAAAGGGCAAATACTAAAACATAAAGGCGGAAAAAATACACTGTAAGCGCACATTTTGAGATAAAAGCCCCATGCCACTTAACTTTGCACCATGTTCTTGGGAAACAGATAAATGCAACTAAAAACTATACTAGTTTCCAATGTTTATTGAAAACAAAAACAACAATAAGTATGACCTGAAGTTTCAATTCTGATTTCCTTTCAGGGCTCATTAACTCCACATAAAAATATGCCATTATTAAAATTTTAAAGGGCAAAGAATAAGATAAACTGGCATCCCTTTCATAATTTGTAAATTTGTTGTATTCTACATTTTACTTTTTTCATGTACCCATTTCAGTTGCTGTTAAAAACATCTGAAGCAATGATTCATTCCAACAATTTTTATTTAAATAACTTCAGTAGATTTAGCAAAATATTTAACCTAAGCAGCCCCACACACTCAAGTTTCAACATAGCTGTACCCACTCAATGGAAAATGCAATTTCCCCAGTTTAATTGAGTGGTACCTGAGACAGCTTCAGCACTACCCATGTGAACTGCCATACTGTTAACATGGAGAAGCAGGTAATTCAGCTAATAATACTCTTACCCAGCTAACCTCGTTAAATGCTGACATTTATTTGACAAGACAAACTGGAGGAATCCAATCCTGGAACACGTACACGTTGAAGCACCAAAGCAGATTAAATATCAACTAGGACAGCTGGATACCATTTTATCTTGGCCTGAACTCAAGCAAAACACAACACAGGCAACATGACTGGAGAGCCGACGGAAAAGGCCCAGAGTGACAGGACCTGCATCATCCCCCGCTTAATTGCATGCTGTTCATGAAAACTGTTTTACTCCAACCCCCAGCTCTGCATGGGCTCCTTTGCCAACAGGGACAGACGCGAGCAAGAGGCGCAGCCGGGACAGCACGCCGAAGCCAGCCTTGCTACCAGGAAGGGGTGTGAGAGGGAATCGGCAATGCAGATAACAAGCATGCTCCTACAATTTAATCATTTCTGAGAAACACATTCCAGCACTGGGTAAGATGTCTGGACTCTGTCAAAGTCAAGGGATTTAGGCACCCAAGACACTTCTTTAAATTGGACCTTCGACAGCATCTGGAAGCAAGGCTGCAGAGGCTTTTGCAGAAGCTAACTTTAGCTCTGCTCGCTAATCTGCTTACACTCCCTCGCAGTCGATAACCGGAGAATGGTTTCACCAAAGCACGGCTCAGGGAGGCCAAATTACGGCTGCTCCTCCGGGAGGACTCAAGGCCGAAACCTGTCACCAGATAGCAGGAAGAGGAGCCTCACGCTAGCTAAAGTTAGCCTTCAGGGAGGGACATCTCAGGCAACGTGTTACGGTCCCCTTTGCAAGTGCCTGAACAAGGCAAAACAGACTATCTGTAAAGGTTTTAATAGAATTTAATGATGAATATTAAGAATTGTTTTGACTACTGCAGACAAGGCATATTACAAATGTTTGGTTCAAAATGGACAGCAAGAACGGGAGGTAATTCTCATTGGGTCGCCAATGCAATTACTCTAATAACATTCCCTAGCATATTTCAGATCTTTCTAGGTTTTAAGAAAATAAAACTGAATTACTGTAGTCCTCTTTTATTATTCATTTAGTCCTCACTATAAATATCCTAGATAAAGAAGTGCTCCACCTATCAGGTTATAGACAGAACACAAACAAGTGCTAATATTTACACTCAGTGAATACATTTCCATGCTGCTACGTCACTGAACAGTAGGAACATCTCTCCATCTTATCGATAACAATTACGATTGCAATACAATTAGAAAAAATAATTTAAAATGGCTATGAAAAAATTCACACCGCTGTAAATATCGATATAAATTTAAAAGTAATATATAGTCACTTAACAAAAGTATGATTAATATTGTTCTAAACTGTAAATCCACAAACAAGTAACATCTTTACTCTACTCGAAGTCCCTAGTTATAGCCAGTTCAGAAGTACAATCTTAGAAAAGTAGAAAGTAAAATTTACATTTTTAAAGATAAACATATAATTTGCATATTCACCTATTGATGCTGATACAGGAAGTTAAATGTATCTGATGTATCATTAGCAAATGAAATATTTTTTCTACAGAAAACCTACACAAAGAAGTCAGCATTACAAAGCATCAATCTGGGATGTAAAAAGAAAAAAAAAAACTATACCATCCCATGCTACTGAGCACAGAGATATTTTTGTTAAGCTATCAACTGTAAGCACAAGCTCTCAGCCCTTAGTTTTAAAGGCTATCTCAAAGCTCATTACTTCATACATAAAATTGGAAAGGGGAGAAAAAACCCTACAAACCCTCAACATTTGACTGAACTCAGTTTCATCTATCATCGTAATGCCCACCACCCAATCTTCTAAGGGCCAAACATGAAAGACCATGGCAGACCCAGTCTCCACCACTCTAAACAGCTTAGGATCATCCCTCAGTTTTGCCATCTCCTGCTTCTCTCTATAGCTCATTTATAGTTCTGTTTAAGAGCACAAGTCTCAAGCAGTCATCTCTGAAAAAAACTGCTGGTGACCTTCTACTGTTGACAATAAAACCTTGGTATTTACCATTCCCCTGTATTTCCTACTTCTAATTTTTTTTTTCCTTATCTATAGACAAACTTTCTCTCTTATACCATGGCTGTTAAGTCTTCTTTAGAGCTTTTGGAGACAGACCTTGTCAAACACCTTTCAGAAATCCAAGCAAGAAATATCAAAGGGATCATCCTAATCCCACCAGAGGAACCCCAACAGATTTGTGAAATATGACTTATATTAACAAACATATCTTACCTTATGAGATAGAAAACATGTCAACCCCTCCCCACAAGATCGGATTCATAAAAACATCAGCACGTAAGAAGAGCAATCAATTGGAAAGTCTTCCTTCATGTTTGTTCCTTGCCAACTCAGACCCTGCTCCTGCTTACACACAGTCATATTATATAACGAGATCGGAGCTGGCTATACCACATTCCTTCTCCTCATCACCCGCGTGTGTCATACCAACAATTTCTCCACCACAGACTTGCCCACAGTCACACAGGATGCTTGTGACAGAGCCAGAACACAGCCAGCCACAGAAGGGGTGAAACATCACTTTTCCCCAGAGGTCCTCTGGCCGTTCCAGCAGAGAAATCTGTCTATCCTCTCTCCTTCGAATACTCCTGACTCACGCTTCACTCTTAAAATTGCTCTGCTTTCTTTTTCAAAATGGGACTTATTGAACAAGCCAGGCTACTATATGCCACACGGTCTCCTGTTGAACACTAGTCTGCTGCTCTTTGAAAGGACAGTCCTATTTGCAACTTAAAAAATCTGAGGATTCATTTACTCGTTTTCTTCCACACAATGTCTATTTCTGTTAACCAGAATATCATAATTAAATATAACTGCTTCTACATAGATGAGATTTACCTTCCAAACTGAATAAAAATTATGTTTGGACTTGTAAAGTATCTACAGCTTACCACAGTTAGATCACTGGGATTTCTATAAATTATGCTTATATCCTGTACTAGAATTCTCTTTTTTAAAAATCTAGAAATTATTTCTTAATTTCTTTAATCATCTATGATTTTAAAAGGTTTTATTAAAAGAAATTTTTGAAAGGTACTGCCTTAATTCTGTCTACACTGAAGCTTGCTGCCATGTCACTAATTTACTGCTCCCAAACTTCTTCCATGAAATTAATTCACTGTGTTACAGATGTTGCTCTTGATTTATCTACTGAACTAAACACATAATGAAGCAGAAGGTAAAACCAACAGAAAAACCTTATTGCTCCCCCACCCCACCCCCCCAATTTTGTCATGGTTCCAAGAATAATTCCCGCAACAGCAATAAAAAGCCATATGCCTTTTCACTTCAGTCTCTCTGCAAAACCAGCTTTTCTAGCGGTAGAATTAAGAAAATAAGTAGTGATGGAAAGATAAACTTGAAAGCAAATTGAAAGAAAAAATTACTTAAAAATTCAGGCTCCATTTTAGAAATTAATATAACGAGTATTTTTTAAAGGGCCATTTTTTTCTTCAAATTATGATTCCTATGGTACAATTTTAGGATTATAACAGAGAAACTTGAAACAAAATCTATAAATCTAAAGGGGGGTTTTTTTGGTTGATCAAAGCGTGAGATACAGCTGCTACATTTTATGAGTCCAACCCAAACGCTGATCTAAACAGTGTGAGTGTTAAGACAAGCTAGGTCCAAATCTGCAACAGGTTTTCAATTTCAGGGTATAAGAATAATGAAGTGTTTACTAAAATGCAGCAAAAGATTAATGTGTTAATCTCTGCAAAGTTACCAACACATAAATTCACTAAGCACATCAATACGTACCTATCAACTTCAGGAGCGATTTAAAAGTAACCTGTCTGGGCTCCATTTCGCCAGGCCGTTACATTTGGAAACGATTAAGAACAGGTAAGAGTAGTTCCAAATATTTGTTTAACCTGGATTCAATATCCATACGGCATCTAAGAGGTCCTATGGAAATCTGAAGGAAACACTGACCTTTCTATAAGATAAATGCAATACCTTCAGAGTGGCTAGTCAAGCACTTTTCCTCCCAATAACAGTAAAGTGAGCGTATGTTTTTGTTTTGGCAGATGAAAATATAGTTGCTTTTTGGCAGCCATAAAAAGGAAAGGGGTGAACGGGTACATCAAGATGGTCATCCTGATCTTTGCACCACTAAGCATCATACACTAGCTCCGTAACATCTTTATGGAATAATCCTTTAAATTATTAGCAAATATCCCCACTCTTTTGCATTTGATGGCTACTCGAAAGACTGAGTATCTGAGTGGAGACCAGAAAGCCAAGAGGCAACGGGCTGGATAGAAATGCCCTGAAGAGCTACCCCACTCTGGTTGGACCCTGCTGCCTACAGTCACAAACCTTTAACTTGCAGGCTATTTAAACAAGAACGGCTACATACCCAAAGAATGAAATAGTTTACTGTAGAGCTTATTTGCTTACTAAACCACCACTTTATCATCTGGAAGGACTAAAGTCTTGGATTTTTACTAATTAGTAGATGTTAGCTATTATTCTTTTAAGATGTACGACAGGAAAGGAAAAAAAGTTTAATTCCCTGTTCTGTAATCCACATGTAGCTGTTCAGGTATCTAAATACTAAAAAGTCATCTGACTCCAAGACATTAAGCCAAAGGCAATGCTCAAGTTATTTAATTCATCTGCATCAGAGTGTCTATATTCAGCCTGCCTAACTTCTGACAGAGCATGGAAGGAGGAAGAAAAAGGAAGTAATTATAGTCCAGTAAGTGAACATACTTTTACATGCATGGTACTAAATAACTCAGCGAATTGTTTTATAACAGCAAGCATCAAAATTTTTCATGATTCAGGAAATCATTGTTATTCTAAGAAGACAAGAAACTACTACACCGCCACTCTGGAACTGTTTCCCCCAACGCAAATCTATCCACGTCCGCGAGCAACTGCCGGTGTCAGTGCTCCATCGCCTGCCCGTGCAGCAGGCTGATAGGGAAGAGACGGATGTCTCAGTCCTGCATCTGCAACGCTGGTATTGTACTCAACCGATGCCATACAGTGAAACACCGCTGCCCGGTGTCATTCATCAATGCAGTATGACGGTGTCAAGAAAAGAAGTATGTTCTCTGCTGACAACTTGTTTTAATAAAAATGCATCGCAATATTAAAAAAGTTTTCAAAGCTGACTTCTATTTCTGACAGCTGACAAATTTATGACAGCTATTTTGGATGAAAAATGTGCAACAGGAATGACTTAATAGTCAAAACAAAGAAATCAATGTAGTCTGCCTTAACATGCCAAATTACTAATAGAGGAAGAGAAGGTAATTCAGTAAAGCAAGGATTGTAGAACAGAATCTAACGAAGCTTAATAGGAATGTTTCAAGTTTACAATATTTTAAAAATTGGAACAGTCCTTAATGAACAAATTGACTTCAAGAGTGACAGACTGTGGGACACTGAGGTTCTCACAAGCACAAAGTTATGATGCTTCATGTTTGATCTTGCTCTTAATAAAACCAGAATGAAAGCAATGAAAAGACAAATAAATGGTAGAGTCATTGCTACCTCAATTTTCTTGGGTTTTCTTTTCAGGAAACAGGAAACAATTGTGTGGGGTTTCTTTGGTTTTGTGAGGGTTTTGTTTTGTGGGGTTTTTTAAAGCATTAACAGATGAAGTAGAAAACTGGGTTATGAAAACTTTCCATAACTCATCTTAAAGATGATCAGCACAGAAATAAGTGAAGAGTTTTTAAGTTTATAGTAAGCTTTCTAACCGTCTATTTTAATACATACAGCATACAGCAGATATAAGTTCAAACCCCTGTGCAAATTTTTTTCTGATCATTAGGAAGAACCATAACCACTATCCTGTTCTGCACTACTTTAACTTCTTTCCAACTTTTGGTCATAAATTCTATCCTGTGCTTCAGAAGCCGCTCAAAGGAACAATGGTTTCAAGAATCTTTCTACAAGAAGTTCTGGCTCTGCTTGAATATAAATCTGTAATATACTATTTTTGTTATTTTCTTAACTTTATTAACCATTTCTTGACTACATTTAATTCATTTGAAAGGTAATTTTCTTAAGATTGACAATGAAACTAAGATCTTAATTTTTCAGTTTTAAACTTACACCACATGAGACATCTCACTATTTCTGACCATACTGAAAACTAGAGTAATAAAGGCTGTGGGAGAAAAAAGAAAATTAAAACAACGTTGAGTTTTCGCAAAGAAATTACCCTAGAAGAAAAGCTGTCAGTCACGAAAGTTGATACTATCACAACGGATGACAAGAAGCTAGTTACAGCGGAAGCGTGAAATGTGACCATCACTCTCTCACTACTTGCTATTTATTTTAAATAACAGATGAACAGTCATTAATATTTACTGTATTTCAAATCAGTCAGATAATGCAATCAGCAGCCTGAAGTCAGATTAGGCAGCAGCTGGTTAGATGGATGTCATCTGTCAGGGGCTGTTCTTCTAAAAGCTGCTAATACTGTCAGTGAAAATTACAGTCCACAAATCAAAAGAACGTAAGTGCTTGAACTGAAACACATATAAAATCAGACAGCTCCCACTGGATTTTCCCCATGTGCTATTACCTCCATGATCAATTCACGTTTCAAGTGACACAAATTGCTGAGAAAGCAAAACATTGCTTGCTTTCTATCTGAGAACTATACTTTGAGCCAGGGGACATATTTTTAAATAATTAAAATTAATTTTCCTTCCCTTTTGTCAAGAAACATTAAAATCAACCTGCTGTAAAGCAAAATGCTCGCTCGTTCTCGCACAGAATAACAGGGGGCAAAGCTTTGTTGCTATTACAAAAGTGACAAACTCGTTAGCTGGAAATGAGATAAAATAATTTTCAATCAGCAAATTCCATAACATTAAAACATAAGTTTTTCTAACAGTATTAAAATGAAAGCAAAGACCATGCACTCAGAACTTCAGTAACTGTTCAAAATACATGACAAAATATCACTTATATAGCACAAAATAATGCAAGTTTTAAGCCACGCAAGTGTCATCGTTCCACAAAAACAGTGGCAGAGCTCTTAAAAGGTACTTTCAAGTACTAAAGGGTACTAAAACACTAGTGGTTTTTTTCTGCTAAAATGCTGGGAATGTGAGCATTTTGAAATGGGGTGTTACCAGTAGGTATGTCCAGAAATCATTCCTTTTTTTTTTCCCCACCTAGTTTGTATTTGGGGGAGGGTCCCCCTTAATTGGAATAGAACGGCTAAACCTAGAAAGGCTTTATTGCAGCTGACAACAGCGTCTTTTGAAATGCATCATCCTCGTTTTGAGGATCTAATCCTGCACAAATAGCAAATAAACAGCAAGAAAAATATATACAAAAGTCAGAACTCAGGCAGGGATTTTATTAAAAAAAGCATGTTGCTTCCTTGCTAACCATGGAATGCCACGAAGAATTTTAAATAAATAATCAGTGTGCAGCAGTACTGGCTGGGTGCCAGCTGGGTGCTGAGCAGCTTTGCAGAGAAGGACGGGCAGATCCCTCCTGGACAGCACTTGGAAGGCAAGTCAGGAGCGTGCCCTCGTGGTGAAGGCAGCTGCCTGCAGACCGGGCTGTGACAGCACGAGTGTAGCTGGCATGTCCAGCAACGGCCACCAGCATGGTGGAGGCTGGACCACAGGGTATACAAGGAGATGCCAAGAGATCTGGGCTTGTTCGGTTTTAAGAGGAGGCTAAAAGAGAAGCTTGTTGTTGTCTTCTGTGGCCTAATGGGAGGGCAGAGAGAAAACAAAACTGGCATCTTCTGGGAGGTGACCGGTAGTGGGAGGAGAAGCAACATTCACACTAGTTGCAACACCGGGAATTCAGATTAGGCTTTGGAAACACTTTTTGACCCTGGCAGCAAACACTGAAACGGGTGCCCAGAGAGGCTGTGCAGACTCCATCCCTGGAGATGCTCAGATCCAGACTGCACAGGCCCTGAGCAAACTGGCCCTGATTGGAGCAGGGAGTTGGACTAGGTGAATCCAGAGATCCCTTCCAGCCTCGATCATTCTGCAATTCTGTGACTGTTTCATTTCTCACTCTCCTTGGTGTGTGCTTACATTTCAACAGCTGATCAAAAACATCAACCAAGGCAGAGCAGGTATTTCCAGCTGTGAGAAGTTTGGTGAATACATGCAGAACCTATCAGCTGAGCACGGTGCATTTGGCCAAACTTAACCCAGCCTTCTATGGGTCACCACCACCTCTTTGGTGGTGCAACACCACTTGGTCTTGCACAAGCAAGACCAAGACCTGCCTTCCTTTGCACCTCCTTCCCGCTCTGCATTGGGTGCCACTGTGCACTGCCAAATCAGACGCCCGATTTGCCATTTCACTCCCTCAGCTGGCAGGGTTGGACCCGTGAAGGCCATTCCCACCCAGCTTTGCTGAGGGAGACTCGAGCTCTGCTGTAACATCCACGGCTCTGGCAACAGCGAAGCCACTCCCAGCCTCCAGACTGCTCCTTGCAGCAGAGACCTTTGTCTCTACCCCTTCTTCCATGACCGCTGTCCTTTTTTTCTGGCAGGGTTAGTTTTCAGGCCGATCAGCACGCTGACCCTGCTCAGCACAACTGACAATTCCTACTGCCCCTGCGCAGGAGAGGTGGGAAGCACAGTCATGGCCGGTGGGGGGAGCAAGGCCACCCCCTTTCGCAGCACCACAGCCTTAGATCAGCTAAAACCTGTTACGAAGCTATACCTTTAGGAATCCAAAAGTGTGGTTAATTGTGTTAACTCTTACATAAGCTATAACGACAATTACTCAGGCAGAATTAAAAATAGTAGCTCAGTTTAGATCAGATGAACTTGTAAAATTGTCAGAATGAAGCCTAATATTTTGCTTGCATTAAAGAAATCACCGATCACATCTGAAAAGCTCCTGGCAACGTGCAGGAGCACGTTTCAACACCACAACAAAATATTTCCTGAGATGGTATGACCATACGTGATGCCATATTAACCACCAGGACAAGGCGCCGAGGGAAGGAACCTGCCGCCTCTGGGAGAGGGCAAGTTCTCTCTCAGCCCACTGGAAATCAGCACAGAGGAGGGCATTAACCAACACCACTGCAGCGAATGCCGCCAAGGCACAGTGATTTATACTGCTGTAGGAAGCACTTTAATGCACACATCTACCACAATCTCCACAAACAGGCCTCAGTAAGAAAAGAAAAGCAGGAACTCAAGGCTCACGATGGCCAAGCCTCTCACTACCGCACCACTCTGCTCTGATTTTACTCTCTGTTTCACTCGAGGTGTGCCTGCTTCGCCAGCTATGACCCACCTCGCCCTGCTACGATCACAGTTTTAATAATAGCTAACCACCACGGTTAACAGCTGGCCATGCTCCAGAATGACTGAGTTTTGACAGGCCAAGTTTGTTCTAACAACCCAACTGCCAGAGGAACCCACACACTCTTATCTCCTAGGCTCTGTTACACACATCACATGCTTTTTCTCTTTACATGCTTGTCTGGTTTCATTTTAAAAGAAACAGGATCAGATTTTCACAACAAATCCTAAGGGCTTGCACTTAAAGCTGACTTCTTTCTCCCCAGAGAGGACATTCAAGATTCCCAAGGGACTTTAAAACAAGCTCTTGCAAAAGACAGGAAGAAAAGCAATCGAAGAAAAGTGATCGTCAATCACGGCTTTCAAAAATAATGTCCAAAAAGTAACTATTTGAAATTCTTCTTTCATTCCTAATTTTTCTTTACTACTTAGGTATCTTGACAGATTACAAATCATTTGCTTTGCTAGTGTTGGCACTGTGCGTTTTGCTCACCAGACCTGTCACGCACCAGTAGCACTACACCTGGCGCATCTTTTATACACGTTCCCTACTACAGAGTGCAACATAACAAACCGTTGCCCTCTCTGAGCGGCCCCCTTCTCTCACATCCCCAACCTTCCCAGTCCCATTTTTCCACCCAGTGTTTCCTTCTAATAAGAAAGCAGAACACGTAACTCATAGGCCTTTGCCTGCTCTCAGATGATCATAACAAGGGATCTGGAGCACTCTTATTAACCCTGTCGTATTTAAACGCAGGGATTTGGAGGTTTTCTAACAACACCCTCTTTGGACGTATTGTTCTGCATCTGGGATAGCAGACAGTGCATCCCACACAGTTCCGGAATTACAGAGTTTAAAAGAAAAGAAAAAAAAAGTTATTCAGCTCAATTATATAGCACTATTGGAAAAAAATAGGAATATACAGGAACAAACCATGAATCTGCAGTCTATGCAAGCTCTTTATACTCTTGTATGAGCCCGAAACCCTGCCAAGTTCCAAAACCTTGTATCCAAAACATAAGTAGTTATCAAGAAAACAGTTTCAGATCTTAATTAATCCACTGAGGCCCCAGCCCATGTCATGGTAATCAGTCAGCTGGCAATGACAGAGAGAAATAGGACTTGAGAGGCTCTCACAAAACAGCTAAAAATAGCACTGGAACTCTTTTTTTATGTTCCCTTGCACATAAGGATCTTGATCTCAAATTTTCTTAAAACTTATTTATAGGTTTTACTTCATGTAGCTGAATTTGTTCTTCATTCAAAACCTAAAAAGAGGCAACTTCTCCTAAAACTATCTAACATTTCATAGATTATGTTGCATAATACTTGTACACCTGAGAAGTTACCGCCTACATGTTTCTGTAATGTGGTTTTCCATCCAGATCAACTAATACGACAATATCGGCAGCCAGTGAAAGTAATTACCATCAGATTTTCTACCTCAGAACAGATAGGTCTAGGGAAATCAACAGAATAAAAAAAGTGATCTGTAGTTATAAATAACTTGATAGGAAGATTATCTTGGAAGAGGTTCATTTTTACATTAGATGGTATATTTGAAATTGTTGGGTTCAAACACTTTATGATTTCCACTTTCTAATAAATTAGCTAAGGTAACAAAAAAAAACAGAAAAGCAAGAGAAGTGCAGCGATTTGCCTTAAACACAGCCATATCGTCGTAATTCAGAAACTGTGACAAATGCCTTTTTAAAATGTTCTCAGATTCTAATTTCACCAGTGATTTAAGAATCTTAATGTTTTATGAAAAAACGATCAAAATGGAAATTTTACCACAAAAAAAGAAAAATAAGAAATCAAACTCTGCAACAAAAGGGAGGTCGGCAATACAAAGGCGAAGGAAGCAGAAAAGGATTTTGTAGAGTATTATGATTTTAACAGACTTTGATTGATATCAATCTACCAAAACATATAGAAACTTTGGCTTGCCTGCCTGTATAAGCAGAAGCAGAGTCTTGATCCTCCAGGGAACTACCCAAGTAAAACCGCATATATTGTGAGCAGCAAAGCCTACTATTGTCTCCTGAAACAGCAGAGACCAAAGCACAGTTTTAAATATTGTCAGATGTCAAACATCCATTAGAAAAATGTTTTTTAAAAAAACAAAGAAAAAAGGAGAAGAGACTCAAGCAAGAAAAAAGGAATTTTTAAGTAACATTTCTCCTGCTGCAGTAACTGAACTACGGCTCACTCAAGAACTCAGGCCTGGAATGAGCCTGCATAATCACAGAAGTTACACTGTACTCAGAAGTTACACAAAAAAAAAAAAAAAAAGGTCTGGCTGGTTAAAAACCGATCGGATTCTGATAAACTCAAACCCATCATTTTCTTCAGTATTTTAAAAGTTCGACAGTAACAAAGGCAGTCGTGTTTTGTGTTCAATAGTGTTTCCAACACGCGTAACAGTATCTGCCGTTGCAGACTGCAGGGGGGAGCAGGGAGTAGGTAAGGATGGTTTTGTCTCACTTAATTATAATGATCTAAAGACTGAAACAAGACCACACTTGTAGGAAAAATTAACTTTTTTTTTTCCAGTTAACTGGAGCATTTAGAGGGCAGAAAAAAATACATTCTTGCGGCAGAAAAGCCCTTCTTCAGATCTATCCAACACACAAGTTGATCAAAACGGCTTTGTCTAGAGTGCTTCGTTTCAGCTGTTTCACCCACTAACGTATTATAACCAAGTTAAAGGAAAAGTTTCTTAAAACTACTCCTATAATTCTGCATCTATGAGTACTGCAATTCAGACACACATCCATGTGAATAATGATTTTAGCAAAATACTTTTTCTGGAAGTGACACCATAAAAGATTAAATTGAAGCAGATGTATTTTTTTTTCTTTTCAATAGAGTTTAGAGGATTAAATAATTAAACCAACAAGAATACACATTCAGGACTTTTTCAAGCATCAGCTTGAATTCAGTAACTGAGCATATTTTTCATTAACCACTAGAGGTCACACAGTAACCATGGCAGCTATCCAAAAGATGAGAGGCCTCAAGAACCTTAAGGTCTGGGAAAACTAAAATACAGGGGTACTCACTGATTTGCATCTACAAATGAATTTATTAAATTAATTTGAGTAGTCTTTCCAATTCCCAAAAAGATCCAATGAACATGAATGCTCACAGATGTCATTTGGTATTTTACATCTCTGTAAAATTTAGATTTATGATTTTTATTTCATCATTTTATTACATCTGATGGGGGGGGGAGAAATAGTCTGAGCTTGGTGCTCTTTTGAAGGCGTTCCTGATTTCTTCAAATATTTCCTCATTTAAAACTTCTGGAACTTCGGTTCAAACAAAGGGGCTTCAGCTATGACTATAATTAACACTGAAGAAGCACACTAAAGCTGGAATATCCTAGTATTTTACTAGTCAATATTTTGCTATTTAAATAGACATTTTAAGCTTTCAAGAACAACAGAAATAGTAATAAAAACAAATATGAACCCACACACATCAAATTCATTGTGTTTGTAAGCTAATACCGAAGTTTACACTGAACACAGTAACTTAAGTTCTCTTAAATTGGAACAGATATATTGCCCTTAAAATTTAGGAGCAGATGTGGTGGTCAGGGCCTGAAAACTACTTGCTCGTGAGAAATTCACTTATACTGCTAATGAAAATTTAGCCTATTTTAAAGCATTTGTGGAAACACTATTTGCAAAGTATTAAAATACTTTATGTTCTACACAGCTAATTAGAAATTCCCTGGGAAGTTCCTTTAAACCCTTCAAAAAGGCACCCTGTGCACACAAATGCAGAGCGAGAGATAGCTGATAATCAGTGATCCTGTGCTCCTTTCATATTAGATTAAATTGGAGATCAGTATACAAAGACATTTCATGAACTGACTCACTTGTTTTTATTCCATTTACTACAGTGCACACTACATCTTCTCTTTGGAGAAATTTCATTTAATTAGATCCCAACTACAAAAGATAAAGACCTGTGTATGAAAGTCTTTTACCATGGCAGTGCAGCACTGCCAAGGCATTAAGCTGCCCTCTAACCCTAAGAACTGGTCCCACCAGAACAGGTGCTGCTGCTGACTTGCATTACCTGTTCTGGAATAAGTAAAATATTTCACTCCCTAAAGCTCTCAGTCTGGTACATTTCAACATAAAAAAAAAAAAAAAAAAAAAAAAAAAAAAAAAAAAAAAAAAAAAAAACAACAACAACAACAATAATACAACAATAATAATGAAGAGCAGTGAAGCAGTTGTAATCTGAATAATAATTTCAAAAGTTTCAGTATCCATCATGTTTTTCAGCACAACAGACAACATACTACCAAAAGCTCGCAGGGTACGTATTACACTATAGGAGCAACTCCTTGAGACAAAACAGAAATCATAAATCACGTCTTAAAAGCAGAGAAGATGCAGACTTTTCTTGCAATAAAATTAACACCACAAGTGTAGCTAGCTCTTAAGAAATATTATAGCAAAAAAATCCAGCTTTACCTGCACACAAGCTTGTATGTATACACATACGTACTCACATACAGACTGCAAATCAGCAGAGGTTGTTTTCCACTTTGTATTAACACAGCAAGTTTTACAGTCTTTTTAAGAATTTAGGAAGTAAGGATATTTTTTTGAGAAATATCCAAATACAAACCTGCTTTTTCTGTGCCTGCCTTTTCTGAGCACCCAGCGTAGATGACTTAAAGCTAAGAGACTTGGACTGTCTCCTAACTTTCACTGAATCTCTCCGGCGATCATATGAAAAAGACGACGACTTCTTTGTAATTTTCCTCTTAGGTGTGTCTGCCATTTCATCCACCAAAGTATGGTTACCTTCAAGCAAACAGTGTCCCAAGAAAATAAAAACTCAGTACCATCAAGCTTCCAGCAAGCTTACAGAGAACAGTCTTCACAATCCTATAGGAAGTGGAGCAACCCACAAGGAACGGAGCCCATCTAAGAACAATTTCAGTTCTTCCAACAGGTTGTACAAATGAAAAAAGCCGATGGTCCTGCAATGCTGTATGTCACCAAAGAGCAGGCAGAACTCCTTCCTGCTGTATAAACTCAAACAGGCTTCAGCAATGATGCTAATCTGAAAAATGTAGTGACTATCCTGCTGAGCACGCTAAAGGTGAACAGAAGGTAGTTCCCTGCACACCAACAGGGTGTGGAAGTACACCAACAGGGTGTGGGGATGAAGCACTAGACTTTGGGTTCAAAGCATCTTCTTAACTCCTTCCTTTCTGGGCTACTGCTAGGAAGGTATCTGAAAAGTCAGACTGGTGAAAGCTCCCCAAAAAAAAGACAGCATTATTTTCTTCTCTTTGGATCCAAGACACTTGCTGAAGGAACCTTCAGCATGAGGTAGCTGCACCATTCATCAGGGGCCCTGTTTTAACCTAATTCAAATATTCCCTTTTCTCTGTCAGAAAGACTATTCACACTACAAACTTATGAGGTACTTTATCTACTCAAGCCAACTGGAAAATAAAGTCCAAGCCTATGTATGAATCTTAACACCCTTCCTGGAAAATAACTATGAAGTTACAGCACTCTCTTAAGACCTGTTGGTATCAACGGATAAGAGGGTAACGCTAATGAATTCTCATCCTAGTGACAGTGAGGGAATCTTATCAGATAGCTGAGATTGCAACTTTTGTACCAGGACTGTGTTTAGGTAGGAATGTTTCCCTTGCATAACGTATTAGTCAAGGAACACTACAAGGGTGTAGAGCCCCAAGACTTGCTGCTATTGATTTCCATTAAGCAAAACATATCCAAAGCGCAAAGCTGTGCATATGGGAATGCGCCTGCAAACCTAACGCTGTCAGATTTAAAGCTGGGTTAAAATACAAGGAGGAAAACTATCTTTTGACAAACTTACGCCATTGTCCAGGGTCCTTTCCAGAAACTTTTCCTTAATTTATTCATGACGCTACTTCACATACAAAACAGCTGTGAATAATTTATACTTGCAGGATTATCCATTACTATAATTAAGCTTTAATATGGGTCAGTCCTCTAGTGTATGAGTCTCATCACCTCTGTTAGGAAATATCTGTGAAGTTGGAACAGCATTTCTTTTAAGACCTGCCGATATCAAGGAGTAAGAGGGTAGTGTTAATGAATTCCCATAACCAACCTTTTCTGCAATTTCTTCCTTTGTTGTAGGATGAATAATATACCTCTAGGACAAAAGTGATACTGCTAAAATTAATGAAAAGCTATCAGAATATCATGCATTTATTAGCCATAATGGCCTAATTCTAGGTTCACTGCAAATTTCTGTGGAGATTTACACTGTGAAGAATTAGAAAGCACTGCTTCATGTTATCGACAACTACATCTAAGTAGTGAATCTGTAATTATTATAGGACATAGAAAAAATCCATTATTAAATATTTTTAGTACAAAGTATCTCTTAATTGTGATGGGTTTATAATACTGTAGTAGTCATCATCCACATATTGACCTTCAGTGTTACTAACATTAGACACTGTGAGACCATCATCATTTCAACACTCTCTGTGGTTTTCACCAAAGTTCAGATTAAAGAGACTCTTTCTCACAAATTGTGACCCTACTTAAATTACCAGTTCCCATGATTTACAAGCATCATCTTTTTGAAGAGTAAAAATAAGCAGATAATTCAGCGTTATGCATGCTTTTAAAACATGACGTCTCAAAAATATGTCCTCCAAAACTTTTTGAAGCCTCTGTAGCATTTGATAAAAATCACAAGTATTCTGATATATCATAAAAATTAAGGTCAAGGAAAGCGTGAAAGTCTTTTGCAGGTAACTACTCTTATGACATACTCTAATCATGCTTATTTACACGAAAGCAAATATTAGCAATTACGACTGACAGAAGCACAAATAAACTTTAAAAATCCATTAAAATGCATCTGACCATGTATCAAATACCAGGTACAATCCTGATCATTTCCCTTCAATAAAAAACACATTAGACCTAAAACAGGCACAAGAAATGTAACAAGAATGAGCAGAGATAATGAAAGGATTTCCGAATGAGAGAATGTAAATTACGAAGAAAAAGGACAGAGATCCTTAAAATCTTTAAAGATACAGAAAAAGTCTGGATTATATTTATTCACAGTTCCCCTAACTACAAGAATCTGTAGCACTCAAAAAATCAAATTTGAAAACAAAAGGTAGTATTTGCTTTGCTGATGAAAACTTTAGTTTCTCTTGATGCCCCCAGATCTTGCAATGAAAAAGACAAAGAACGACTCCTCAATGTCACCTCTGATTTTACAGTCATCTACGGTTTGCTTCTTCCATCCTCTTTGCCAGGCTGAGAGTCCTGGTCCATTTAGAGACTGCTGGTAGAGAAGCCTTTAATCTATACCTGGAATCAAGTTGGCATTTGCTCTGTGCTTTTGCTATTTCTACAAAATCTTTTTCGGTTGCTTGGTTTGTGTCTGGAGGAAGCAGAGGGCTCACGACCAGCACGTACACAGCAGCAAGATCCCATCACCAGCTCCCTCCTCTACTCCTTGCTTCGCCACAGGGACCACTCTGGCAGCTCCACGGCCACTGGCAGCCTCGCTGAACTGAAAGGGAAGGTCTCAGCCCGCTCATGTTCCTACCCTCCCTCTTCTTCCTTCACACCTCAACCACTTCCAGCAGTGAAGTCCTCTGCCTTTCCTCCTCAGCTTGCCAGATCCTTTGGTGAACTGACGATGCTCATGAAACAGCAGAAAAACGCTCAGTTATTTTTGCAAGGAGGAGTCTTCTGCCATTTTAGTGAGTAAATCTGCTAAGAGACGGGGTCTAAAGAGTGCCAGAGCCTGCACAAGGTAAGTGGCAGGACAGGGATGACAACGCTGGAAAGAGGCAGACGGAAGGGCAAGCTGCTGGATGCCTTCTTAGATCTTATTATGTCTTACAGAGCTGTACCTTGCAGTGTAAGCCAATGTTTCCAGAGGTCTATTACAAAATCAAAAGCATTTTCCCAAATGTAATAGCTAGCTCAGAACTCATTATTTTCTCTCTGAAATCACATCACATTTGCCAAAATGATATTTCATCCACCATGTTATTGTCCACTCCCCCTGTAACACAGGATGTTTCTGCAACCCTTCATAACCAGCATTTACCATCAACATTCTGTTTCACACACAATAATTGAATACTAGAGTGACAAATTCCAATACCCCTTCCCTTTTTTCAGGACAATTGCAAATATATTGAACAATACATGCTCTATTTTCCATTTTCCAATCAAGTTACGTATCCATAAGACCCTTCCTCTTATCCCATGGCAAGTTTGTGGGGTTTTTGACTGTACTAACCCAGTCACTGTTGCTCAGGTCTGTCTTGGCTGAGAATACAGGAAGGCTTGTGAGGCATGACATTCTTCACAACACTGTCGTGGTCTTCCCCAGTACATCATATTCATGCACAGGCCTACTATTCCTCAGAGAAGTTTTACCAAATTATTCAATTTTCAGAAGTCAGATTTACCTGCGGTTCTTCAGATCTCCATGGAAACTAATTTACCAATTTACAAATTTACCAGTGTCACTCCTCTCCTACCTGGGAATTCTTAGTGCATTGATACAACTACTTCAGTAATACAGGAAAGGAATTGCAATATTGCAGTTTATCCCAAAAATAAACAACAAATCATGAATGGAAATGCTGTGTTCACAGAGCTTGAAAAAGTAAATGATGATGAGATTAATAATTTGGAGAACAGTGCTGAAAGAGATGAAAAACTAAGAGCTACAGATGGGAGACAACATTTAGTTACATCTAGTATCTCTTAGTGATTGGAAAATGCACGTTTCAATATTCTTATATTATGCCCAATATTTTCTCACTTCCATGGGTTTTAGTCTCATCCATAAACACTGTGAAGCTAAAACTTAGTTTATTAGAAATACTACAAGCATTTTAATTCAATTCTTTGACAGAAGAGAATATTTGTATTTGGAATATGTTATTTCCAAATATGTCTTCATTAAATAGCAGTTGGGAATAAAGACTACATAAAAACTTTGATTTTCTACTTTAAATCCATCAGCAAGACAGACCTAAAAATCATGTGGCCATGCCAGTAATAATGAGTCAATAGTGTTAATGCAAGAAAACCTGGTTAAAACAGAGACATTCTGTTTTTACCAATTTGTCAGAACTTCAGTTAATATCAAATTGTCAACCTCTAAAAATGTAATTAAAATAAAAAACACTGCAGAATAGCGCATGACATCAAGAGCTCATTGTTAAACTGAAGTTTTTGAATTTTTTAACAGAAAATAATCATGGAATTGTTACAGGAAGGGTTTCTTTCCCAGTATCAATACTTTCCCAAGCTCAGTGGCTCAAGTAGTTATTTTAAGCTGTTACAAGAAAAGAATGCCTTATGTTCAAAATGTGTTTTGCCAAGTCACTTATGAGTAACAACAAATTGTTTCAAGGTCATCCTGTTTTCCTGGGATACAGGGAAGGCAGTCACAGAACAAGAAGAGAGAAGCTGCACACTGTAGAAGAGATAATCACGGCAGTAGTTGAAATTTGAGGGAAAAGTTTTGACAAAAAAGGAAGCCGGGCATACCAATCATGGTATTGTAAATACTAAGAATCATATTTTTGAGTAATTTTTTAGCATTTTTAGGTTTTGCTGTCAGATTTGCTGCACTGGACCTAGATGTTCTTTCATTCACTCCAGGGTTTTAATCTGTTAATGGCAGAAACAAACTTTAGGAGTACAACTAAAATTTGTTGTTCTTCTGTGTTCATGGTTTTAGGTTGAATTCTTAAGTTTCAGAGTCAAAGAGAATTCAAATGTAAATTCAGCTGTAGGTTTGCCTAAATGAGGCAGAAAGACACCCAAATTTAGAACAAACAACACTACTTTGAGTATTCTGATTATGTGCTGATGGAAATCTAAAGATAACACAAGTTTATCTGTGCAACTTTCATCAAGTTCAAAAGCTCTTTAACATTTTGAAGAGAATGAACAGACACAGGGTTACCAGAACCTCATTCCTTCTAGCAGCATCATGTTGTCATTGGTCTACCCAGAATTTACTATAGAACTGGGGTCTTGCATAATTGTCCCTGAAAACAGGTGACAGAACAAAAATCAATAGCAGCGAGATATTCTATCACAGCTCTCCAGTCCCTAGCTAGCCTTTAACCCTAACATCATAATGCATTTGCTCAAAATAGACTTATTTTTGTGTGGGTTTCAAGTTAACATTTGTTACAAACAAAATACAGTCATCCTTTCCAAACCCACATTTTGTGTATCACATGCCTCTCTAACTCAACAGTGCTTTCAAAGAGGAAGTAAACAAAACAACAGTATTATTTAGAATTGACCATATGTTTAACACAAAAACCAGAAGTTCATTTCCTTTCCACTAGGCTGGGAAAAGCTCCCAGTATGTCTTCCTATTATGTGAAGAAGCTGCTCAAATACTTTCTCCCATCACACTAGAAGCAAGCGGGCATTAAATTCATAATGATATTAATAGAGTCTCTATAGGTCTCTAAGAGTGGATGCAAATGAAGCGCAATTGATCTCTCTGAATTTCAGCAGCAATTTGATTACTCTACATAGTGAACTCTAAATCATGAATGCTTACAAACTCTATTTCTGCACAAATTTATGAAATGAATCTCCAGCCCGTTCTCACCAACAGTATTCCACTCAAAACAGCAATTTCTTGTGCGTCTTTCTAGGAGGTTCAAAGCATGTCTAACCAGCAGTAAGCACCAACATCACCTTGACCTTACAGTGACATCACGCACATAAACACTGTGGTAAGCATGAAACTTCACTCCAGACAATACCAAACCATATTCCCCTGGTTTTTACCTCCGCACTCAGTGGGCGTATGACTTATGCAGAATGAAGAGCTCACTGAATATTTGAAAATGGCAAGTCAAGCAAAGAAAGCCCATTCCTTAGAGAACAAAACCCAGGCTGTAATTCTAAGCATACAACAAAATGCAGCGGTCATTTTTGAGAACTAGAGTGTTGAATTTATTAGGACAGTGATGGAAAGAAATTATAAGATGCGGATGCTTTTACATTTACAGGTTGCTAATCCCAAGCTACCAAAAACCTAATACATTTGGGCAAATGAATTTATGAATAATTGCGATTAGGTTCATACCCTACATTGTTTCAACCTAGCTCTATTTGCCCAACTGCTCACCAAAACCATGGTTTATGCTAATGGCAAATCCTTGTTGTTCTCTTGGGAAGGAAAGCCTCCAGTTTCTAAAAAATGAAGCTACACCAAACATAGACATTTTGATCTCCAAAGCTTTTCACTGAGTAACAACCTGAGCATTACTATGCAGGAAAAAATTACATAAAAGTGCACACAAAATAATTTTTTTAAATTGTGCAAAATACAAGTGACTATTTCAGTGAGAATTCAACGGGGAGCAAGTTATAGTCACACATGTACTTTTAAAACGGGAGCTTACATAACAATTTTCTGAATATTTTTTTCCATGGATAAACAAGGGCCTCTGAGATCCCTGAATAAGTACTTTCACATTACACCCAAAGTATGAGGATCACTGAAGTGTCTATGTGCTTCAGCCTGCCAGGAGAAACCACGGTTAAAGATGGTTGGGGGGTTTTTTGTTCAGTTGGTTGGGGTTTTTTTTGCTGTTGAGAATGTCTGCCTACTAAGAACTGAACTGAGGTCATCGAGTATGTTGTCATCAAGCTGGAAACTTGTCAAGCTGACATATGTTTTTTGAGAGCCTTTAAATGAAGGGCTACTTTTACAAGTAACAGAAATCTAAATGAATCAGTTTGTTAACCTATCTTTAAAATATTGTTCTAATCACTAAATGCACAAGAAACATTTTTAAAATAACAAAAATAGGTTATGCAGTTGACTAAAAGCAAGTTAAAAGGAGTTATTTCTCCTTTATTTCTGGAAAAGAGATATTAGATATTCATCTGCCCAAGCTTTTCAAGGAGTTTCCTCAAACAGTACCAAACATGCTCATCTTAGAACTAGAATGGATGCCACTAGTTGAAAACAGATTCTTGTTTCTTGTAGCCAAATATTTTTCAAAAACAACAAAGACAAGACAATCCATTTGTATTCATGTATACAGAGACAGATAAATATAAAAAATTTATATATTTCTATTGAAAACTATCTTTCCATAATAAAACCTGGACAAAATTTGCACTTCAATCAATCAATCACAAAGAATTTTTCCAAGAAAAAAATTATCCAAATGAGCATTTATTGGTTTTTCTTTTAATACTCTTACTACCATTAACTGCATTAACTGAGTTTTCATCAGCAACTTCATGTGTAGTGATATTGTGCAATATGAATGTTGAAGTTGCATGCCAGCTAAGTTAGAATGCATTATGCACTTTCTCAATGAACTATGTTAAAGGGCTTAAGAAAAGCTGTTTCAGAAAGAAACAGCTTAGCAAAATCAATTTTTCCATGTAGTTTGTTTCATGCTTTTTTCTCCTTTTTTTTTAAGGGGGAACAACATTGAACATCACAAATTATTCCAGACAGCAACTGCTTAACCTTTACTCATCCATTCTGTTTTAGTAAGTGACAAGAATACCAAAATATAGGGACTGAAGAAGCTAAATAAAGTCACCCCTAACCATGCTGCATTTTAATGTGAAGGACACCATCACAAATATACTTCTCTTATTCCATTCAGAACAGCTGCTGTCTCTAAGGGTCTTTGTATTTGTTATAGGATAGAGCATTTTCTCCATGGAGACAGTGGAATAGGAGTAAATATATTCTTCACGTTACTTAGAGTTTTATTTTACTAATATAGTTGACTACACAGAGCAATAAATTCATCAAGAGGACAAGCTAGTCCTTAGCTGCTTTGCATTCTGTATTGTGCTTATATGACACTGTACAAATAATTATGGCATAAAAGCAACATAAAAAAGACAAAAATTACATTTATCACTGTGGGAATGATCCTTACATCTAAAGAACCATGACAACAGCAAACTGATTTTCTAAAGTTCAGATGATAGGTAGTGAATAGCACAACAAACTTGTCTTCAAGAATGTAACGAACTTCCTTGTGAAAATGAACACAAAGGTATTAAGTGTTCAGATTTGCAATATCCTAAATATTTTTGTCCCAATTAAAAAAGCTAACAAACCAAAACTAAAGGGAACCAGGAAGGTCAGGTGTAAAATATAAGACGAGAAACTGAAAAACAATGACTAATGACTGAAATGCTTGAAAAGAATCAAACATGAAGGTCCAGTGAGAATGATTAATTCAAAGATATAAAGCAGTGTAGCACGGTACATGTTTATATTGCACCTTCCTAATCAGTGCTACAAGGTCCTTTAAAAAAGGAAATTTAACTGGTAAGTGCTATCAGTAGAGATGTGCCAGATTTACAGAATCAGAGGATACAAGCTTGGCAAACGCAGAAATAAATACTACTAATTACTAGGTATCTTGTCCATCTATACACAAAAACAATATTGTAATAATGACTTTGCCTGTTTCAGTTGCAGTCAGAGTTTTTCATCTATTAGTCATGCACATAAAAACACCCACAGAGTTTCACTGTGAGGAATTACCCCACTGGAAGGCGACAAGGCAATGTAACAGCCAAAGAATGAGGTCTTGAAGTCACCAGAATTCAAACTTCTCCTTCTGAAGGGAAGAGCATGTGAGGAGCTAAGAAGTACATGATTCAAATAAGTTTAAAAAAAAATATACACACACACATACATATATGTGTGTGTGTATATATATATATACACACAGTGACAACTTGCACCAGACTCCTTGAGGCCTGTAAGCAAAAGCTAAACTAATCATGCAGCTGAGCACTTCAATACGAGATAACTAACTAAAGGTTTTAAGTAGCTTTTCATGAAATCTTAGCTGGGCACTATTTTTATGGAAGAAATTCCTGAAAACTCAGCACTGTTACTCTATACAGCTTGAGTGAGTAATCCCAACATTTCAGACGGCGAGGAGTCTCCATGTCCCAAGACTCCTCACATAATTTTTCTTTATAAAGTCCCGGTTGAAATAACCATGTCAATTAGATTTTGTCACAAGAAATAACTGCAGGCAAAATATTTATTTCTGAAAAATTAGCCTAAGAGTCATCATTTGGCCAGTTTTCAAGGAGCCTTCAGAGTGCCTGTTGCTTCCAAGAGACAATTAAGGATCCTGTCTGTGAAGGGAGCAGGGTCCTGAAACACATTTCCAGACTGAAGTCTGTATTCAGACTCAGACACTCTCAAGAGCTTCAGCAAACACATGCGGCTTTGCAGAGAAAAGTGGCCTATTTACATACAACTTGACAGTTTGCCAGTGTTTCTTACCTTACCCTTTTTGAACATGTAATTCAAAGACACAAGTATCTATAATCTCAAACAAACAGCCAATAACCAAAAACCTCTTAGCTGACTGCGATCTAAATTTCTACTTAAAACAAAGAGTAAAAGCATTCAAGACCCAGCAGTGTATAATTATTTTCTCAAGTTCTCTGTAACTAGCAATTCCTCCCAGAAAGATTTTTGAAAAACAATCCACCAACCCTCCAGTCTAAAAACAGCATGTATTTTTCACATATTCAACTGGTAACATGAAGCTAAAATCTTAACTTACAGATTCAATTTTTTTGCATTATTGTTGCACTGTATGAGTTTTTTTTTATTCTTGCAGTCTCCTTTTCTTACTTGAACTTCTAAAGAACCAAAAAGGATGGAAAACCCATTATTTCAATAAAAGATTTCCTGTACTTTTTGAAAAACATAACAGTAACAGACTTCTCGTATCTGTCAAGCAAACTATATAAGAAGCCCCTAAAACCTCTGTATTGACTCCCACTTTTGGACATGTGCAGGAAACACAGAACTCTGATATGCCGACGTGCAGTGCACACTGAGCTGCTTTCGTAGCTATTTGTACTTACACGGTCTTTGTCATCAGCTACATCACAAAGAATGTCATCGAGATCTAAGATCCCACCATCCCCATGCTCCAGCCGGTGTACTTGTATCCAGTAGTTTGGATCCTACATAAAAGGAAAAGAAAATAATATCAGATATCACATACCAACAGAAAAAGGTTATTCCACCATATAGCTAACATCGCAGTCCTACAAATGCTCGACATTAAAACAACCATTTAGCTCATATTTCTGTAAATAAATGTAAATTGAGATGTAAGCCAAAGTTCCTTTTTTTAAATCACCCTAGATCAGATACATACTCTTCCCACTTTTATCAGCTCTGCACGAGTCACAGTCCCATCACTGATACACAGGGGAACAGCGTTGCCAGTGTTACTGAACATATGCACTATTTAAAAGGAAAATACATAGTCCTCAAAATGAAGTATCTCAGAGAGCGGTCAACAGGCACAAAACATTACAGGACAGCTGTAAAGTGTGGGGTTTTTTACAGGACAACTATAAAGGGTACAAAACAATATTTAAATGATATCAAAGGGCTTTCTACCTGTGCTTTGGCAGAGTTGGCAGATGGGATATCTAAATCTTATACGAAGAACACTTTCCCCATTTTAATTAAAAAAGATACATACACACACATACACATGTGTATATATATGCGTATATATGTGTGTGGGTGGTTTTGTGTGTATAACT
The DNA here is from genome assembly GCF_000699105.1 of Pygoscelis adeliae. NCBI lineage: Eukaryota > Metazoa > Chordata > Aves > Sphenisciformes > Spheniscidae > Pygoscelis > Pygoscelis adeliae. Next base: position 2,263,236 of record NW_008824941.1, read on the forward strand.
GTGTCTATCAGTAACTGGGAAGACTGGCTTTATATTCTTCATTACTACTTCTGATGCAAAAGGAAACCATAACTCATAGAATAAGATTGTGTCCACAAAGTGTCTTCTATATATTGCTACATGACCTGAGTGCTGTTTAGTACTCAACATGTTATTCTTAAAAGGTTTGTTTTCTAGCCGGGGAAAGTTGTACTATAAACACACAACCTGAACATGATACATAATCTTTTCTTGCTTCTCAAATATTCCCCCATAACAGTGCCAATGCCCCGGGCTGTTAAGTGTGTCTAGCAGTAAGAGAGCTTCCTTGCTTTTCACTGAGCAGGCACGACTGCAAAAGTGACTAATTTGAGGACCTTCGAACTTGCAATACCTTGCAAAGGGCCTGACTTCCTAAAAATAGCAATTACCATCCAAGTCTTTTCAGGTATCAGTGTCTAGAAGTCAAAAAAAAAAAAAAAAAAAAAACCCAAAACCAAAAAACCCACCACAAAACACAGCAAAAAAAACCCGCCAAAAAGAAAAACCTCTGCCCTTAAAGAACTTGAAAATAATTTGATTTCTTAAAGGATGGAACAGGACGAGAAAGGGGACCACCACAATTCCTCTAAATCCATGTGTTTTTAAATCTTGACAGGACACGCTGCATGAAATCTTGGACAGCATGCTGCATGAAAGAACATCAAGGGATATTCGTTTTGTTTTTAATATCCAAGAACTCTCTTTATTTGCACATGATATATAGGCATAGGTCAAAGATTTTGAAGAAATTTGATAACCATGAAACTTACTTCATTGTTTGTATAAGTACATCCACCTTAAATACTGCTGTAAATCATCATCAGATGATGATCAGATTTCAGAATTACATTTTGCAGTCATTAGGCTAGTCATTTCAGAAATTAAATTACAGATATTTTTTCTCTAATTTCCCTAAGTATTAAATATCATTACCTTACATTTCTTCTAAGCAAGTATTTATTATACAATTAACTGATTTTCCTAGTATATGGCTTTTCCCCAAACTGCACTTACTGTTGTAGCACATTATAGGAGATAATTCAGCAACCACCGTTTTTAAGTAAAAATTCAGGAATAATTAAAAATAGTACTACGTTATTCACACTGTCATGCATACAGAGGTGCACACATAGCTACATATGATAGAAATTTACTCCGTAAAAAGGTACATAATGCAAATACTAGGATAAACTTTTTGTTAAGTTTGAATACTCTACTAACACTTATAGACAGGGCTGGAAAAAGCCTTCTGAAGGCTTCGAAGTTCCTTAACAAACAAGTTCTAAAGGGAAGTCCATTTATAAACTCTGCTCTCAAACTAAAAGGAAAGAGGATCTTTCCTCATCCTCCAGCCCATTACAAAAATCTCCTCTGCCTCTCGTATCTACACCAGAGACTGAAACACAGTTGGGAAAACCCAGGCTTTGAAGACACAACCAAACTGACGAGCTAGGAAGCACCTTGCACTCCTAAAGGACTTGATTCAGGTTTCCTCTACTAATTATTCCATCTCAAAGCCAAGTCAGAATTGAACCATAAGCCAGGCTTCACTGCAGAATCAGAAATGGAAAAACTAGTTTGGGCTTTAAGAGAGTCTGATCCCTCATATGTCACACGCTTCACCATTTTTGTTTGCATCACTTAATCTTCTTACTGAAGAATGGAAACATTAAAAACAGATAATTGCAATATTGGCTCAGTGACTTGACTACATCCATCAAAACAAACAGCACCCAAACTGAAACTACAACTTCAATATTCCTGTATCCTTTTTTTTTTTCCTTCCTACCACAAGTATTTCCCACCTCCAAGGCAAATGTAAGAACACACGCACGATTACAGAATCAATAGTAGAAACGCCCACTTCTAAAGCACTAGTGTGCTATTTCAGTATGTACAATCTACATTAAAAATAGCTTTGATATATAAGCTGCATCACTTTTGCTAATTAGTTCCTTTAAAAGTTTCTCGATATTGCATAAGAAGTTTTAGATAGACTTGGTTTTTCCTGCATCACCTATTTGTTGTGCCATAGCCTGAACTACTCTGGTCGCTTTTCCTGTCAGACAAGGTCCTGATACAAAACAATACGTTAGCAAGACCAGACAAGAAATATATAAAACAAGTTTGGCAAGAATTTACTCTGGCAGGATTTGGTAAGTAAATATGAAATAACAATGAAACTTTTCATTAAAGCCCTCTCCAAACTTCACAGAGCAGTCCTTCTCTTGAGGCCCTTTTACTCTATTAAAGGTTTCACATAAAGATTTGGTGGGGGAGGCTTGGGAGAGAAGAGAGGTCTAGCTGGGAGGGGAGTACTCACATTTTGTAGAGATTAGTTACACCATACTAAAAAAAAAAAAAAAAAAAAACACCAACCAACATCATCATCGAGGCTAGTGATTTTACCAAGTTAAGGAAATCCACAGCTATTTATGGTTCCAAATTTTAACAACTAATTCTATGTATTAACTAACCAAACAACATGGAAACACCCAAACATAAATGTTGACATTTAAATTCCTATTCTGTGTTCTGTCTACAATGAACATACGTTGTATAAGAGTCAGCTCGTATGCAGTTTGCTAAATACAAAAGAAACTGGACCAAACTTAACACTGATTTGAATTCAAGTACTACTACATTGATGTTACAAGGGTATCTGTATTCACAGCTTGGTCAAGTTGTATCTCTCCATCGCAGCCAGTAAACAGATATTCATAATTCCCTATGCAATAGCAGTAATTCAAGCATTTTCTGAAGCAGTCAAAAATACTGTTTTGGCTTAGACCAGTTACTGAGTCATAAACTGGAAATCGGCAATTACCAGTTTACTGGAGCTTACACAACTTCATCTGCGGGGTAAACTGGTCCAATCATTCCTTCAGGACACCCAAAACACCTTCGGGGTCACCCTCTCCCAGTGGCAGCGCAGGGCTCTCAAGTGAGATGTCACTAATTAGGAACTTGCTCCAGTATTAACCCACAGAGAAATGGCCTGCTCAGGGCACATGCAATGGGGTGCTTACACAAGTGAAAAGGAAAATGTCTTCTAGTTATAAAACAAGGAAAGTGCAAAATATGTCAAGTCTACAAAAGACAGTTTCTGTAAAGATGAAAAAAAAGGAAACAAAATTTTAAAAATTACTCGGAAGCTTTTCAAGAAACGTGCTTCAGAGTTGTTCTGGTTTAAGAAAACATAGAATCATAGAACTGTTTGGGTTGGAAGGGACCTTAAAGATCATCTAGTTCCAGCCCTCTTGCCATGGTCAGGGACACCTTCCACTAGACCAGGTTGCTCAAAGCCTCATCCAACCTGGCCTTGAACACTTCCAGGGAGGGGGCATCTATAACTTCCCTGGACAACCTGTTCCAGTGCCTCACCACCCTCATGGTGAAGAATTTCTTCCTTGTATCTACTCTAAATCTACCCTCTTCCAGTTTAAAGCCATTACCCTGTGTCCTATCACTACATGCCCTTGCAAAATGTCCCTCTCCAGCTTTCACGTAGGCTCCCTTCATGTACTGGAAGGCTGCTATAAGGTCTCCCCAGAACCTTCTCTTCTCCAGGCTGAACAAACCCAATTCTCTCAGCCTGTCTTCACAGGAGACATGCTCCAGCCCTCTGATCATATTCATTGCCCTCCTCTGGACTCGCTCCAACAGGTCCATGTCCCTCTTATGTTGGGGGCCCCAGAGCTGAATGCAGTACTCCAGGTGGGGTCTCATGAAAGCGGAGTAGAGGGGGAGAATCACCTCCCCTGACCTGCTGGTCATGCTTCTTTTGATGCAGCCCAGGATACAGTTGGCTTTCTGGGCTGCAAGCACACATTGCCGGGTCATGCTGAGCTTCTCATCAACCAACACCCCCAAGTCATTCTCCTCAGGGCTGCTCTCAATCCATTCTCCACCCAGCCTGTATTCATGCTTGGGATTGCCCCGACCCCTAATGCAGGACCTTGCACTTGGGCTTGTTGAACTTCATGAGTTCCAGACATCCCAGAGTAGGATGTTTGCTGTTGTTTCAAAATTTGAATTTGTATATTACAATTAGATTTTCACATTTTGTCAACAAAACAAAGCCACATTTATATCCTCTCACTGTTACAATTGTATAAAACGGTACTGCACTCCCCAAATCTGTAATGCATTTAAAGATATAAAAACACACTCTGATAGAAAACTCATTAGCTACACTGCTCCACCAATGTGTAAGTTAGCAATGTGCAATTATTCTGTAAAAGCTGTATAAATGCCTCTGTCACCGGTTCATGCAGAAGAACTAGCAAGTTCACTTCATTGAATACAAGGATAAAAGTAATACTAAACCTGATTTATAATATCTTCATTTAAATATTGCATCACTCAGCTCAAGTCTAAGCAAGTCAGATCTCCTGTTTCCTGTGTACACCCATTTAACTATTGTACTTGACTATGATTATAAAGGTACTTATAATTTAAACTCATGAGCACTACATTTTCTGCTCCAAAGTCCTCTATAATGGAAGATAAATATTTGCTAAGTAACAGCAGCACTGAGAGTGAAAGCAGGAGCACATTACAAAGGCAGTAAGAATGCAGCCATTCATCTTCTGTTTATTCCATACAACATGACTTCTAAAAAGGACAAAGGAAAAACTGAGAAAACCATTCCTTTAAGTAATATCATTCAATATTCTGTAGCTAACAATTTTATGTTCCCACATAATGGAAACAAGGACTATATGTGGAAAACAATATCTAGAAACAGGAATGGAAACTGCAACGTGTTCTCATTAAATGGCATAGGGAGATTTCTTATTCCTTTAGTTCCAAATAGGTGTCTTGGTTTTTGTAAATGTATCCTTTCCAAAAATGTACGAAGTGTTTAACATAAAAAGTTACCATAAATAAGATTATTCTTTGAGATATTTGTCCATGTTGTACAAGAAGAGAACACCACAAACTTCTTAGTCAGAAGTAGCTATCTATTTAAGACAAAGCAGAAAATCAGGCTCCTAAAAAGTCCGCCTTCCAATGCTTAGTGTTTACAGGTTATGCCCACTGCTGTGATTTAATCTCACCTGCCCACCAGGAGGATGTCCCAAAGCATCAAAAAGACTTTTATCTGCATGGCTACGATTAGGTAGTTGGGGATGGGATGGGGGGGGGTGATCTCTTGTGTTTGGTTTGAAACCCACCCAGAGAGCACTACTGAGGGAGGACAGCAAGCGTTCCCCAAGAGGTGTCTGTACTTCTTACCTTTGACCATAACAACTCAGGTTTCCCAACTGCAGCTTTCAGCTGGGTGCAGACCAACTGTAGTTGCCGCTACAATTTGTTACACATCCTGAAATCAAGTAAATCAGATTTTTCTCCACACCCCCCCCTATATTTTCTAATCTGTTCAGGCCAAAACAGGAAGAGTATTTCTTACCATGGAGCAGTATCTGGGGAAACAGAATGGCTGTGCCAAGATGAGCTCACCGAGGCTCCCTATGCCTATCAGAGATCATTATCTTTCTAAAACTGAAATGATTTAAATTTAGATATCATTTATAGCTTTTTCCTTTAAGATCTTTTTCAGTACATAGATACTTAAATGATTTTTAAAAAACACTGTCAACTGGACAGTCGTGCAGAGATATTTCAGTATAACTCTCAAAGGAAAATGGACTCACCACCAAGAAGAGTGAAAGCACAGAAGCAGATCCAAGTGGGCCAGTATAACTTCTCATTTATAAATGAGGAGATATAGGGAAAGTAAGTATATATTTTTAGTTTCTGCTTAAAGCCATCTGAAATTTAAGATTACATGGCCATATATGTGGCTATCTTCACTGTTTTGAGTATTGTAAGAACAGATAAAGCCTTTGTGGCAAAAGAGTACACACAGACCAAAACCCACTAAATCATCAGGCTGGAGTGTGTACCGGACTTGTCTGTTCAACAGCATGTGGCACTTGGGCGTGTTAATACAGGCTGAAAGGAAAATAATTGTTAATAAAAAAAGTAATATATCTGAAAATTTGCCAGTGAATTCATTCATTTCCCTGTCTAGCTCTGTGCTGCAGGAGGAACCATCAAAACAAGCAGTCAGGTGCCAAAGGGAAGCCACTAACGCTCGCAATGTCAGCTAGATTCCAGTTACGTTCCACAGCCCAACAAGCCAGCAAGAACAAGTCCTTGGGTTTGAATTGCATCTCCTTCCCGTCGCCTATCTCCTCGAATTTCAGGCACAAAGACCTGCTGTGTAACACATGACACCAGCAAGGGGGGGAAAGAAAATAGCTTCAAAGACCATTGCACTCTCTTAGGTACACTGATACTGCACCTCGGACAGTTGGCAGTAACGATACAATGTAAGTACGCTCACCATCTCTGCAAGGGCACAAGCCGGCAAAATACTTAACATTAATGAAAGTAGCCAGGAGCCCTCAGAAAGCAACCCATACCTGTAACAACTCTTAAGTTACCAAGTGATGAGTTGAAAGGACAGTTACTTTTTCCATTTCTGACCACACTTCATCCGCAATCACTCCCCTCATACCAATTTTAGAGCACATTTATTCTACCTTGCCCTCTGCCCCATGAAGTAAAGAAAAACAGGGCTACAGAGGATTACACACAATAACTGAACGCTGTTCAGTAGAAAATAAGCATCATGCCTTTCATCTTTTCGTTTCTTAACCTGTAAAACTGCTTTTTGGACTGGGGATGTATTATGCTAAAGTTAATTTCTTAGTATTTTGTATTACCAAGAAATAGGGATACGCACCCAGGAAGCTTACTAATCATGCCTTTAGAAGAGGGTTTGGTCAGGGATTCGATTTTTTCAAACATACAACTTTGTATACAATGTTTTCAACCAAGGGATATATACTCATCCCAGCTACGAACCAGTTATGAAAAAGAGAAGAACATGCAAGTCTGATCACTGGAGCATCTTGTTCCACTTTTACACTCACCAATTCTTTCCCAGCCTTGCTAAAAGGGCTTTAACCTACCAGAAATCCATCCAAGACAAAATCTGAACATCTGGCCAATAACACTCTTCCTGAGACACTGAAATGTTGGAAAGGGCGTTTACAAAGTAAAAAAAAAAAAAAGTAATGTTAGGTTTTGTATGCACCCTGCATGTCCACTTCCAACAATAACAGTGATTTACTTAAAAATTGGTCACATTACACTATCAATTTCAGTCCTCAGCATAGAAGTCTGATAGCAAAAAAAATGAGCCGATTAGTTATCCACTTTAGCAATTAAATGTCTCCTAAAACCCACTAAATTGAAATAATATGGTCAATAAACCACTGGAACACTACTACATATCGAGGTGTGCTGCATTACTACTAGAGTACAAAAAAAGCAAGAAGGGACTACTGCATCCTGCTTTAAACAGCAAAAGTTTGGTATTAAAAATGGTAAATTTACTTTGGCTGTTAGCCACTACGGTTTGCATAAACTTTCAACTATGTATATGAATCTCTTGCTCTTCTGAAAAGAAACGGTGATTTCCTAAATCTGTAAGGAAAGTAGTCCGAGATGTACTCTAGAGCCACCCTTCCTGTTTTGCTACCCTACAATTTTCTAGACAGAATACAGTGTCTTAGGATACGTAAGTTAGTCCTATTAATGAGTTACCTCCGTGCATCATGGAAGTCTTGTTGGTTTTTTTTTTTTTTTAACTCACCCACTTCACCTAGAAGCAATCTATACCAATCCACAAGAAATCATATCACTAATTAATTTACATCAACTTTCCTATGTGCTGCATATTTCCGATACCTATTAAATAGCACATCATCTCCTTATGCCCCGATAACCTAACATCATGGAATAATTCAGGTTAGAAGGGACCTCAGGACATCCCAGAACTGGACGCAGACTGACGCATGCTGAGCAGAGGGGGATGATCCCTTCCTCCATCTCCTGGCTGTGCCCTGCTGACCCAGCGCAGGACACTGCCTGCTGCCAGGGTGCAGGGCTGGCCCCTGCCCACTCGCTGCCCCCAGCCCCAGAGCAGCTTCAGCCCCAGCCTGTGTCACTGCAGGGGGTTCCTCCTTCCCCGGTGCAGGACTGGGCATAGAATCATAGAATCATTTAGGTTGGAAAAAGACCCTTAAGATCATTGAGTCCAACCATTAACCTAGCACTGCCAAGTCCACCACTAAGCCATGTCCCTAAGCGCCTCATCTACACATCTTTTAAATACCTCCAGGGATGGTGACTCAACCACTTTCCTGGGCAGCCTGTCTCAATGCTTGACAACCCTTTCAGTGAAGAAATTTTCCTCACGTCCAATCTAAACCTCCTCTGGCGCAACTTGAGGCCATTTCCTCTCGTTCTTTCGCCAGTTACTTGGGAGAAGAGACCGACACCCACCTCGCTACAGCCTCCTTTCAGGTAGTTGTAGAGAGCAATGAGGTCTCCCCTCAGCCTCCTTTTCTCCAGGCTAAACAACCCCAGTTCCCTCAGCCACTCCTCATAAGACTTGTTCTCCAGACCCCTCACCAGCTTCGTTGCCCTTCTCTGGACACGCTCCAGCACCTCGACGTCCTTCTTGTAGTGAGGGGCCCAAAACTGAACACAGTATTCGAGGTGCGGCCTCACCAGTGCCGAGTACAGGGGCACGATCACTTCCCTACTCCTGCTGGCCACACTATTGCTGATACAGGCCAGGATGCCATTGGCCTTCTTGGCCGCCTGGGCACACTGCTGGCTCATATTGAGCTGGCTGTCGACCAGCACCCCCAGGTCCTGGGGTCCTGGCTGCATTTCACATGGCTCCTCGTGGCCTATTCCAAAAATACTGCACTGAAAACATTGCTCATTGTCAAAACTAATTACTTTAGTGACATTTCTTTACAGCACACAGTCCTCTAACCACTAGGAGGTGCCACCACCAAAGGGCAGGTCCAGGCTCCTGAGCACCCCGCCAGTGCGTGGACTCTGCTATTAGCATCAAGTCAGGCACCCACAAAAAAGGAAAAGTTATTTTGTGCTGCCACTAGAATGCGCATGGCAACGAACTCTGAGAATTAATAAATGAATAATAAAGCTTTACATTTGGCTATGAAAGATTAACAGATTTTCACCATGACTACTGATTGTTTATGCTGTGCACAATTATGTTCTGTTGGCTAGGGGGGAAAAAATTAAATATTTGAGAGAAATATATTGAGTGGAGTGACACTGTATCTCTAAAATCCCTCATGTCCATGCTGTGAGCACTGATTAACACTGTCCTGCCCAAACTGCAAAATAAAACTTTTACATGGATTTATTCCTCTGTAGGAAAATCCTACACATCTATCCAAGCACTGCCACAAACTCCAAGCGTGCTAAATTCACAAGTTAAAAAAAAAGTGCCCTTTTCAGATTATTTTGCTGTAACATAGAGCTTACTCCATAATCTGCATTTAAATACAATAATGCAACAAAAAAGTTTATCGATTACCATTAGTAATTATTAGTATTAACTCCAGATGACAGATACGAATTACAGTAATCAAGTCCAGAGCTCATGAATATGTAGTGAAATACACTGGGTATATTGGTGCACAATCTTCTATGCAGGGACATCAGAGTTAGGGCAACGATGCTGAAGAAATGAAGAACTTCTTTGGATTACAGCTCAACAATTGAACCACGAGTGAATTTGATGAAGAGAGAAGTGCTTTCTGTTTCTTCCAAGAGCGTATCTCTTACCTCCTCCCATCATTACAGCATTGCTTGGATTTAAGCATTTATCATTTTTTTTCAGCCGCTATGGTAGCTCTTCAAATTCAGTACTAGATTTAGACTGGAATAATGGGATTTTACTGGAATAACCATCCACATGTGTATGTCTGTATATACAGACATATATATTGTAGACTGACATGTGTATGATTGATCTACGTTGATTAAACAAAAAAAAATTGTGAGTCTGGCAAAATGTTTCAAAGGAAGATTTAGGAGGGTAGAAATAGAGTTGTCTACCCTAGTGACATCCAACATGAGATAAAGAGCCTAATTTATTTCAGAAATGTACTGAAAATAAGATTTCCATTTGGGGGCCATTAATATCAAGTGCCATGAATGATGGAAACAACCAGTTTCGATATATGCTTCCAGGTGGGCATAGTCAATTAATCTGGTAGTATGTGAACCTTAAACAATGATTACTATACAGAGAGAGTGGCAAAAACATTATTATATACAGTACCTCACACTTCTGACACCACATAAACTATGAAGTTAACAAAAAATATGAAATGCCACTCTGTTCTGATGACTGTATTCTTCCTCTGGGACCTTCAAAGTCAAGGCTTGGTGAGTAGGACTTTGCAGTATAAACAGCTTTGCTGGAGCATGTGGAAGGAATGCACAAGTTATGTGAATCACAGGAAAGTTTATCTCTATTTAGGTTGGCTATGATATCTCACATTTCTGATAGGATTTAGAGTTTTAGCATCCCAGACGCCTTACTCTCCCCTGCCACCTGGTCAGCCATGCACAGGGGCACCCACGAGCTCTCCCTGCCTCCTGTGCAGTTGCTGTAAGTGGGGTGCATGTGGGAACAGATCCCCCACACTCCCTGCACCGCAGCACACACGAGCAGCAGGTTGCTTGGGCACCGCCTGCTGCCTACACAGTAATTCCCTGTCCAGTTTAGAGGCGAAGCAATGCATCACCTACATCTGTTGGATCAAGCCGGTATATGGTACAAATAAAGAGTGACAAACTAACATATGCTGAAAAACACCTACAGATCAAGACTGGGTCCTAGGACCCAGGAGAGTTATATGTGGAGCATTTCTACTGATTTGTGTTGCAGGGAAATGCTGCTGATAGTGAGTAGGGGACTGAAAGTTTCAGGAGTTTCCACTGTGCCCTGTAGAAGTGCTCCTAAGACTACAGCTATATTCCTTTCCCTTGTTCTCTACACCTATGCGCACATTATAGCTCATACAAAAAGCTTTCTACATTGCCGAAGTATGCTGACATGAGGCCGGAGGACCCCCACACACCACCACTCTGCCATGTCACCCGTAAGGATCAGACACCCGCGGAACAGTATCTCTGTTTAACATACGCCTGTGCTCACACACGCACGTGCCTCTGGGTCAAACCCACCAAGGAAAATTGGTTTCCAGTTAGCATCTGCAAAAGCAATGTGGAAATAATCATAGTAGCATGTTAATTTATCTGTTAAATACTTTTCAAGATATTTTAACCAAAACAGGCCTTATTTTCATCTCTGGGGAACAATTTTTAGCAACAATATTTAGCTATTACTTTTCCAAACTGCCCAATCTTTTTGAAGCAGTGTAATTTCAATACCTTCTTGTGGTACTGATTTAAGTGTGTAGTCACTCATTTCTAAACATGCCTAGCATTTGTCTGAAACTTTGAGAACAATCACTATATAAATTCATCTACTATAATCATGATTATTTTATAAGGTTAAACAAAACAGATCTGCCAATCTCTTTGAATTCAGGGTTCTGATTGCTGCTAATCCAGAGCAGAAACTGCAATGCAGCATTCCACGTTACGGTGAAGGAGGGAAAATACCTTAAAACCAAACTCCTAAAAATAGTAATCTCAAGGATTATTTGTTTTGTTTTCAAATGTATTCAAAACTTCTAAAGATAAAGACTTTTTTGTAAAAAAATTGACACTACGGTAACCTTCGGTTTACCATGGCTGTACTACAGTCTGACTGTGCTGCAGGGTATTACCATGTTTAAGATGAAATGCAATTAGCACCATAGCAGGCTGGAGACCTCACCAGGAAAATAAAGACAGAACTAATGCTGAGTGTTACCAGCTCTGCATTTTACTCCTCCTGCTATTTCAATTTGCATCCATGTTTTGTTCAGAGGTCATCAGTTACAGTTCCTCCTCACAAATCCGCAACAATACTCTTTTTCAAATCCACAACTAAGCTCATGACTGGTCTAAGCTCAAGGCTAGCCCCAGTTTAAGCAGAAGAAAACAGAATCCCACTCCCACCCCCTGAGTAGTGAAGGGAGCTCGTAATGGGAAAACCCTAATTCCTCTCCTTGCCCTGAACCCTGACATTACCAGTGACTCTCCTCATTTTAGAACTCCTCCCTCAATCTCAGTTACAGTTCCAGAATGTCATTTACACCAAAAATTGCCTGGCCCCACAGCTGCCGGGTGCTCTGCAACCTTCCCTCTTCCTCCGGCATCTCGAAACCCACCCTTCTCCTCCATCATCCACATCTATTTATGGCTCACCACCACTTCTATGCCTGGCCAGCAGCAGAAACAGAGAGCACTTCCAAGATGTTGGGCGGGAGTGTTGATCTGCTCAAGGGTAGGAAGGCTCTGCAGAGGGACCTGGACAGGCTGGATCGATGGGCCAAGGCCAACTGTATGAGATTCCACAAGGCCAAGTGCCCGGTCCTGCACTTTGGCCACAACAACCCCATGCAGCGCTACAGGCTTGGGG
>NW_008824941.1:2275725-2311269 GCF_000699105.1 Pygoscelis adeliae
GCTGAACATGAGCCGGCAGTGTGCCCAGGCGGCCAAGAAGGCCAACGGCATCCTGGCCTGTATCAGAAATAGTGTGGCCAGCAGGAGCAGGGAAGTGATCGTGCCCCTGTACTCGGCACTGGTGAGGCCGCACCTCGAATACTGTGTTCAGTTTTGGGCCCCTCACTACAAGAAGGATGTTGAGATGTTGGAACGTGTCCAGAGAAGGGCAACGAGGCTGGTGAGGGGTCTGGAGAACAAGGCTTATGAGGAGCGGCTGAGGGAACTGGGGTTGTTTAGCCTGGAGAAAAGGAGGCTGAGGGGAGACCTCATTGCTCTCTACAACTACCTGAAAGGAGGCTGTAGCGAGGTGGGTGTTGGTCTCTTCTCCCAAGTAACAGGTGAAAGGACGAGAGGAAATGGCCTCAAGTTGCGCCAGGGGAGGTTTAGATTGGACGTGAGGAAAAATTTCTTTACTGAAAGAGTGGTTAAACATTGGACCAGGCTGCCCAGGGAAGTGGTTGAGTCACCATCCCTGGAAGTATTTAAAAGACGGGTAGATGAGGCGCTTATGGACATGGTTAGTGGGCATGGGGGTGTTGGGTTGACGGTTGGACTCGATGATCTTGGAGGTCTCTTCCAACCTTAATGATTCTATGATTCTATGATTCTATTCTATGTTAAAGCAAACACAGAGGACAACTATTGGAAAAAAATTATTAAAAGTGTGACCCTTCCATTTACCACACCAGTATTCCTTCCCACTTGACACCGTGATACCCTCACAGACCTAGCTGCATTACTGCCCATCAACATAAGCAAAGCTTGCCAAGTTAAGCCCCAAAAATGAATCCACTAATGCAGGAAGATGGGGGTTAGCATTAAAAACCTCCTTTTACTTCCTTAGTTATCTTCTCCCTTGTCACCTCCAGCGATAGGGAGCAGCTAACAGCAGTACACTGAACTCTAACCCATTACACATCTTTCAGAATTGCTTAAATCTCTAACAGCATGTCTGCACTCGTCAAAATTAAAGCAAAAGACTTGATTAAGAGAGAAGCAAAACCAGCTAGTCTTCTTGACCAGAAAAGAAAGCAGTGAAAAATAACCATTAAAACCAGTGAAGCAATGCCAAGTCCTATTTCGAACAAAAGGTAAACGTTTAAGTCTTCTCAACTGAGCTGTGAGTATATCATATAGGAAATGGTAACAAGTGCTTAATTTCTCCAGCTCAGGGCACTGCAATTTGTATCTCTAGAAGTTTTGATTAATATGAGAACGATACGACACTTTGGTATTCTCAGTTATAACTTATAATGTGGTCTAAATTAGAAATTCCCATCTTTGTAACCAAGTCAACCTTGGCAGAAGATACAGATAAATGACTGCAATTGCATGCAGAGTAACAATGTTAGACATACACTCAAATGCACCATAATATTCCACCTAGAATTATACCTTCAAGCCCTGTAAAACCCAAGTATTTATCTTTCTTTGCTTCTGCTAGACAAATTCAAGAGTATCCTCGACTTGGTCAAACCTGAGTTTGAAACCTCCGGTTTCTATTTCTTTATGTGCTTTGAGAAACTGACTGTATTGAAAATGTTTTAAATATAACAGAATACTTTATTTTTTACATATATATACACACACACACATACACATATATATATACAGAATCTGAGAATTCGTTGTAACTAATGGCAAAAATAAGTTTCACATAGGATTGATTAAAAACAAAAAAAATTCAAACCCCCCATATTATTCATTTACATGCATATGTTCACAGAAAAGTAGTACGTTTTAAAGTACTGCAACTTTATTTTCTGTAACTAACTCCTTTAAAACAAATACAGTATATTTGAGACTAAGAACAAGCAGGAAACCCTGCCTAATAAGCTACAGAAAAACAAAAAAGGTTCTTAGAAACTATACAAATCTTTTTTCAGAAAACCTGTTTATATTATTCACCTGGGATGTCTCTAATCAGTGCCACACCAAAGCAGATATAAGAAGGTGCTAGCATTTCTTGCTAACTTTGAATGATCAGTGCATAACCAGCGCTGCTGTTACATACATTAAGGTAGCGTCTTAGGCTCCACTAAAGAGAAAAACCTGCTTGCCGTTCTGTAACATAGTAGAGCAAAAAGAAAAGAGCTTGATGAACAGAAATAGATTAAAATATGGCATCTTTGTTTTAGCCTATGTTTGAGATAGCATATGCTAACAGCTCCCCAGACAGTACTAGATCAAGCTAACCAAAGTTTTAAACCATTTCATCTAAGCACAGCCTCCATCCATTAATTTTTTCAAAACACCTCAAACTAATTAATTTAACTTTGCAAGTTTTCTCCTAGCAACCAATAGGCCTTTGTTATGTCTCTTCTCTTCCACATTAATAGCAACAGCACTGTTAAAAATACAATGAAAGTTTCAATAACTGGGATAAAAATATATTTTAAAAAAAAAACCTCATACTTTTTAAGTGGTGAGATGTCTGGACTGACAGAAGCTTGCAAGCACCAAAATAACAACCTTGTATATATAAAACCCACTCTCCAGTTCTTATTTTTAAAGTCAAGAATATTGTTCTTAAAGAGGAAATCTGCCACAAGAAATCTGGATTCTCCGATTTCTGTCATGCTCTATTTTGACTGAGTAGGGGGAAAAATATTATGTATGTTTACACAATTTAAAATATTAAGTGAAAGAAAATCATTTTCAAGAGCCTGAACATGCATTTTCATTTTCCAGGTACGGGGCCTTGCTTTCTAGCAGAGAATTCTTCACCTCAGCAGAAAGCCTTACAGTTGCTTTTACATGGTTTTTCCTACAGGCACGTACCGTGTGCCCCAGTGCACAGGGGACAAGCCACCTACGTGCACAAGTCAGTTACACACGACACCTAAATCGTCACCTGGGGACTGAGCCGCTCCATGGCTGCAGGAGACAGGCTGCTGCGAGAATTCCCAGGGAAGATCCTAGCCTATATATAGCGAGCTGTTCAGATATGGAGAGGTCATGAACCTTCTTCCTTCGGTAAGACACAGAGCAAGATCTACCGGCTGCAAGCTACAGATAAAGCTGGCCGGGGGCCTTTTCTGTTTTCCAAGTAGGCAGCATTTCCAACTCACAGCCCCGTACCCCTTCAAAATAAAAGGGAGAGGGAGAGGAAATCAAAGTTTTGCTGGATTTTTATGCATCAGTGCTGGACAAAAGGGAGAGGCAAGAAACCTATTCATTTAGTCCTCAATTCAAAAACCAGACTGTTTATAAGACTAGATGTAATAGATAGCATGACCATAAAGTAGGTGGGGGGACACAAACACAGCACACACACGGTAATGCAGGAGGAGGGATTACACCCTCCTGGCTGTCGTGAATCAGACACTGACTCACAGCAACACCCTCGGCCAGGCCAAACTTCTGTTCCAAGTTCACATGCATGGATTTCATCAGAAGGTTTGCACTGAACGGTAAAATTTAGCCCGAATAACATTTCATTTTGCTGGATGACTCGTACCTCTTCTACCCTTCCTGTTTTCTAAAAGGCCGATTTCATTTCACTCTATTCTTTCACATTGCATGCAGGTTGTTACACTAGGAATGCAGTTCCCTTCCTGTCTAGAAAGACACAGTACAACACAAAAATTAGCAATAAAGTAAAATTTTGCCATTTGAAAGAAGAGAAATATTTTAGACACCTTAGAGATACTAGGAATCCTCACCCTTAAGAGAAAGTTTTCTTAAATGCAAGCTTCTTGAAAACCAAACTTGAAGTAAAAATGACAGTTTTGGCAAAGCTTTCATCTGATACGAAGATTTTCTAGTTGAGACACCGGTGTCAGTGATTAAGACATCTAACATCTGGGCTGAAAGAGATGCAGGTTTGTGGAGCACTCTGCAGAGCACAGCCTTGCTCCTGGACCTCCCACCTCCCTGCTGAGCGTCCTGCCCCATGGAGACTCCCTCTCTGAAACAGCCCTCATGCATTTTGGGAAATGTTTTTTACAAAAGCTGCCCCTTTCATTGAAATGCTGTAAAAAACCTAAAACCTTACTTATTTTCACACAATAGAAAATTTGTTCCCTAGCTAGTTCTATTATTTAAAACCATGGTTGTTTCAAAATTTACTTAGCTTTAGCGAAAACAAACCACAAAAAAATTCAAACTGCCTTGGACTCAAAACTTTCAGACCTCTCAATCTCATACAAAACATTCTTTTCAGACCGAGTATCTACTTCAGATGAGATCAAACGTAATACTGTGATAGTCAAACATTCTCCTAAATTATAAAGATGGGGCGGGGGAATACACACACTCTTGAACTCTGGAATTTTTCATGCTTCCTATGAGAAGTACAATCTCATGGCACAATACAATAGAACATATTCAAGCTGTTCTCTACACTGGTCTGTAAAGTAACAGTAAAAGCAGACATGTTTATGCTGTTAAATCAGAACATGCCATATTTTGTAAAATGAAACAAATCAGTTAGAATTTAGCACTCTGATGCTTTACAGTGATAATTTATATCGTCATACATAGTGAATCTAATAAAAATTCTTATACTTTGAATTTTAAATCAATCTTACCTGAATGACTGATTTAGAGACATTTTAAAGAAATGTAGAAAGACTTCCTTGAAATTTTTAGTAGTCCACCGCATGACCTTTGATAAGCTACACACCTCTTTCAAGGTTCACAGAAAAAAGGGCATGTCTTCAAAATAGCCACTCTTCCAAACATCAAAAAAACCAAAGAAAAAAAAATTTGTGCTTAAGCTTTCATACTCACATGCGCTCAAAAGACAAATGTTACACTGAAACAATTAAGATCAATATACCAATGACAGACATCAGAAATAGTTCCTTAAGTAATTATGCCTGCGTATATTACTCTGTACAGAGATACTCAGGATGCAAAATTTGGACCTCGGTCACAACTGAAAAGATGCCTGTATTTTGATTCACAACACCATCATGATCGAAAAGGATTAAAAAAACCCCGATTACTTTTGCTTTAGGATTTTCACACCTCAAAATCCAAAGACATTTAGATGCAAAGCTTTACTTTGAGCTCACCTGTTTTGTGCGCGTCAAAAACAGGCGAGACTATAGGTATTTATTGAAAATGCTTAACTGAAACAGAGTTAAGGTGGGGTGCGCAGAGCACCGCCAGCTCAGCTCCAGAGGGGTGCAGGCAGCAGAACTGCAGTTGAGCAGGGGCACGGACAGTGCGGGCAGCACTGCCCATGGCAGCGCGGTGACGCAGAGGAGAAGCTCAGTGAGATGTCCTCCTCCTCCACCCGCAGCTTATTACTGACATTGCCACAGCAGCTAGAGATTTCAGCAGGAAAAAAAGACCCGAGTCCGGCTTTCCCAGAGATGGAGCATCTGCCTCGGAAAACTTACAGCTCATAGCTGATCTACTTGAAATTATACTGACCTACCTAACTGAATTTCCTAAAACTCGTTTTATTATTTCCAGAGAAGATTGTGCGTGGACAGGGGTGTCCCACAAGTAAGAGGTGCCCGTAACCTGTCAATAAAAAGTTAACTACTTTTAATTCTGGAACAGGCATATCCACAGCCTATTTTGGTGCAAGCTCAATGAAATGAGAAACACTTTCCACCTCTCCGATGGGGCTGCAGTACAGCCTTCGTGCCTGTTACACTGCTTGCATTGCATGGGAAAAAAGGGCCCTCCCACCTCACCTCTCTCTTCCTCTGCTCTCCTGGCCGCCTCTGAAGCCGAAAGAAGAAGAAAAGAGGGCTTCAGACCAGAAGTAAACATTACTATACTCTAACCAGCAGCAAAAGAGTTGTGGAAATTACACAAACCACTGCCACTGCAGTCCCTTCAGAGACTCAGGGGTTTTGTCCCACGCCAAGAAGCCTTAAGAGTCTAAATTATATGGATGAGACATGGGTTAGCCGGGGCAAGCAGGAGGGAGGGCAGCAGATGCAGTTCAGTGGGTGATGTTCAGTCATCTTTTGAAGATGTGCAGAAGCAGCTCTAAGCACAGCACAGAAGTGTCACAGGAAAAAGAGAAAAAGATGGGGAAAAAAAAACACAAAACAATCAGAATTTGTCATTACCAACAGATTTCCGTCCTTTAAAAGAAAAACTCATCCCCATTTCAGCCGAACTCTGAAAAATATAGTTTGTCTTTGGACTACAACTCACAGCTCAAGTTTTCACAGCGCAGCTCAGACACTGAGGAGATAAACGCAGGGTTTTGTGCAATTAACTTGTATTTAGCTTTAGAATATTTCTGTCTACATAAGTCTCTCCTGTTTATAATCTTAAAGGCAAAAGGGGATCAGGGAAAGGTTACTCTACACTTCTGTTTCTTACATTCTCTTTTGATTACAGACTAAATCCAAAAGAGACTACCCTGAAAGGCCAAGATAAATGTGTAACCACATAATTGGTCTGGCTCAAATGGCAGTAAAGTCAGGAGAAAGAGCCCCCAACTCCAGAGAGATTCAGCCTGTGCTTGAACCCCACATACATATGCTACAGGAATGTTTTGCCAGGCTCAGGCAGTGATGGTAGATATACCATAAAAAGCCCTTGTCTTCTGCCAAGCCATGTGTATAGCACATCTGCGTTGTTGTTCTTGCTCACCCTCAGAAAGCATTTTAACTTGGCATAGAGGACCATGTTTTATTCTACTGAAATTCTTGCATGCTATGTCTTTACAATGGGTTAATGTTAACAAACATTTGCAAAATTTTGAACTCCAAGTACACAAGAAGCACTCAGGAAGCAAAGTAAATAAACAAAGTTCAGAAATACATTTGCTTCCTAATCCATGGGATGAGTAAAGAGGAAAATTGTCATTTTGCTATAAAGCAGGTACTGTGCTGTGATACAGGGCAGTCGGCACATATGAGCAAGTAATGAAAGTGTATCATTATACATAAGATGTCTATGTAACAGCCAGCTCATTCGTTTATATGACTCCCCCCTTCCCCAGATGAGAGCAGATTCGGTTTACATCAGAAGACAACTAAAAGGAAACTCTCAGACATATCGCGCATGACTTCAGGGACAGCAGGGATAAATTAAGGAATTTCAGTGTCATATTATTACCAGAAGTTTTGGTCAGCTACAACACGCAGGACAGAAACAACTGGAGGTCATACATGATGTTCCCCAGCAGAACAGTACTGCCTGCCCTTGGAAAAACATCACTGCAAAGGTCTGAGCCACCCACCCATTCATTTTCTTCATATTCATTGCTGTTGTTTATTCTGTTCCTGTTTATGCTGATAAAAGTGATTTGATTACTGCGGTTGAATTAATACTGGAAAATGTTTTGATTTAAAAAAAAAAAAATCTAGGCTAAAATTGTTTTGTAACTCATGATACAGGTTTTTTCCAGCTGCTTTTGGAAAGCAGAAGGGAAAACCGAGGCACACTTAAGAACATAGTATTTACCTGTTCAGTCTTCAAAAGAAAATGCTAATGCTGACATACTTGGGGTAGTTTATTTACCACCCACCACCTGTGGAAGTCTGGCCTCCTGAAGCAGGCAGCACAGATGACCTTCGGGACAGGGAAGAGGAGCAGCAACAGGGCTGCCCCAAGCCAGAGCGGATGGAGGGGAGGCGGAGGTGCCTGACAGGCCGGACCGGGAAGCACGTTCCCCTCAGGACAGCACGGCATCAGCAAGGCTCAAATCACAACCCAGAGCTCCCACCGGATGGGACGTGGCTCTCCGCACACCTAACGCTGACCCGCTGCCAATGCAACTTATCCCTAGGGGTGCTGTGATGGGTGGCCCCCGGCAATACAAGCACATTAAGCAAGCTCACGTCCCCAGGCCTCCCTGAGCTCTGCTCCTGCATCCCTCAGTACAACCCGGGTCTTTCGTTTTGCTATTTCTTGTCTCCTTGCTTGACTTTCATGTGCTCTGCAGGTAAGCGGTTCCCGAATGCTACCTCTGCGGCAAAGTGAAGCACAGCAGGGGAAACAGGGTGGGGAGAGCAACGCCAGTGGTAGCACCGGCTCAGGTTGGCTTCAACAGCTATAAAGTAGCCTCAGATTGAACCAATGGGCACTTCAGCCCTCCGTCTGCTGGATGGTAACTGTTATTCCTCTCACCAGAGCCAGCATCCTGGGACTGAGGGTGAACAAAAACAAGGCATGGAGAGAGGCCTCCTCCGTTTTGCCACAGATTATCACAGAACATAAAAGTAAGGGAGGACGGGAGGCTCAGTGGACAAATTCACTGTAGGTTGGCAAAGGGCAACAAGATCCTTCCCAATTTCCTCCCCTCTCCTATTAAAAAAAAAAAAAAAAATTCTAAGTTATGTAGGGTTTTCCAAGCCCTCTGCCAAGCAAGGAGTACAACCACACAGACCAAGGAAAAGATACCGTAGCAGAAACCATGGATGCATACTACCTATCTCTGGGGGGAGTAAAAAACCCATATGCTGCAGCCACCATAAACCAGGCGACCATAGATAATCAGGCCACAAATGGTCTTCAATAACTCAGAAATATACTGCCCAAATACTACATTGCTGCTGAACAGCCCTCTTCACACACTGCATCCCTGCTGCTTATGAGAGAATAACAGGAGTCATTCCCAACAAAATGCACTGTTGAGGCTTGTAGCATGAATCCACGTCCATGACCAGCTCCTTACACATCATTACTGGAAGGTACGAAATGCAGAGGAGGAAGGCAGTCCTCCTGCAGGTTAAAGAAGTTCACCCAGCAACCACGTGCATGCAGTTATTTCAACGATCCTTAAGACGAAGCGTTCCCCAACCACCCGAGCTCCGACGTTCCCGCTCCTGCC
This sequence comes from Pygoscelis adeliae, assembly GCF_000699105.1. Taxonomy (NCBI): domain Eukaryota; kingdom Metazoa; phylum Chordata; class Aves; order Sphenisciformes; family Spheniscidae; genus Pygoscelis; species Pygoscelis adeliae. Next base: position 2,284,523 of record NW_008824941.1, read on the forward strand.
AATGCCATGTGCCCAAGCTAGTCACACATGCAGCAGCCTTTTGGCATTCACCACGCACGTACTAGAGGAGCTCCAGCATCTGTGTCACTTCACACAGAGTCGTTCAAATACTGTCTGGCTCTGATGAAGCCTTGACCATCTGGCAAATGGGCCTTACACAAAGAAAAAAAAAAAAAAAACAAACCTACATATTTTGCAAGAGGTCTTGCAAGGAACACTAAGCTGCTCTGGTAACTTGCTTTGCTGATACTGCAACTCCTTAAATATTAAAATAAATTAAAATATAACAAAATCAGAAATAGCAGCCACTTCTAGAAACAATGCATTTGTCCCAAAAAACCAGAGGGGTTTGTGTAGCACACATCACTGGAGGGAATTTTTTTTTTTTTTTTTAAAAGGTGCCAGAAAGCAGCAAAATCGACAGTCAAATGACTGGCTCCATCAAATTAAGATTTCAGAGGAAATTAAGCAAGTACTCCGCAATGATGGGAAGTGAATCTGTAGACAAAGCGAATAAAATACTTCATCTGCTCTGCTCTAACTCTTGGAGTATTATTAATGTAGCTTTTGCTGTGTACACAGGTTTTAAAGCTAATTACATTCTGAAAATGCTTACCAAAAAAATATCTGATTTATTAGAGTCTTTAAAATAACAAAGGTTAGCTGGAGAAATACAGCTACGGGTGCATTAAAATGCAGCTACTGCTATAGAAAGCTGTTCCATACCCAAGAATTTAGCTGCTACATCATGTAATACGGAAACCACGACAAAAATGACAAAAAACAAAACAAACTGTAAGCTAGCTTCCTCAATTTGCTGAGTTCACTGGGTAAGACCAAAAAAAATGTATTTTATAGCAAACTGGGTTTTGCCTTCAGCAATATTTCACAGATTTCATCCCAGTCCAGTCACTCAAAATGGAAAACAAACCCAGCAGGGCCAGGGCGCTGCTCCCCTCTGCATGAAGCAAGTGCACAAGCACCCAGCCTGCACTTTGGCTTCTGGTGTTATGGATGTCTGGTCTTAAAAACTCCTGCAGATTATTTTTTTATATATATGTATTTTTTTAAATAACCAGCCTGGGTATCTCATTTTGTTTCTTATACGTAGAACTTACAAACCAGAAGTAAACAGGACTTACTAGAAAAGTAAATAAAACCCCACTAAATATCCACACCCAGAGTCACAGGACTGTGAACATAAACACCTCACAGCAAATGCAGTTTGAAGTATGGCAGCAAGGACGGGTAAAGGAAAGATGAAGATGGGTGACAGTAAAGTGCTACCTCTGTTCTTCCAATTTCCTTCTGCTCCCCACAGGTGCTTTTTTGGGGATAAAATTACTCCTTTGATTAAAAGTCTGGTGCATCCACATATCATACAGTTACGTTTATGGGCCCTCTACTGCATCCTGACTCAATTTTGTTTTTACTAGCTTGTATTTTAAACAAGCTCAGCTTTTTTTTTTTTTAAATGCTTATGATTAATCAATTCTTCTTGCAGGAATCAGTGATGTGCATTCCACTTAAGTGGGCTCAGGCTTCCCTTCCCAGTGTCCCTCGGTGCACATTTGTACTCACCAGCGTATCATTTATCTCCAGTGCAGAGCTTTAAGAAAGGAAGCTCACTCTGAAATGCAGACAGACTGTGTTCAGAACTGGTGCCAGAAACCCTCTACGATGCACTGCAAAAAGGACTCTGCAACAGCCACGTATATTCTGCAGTCTCTTCCATTTTGTGCAAATTCCTGCCTCCATTAAAAACACACTATTTACTTGCTAGCAAACTTTTAAGTACATGCAAACAATTTGCTTTTTCATTATTACATTTTTTCATTGATTTAGACTGAAAGAAGTTCATATGTTTAAAATCTGAAAGAAAAATTATGGGCAAGTCTCCCCCACCTTGTTTGGAAAGAACATGCCTCCTCTACTGGGGGGGGTGGGGGGGTGGAAGGACACAGGAGAGAGAGTGGAGGAGAGTTCGGGGAATACATGCTTGGAGGTTTTGGTTTTGCTTTTGGGTGTTGTTGTTTGTTGGGTTTTTTTAACCTGTTTTTTTATTATTATTTTAACTTCACAGCTATCCTCAAGTGTCAGAAGATTTAGGAGAAAAAACATAATTTCACTACAAGAACAGTACTTGAGCAGATGACTTGGGAATACCTGCTTTTCATTTCAAAGTACATTTAACATAATGCTGTATAAATACATTAAGAATTGCCTTTCAAGAACTCTAGAGAACTCTGTTCTAATGAAACGGGCAGGATGCTTAGTGTCTTCTGCTGTTACAGCGACTGACGGTAATACTGCTACTGGAAAATTTGGAGCAATACTCTTTTATAACCTCAAGTGAGAAGAATTTTGCAGTATAAGTAAAACATCACAAAAAAAAAAGTTTTCATGAAATCCTGTGCCTTCCATAAGCTTACAAAAGCTTCCAATATTAGGCATTCTTGTAAATACTGTGTATCTTCTCTGTTAGTTAAATGGATATGTTTACTAAACAGATACAGTACCACTGAAAAAGCACAAGTGACGCTCACAACACATTACAAACTTTAAATGGGCACCTATACCACTTGCCAGAAATATCGATACTCATAAGTGCTGCACGTGACTTACGGCAGCATGGCCGTGCGAGGAGCTGCTCCCAGCACCACAAATATCAAACACACCTGCAAACACAGGTAGGGTAGCAACACTTTGAAGCCTTCCAACAACCGGTATGCCCAGCTCAGGATGCTGGAGTGAGGAGAGGAAGGATGGGGCAAAACAGAAGGCGCTGCTGGAGCCATGACTGGCCAACACGCTGCACCCAGGGAAGCCTGAGGGGTCACTGCCAAAGGAAAGACCTACTGCAGGTGCAGAGGACCCCAGAGAAGACGATGCACGACTTACCAAGCTTCCTCAGTAAATTTGAACCTCTACAAGTATCTACTTTGCAATACAGTTCTTTATTGGTCGCTAAAGCTTCCTTCATAACCTGTTTCATGACTAGCGCAAGCCCGACGGTTAACAGAAACCAGCAGTACTACGGTAAGAAGCACGAGGCTGCAGGCACAGCCCACAATGAAGCAATGAAACACATGCGAAGGTAACCTTAATGCTATCTATCATCATCTGCCTCATCAGGATTTAAATGGGCTTCTGAAATTAACTGCAAATCTTGACATACGATAAAACTTCTGGTAAAACAAACCTTACTACTCTGTGGAAAGGATTTACCAATTTTTGTTTATTTTCAGAAGTGTCTCCTGAAGTTTTTCAGTGGTTGAAATAGCAATCTCCCCGCAGCCTGAGGTTACTACAGAATTCACAATTTCATTGGAAAAAGAACAAAGTCACACCAGTAGAGTCTTTTTCCCTTTTACAACAACAATTGATTTTATACTAAAATATTTTACTAGCAAGATGTTGAATTTGAAATTTTTCATCAACAGCAGAAAACCCTGCAGGTAACTAGACAAATAGCGAGACTGCCTCCAAAAAAAAGTAACAGTGAAACTTAATGTAATTGTTTGCACTTGAATACCTCTACTAATAAATAAATAAATGAATAAATAAAGTTAATAAACGCCTGAGCAATCAATTGAGAGGAAAGCAAAGCATGATAGTACCAGGACAGGACGGGGAGAGCCCCCACATTCCAGATGCTGTGTATGCATTTCAGTGGGGCAACGCAATGAAACCCCATTTCTTCCCTTTGAGAGGGGCAGTCATGCTACTAGGCATCGACTGCAGAGGTGGGTACCAACCCACCAAGAAAAGTAGAAGATTTTTACATCACAGCAGACCTATTTGCAGATCCAGCAATGACATGTTTTGGTGTCATTTGTTGAGGTTGGCAGGCAGCAGCATAAACAAACCCCAGTGGAAGAGTCTGGTTTCTGCAGTCGCACATCTCACTGTCTCATCCTCCGCCTCCAGGTATCTTAGTCAGGGACAGAGTTCAGCTCATACAGACAGAGCCCAGAAATCTCAGTTAAAGATAAAAAATAACAATATGTATGTACCCTACCACCTACTGCTCTAGAGTCTGTGTAGTAGTTTGATCACACTGTTAAGAAAAACAGTGTCTCTCTCAAATAGAGCAGACCTTCCTCATTCTGACACAGCACGAAGACATAATTCAAGGTGAGCAGATTCACTTAGCTCAGGTCTTTCTGTTCCTCCTTTACCTCACTCTCTCTGTCTTGCTTAACACTGAGGCTCCAGCTCATCCCTCCCTACTAAGTAGCTCAACAGCAAAACCAAGGGTGCATGCTGACTAACTAACCTTCATCGTAATGGTATTCCCTCCCCAAAGCAGACATGCCCATCTTCTACCTCACTTGGATTATATCCATCCCATTTATTATCCTTTAAACCAGTCCTATTTTTAACCCTTCTGTCCTTCATGATTTTATTTTTATTTTTAAAATCAATTTACAAAGCAAGAAGCAGGGATCATGGAAGCCAAGACAATGCAGCAATGCAAAAGCAGTAAGATATTCAGCCCAGGGAAACTGCTGTCTACTGAAACGAGATACAAGCTTCTTTTTGTTGTCATCAAAGAATTAACTAAAGAACATGCCAATAATTTATAAAGGAGTAGACATGAGCATAAATGGGGCAGGGAGGAAGATCTACTAGCATCTGTGCTGCAGCGAGGCAGAAGACAATGATGGCCAAACAGCAGGAGTTTTTACTCCAGGTCCAATGTTTCTTAAAATAATTATAGATTAATAACTCACAGCTCAGACTTGGAAAAACCTCTACATATTCCTCCTACTGATTTCACCAGGATCTGTAGTTGCACAGTATTTGAAATAGAGTCCCAACATCCTGCTGCCCCAGCTTTCCCTTTGTGTAGAAAGAGGAACGTGAATATCAAGCATTCCTATTAAATAGGGGAAGGGAAAAAAAGTGTGCAAGTATTTAAAGATGTACAAGTATTCAAAGATAAAAAGATGTTGCCTGCATGCATTTGGTGTTATTAATGCCCTAACTACTAGAACGTGAACCAAATGAAACAAAAAGCCGGCTGCAGGGAAGGATAGTCTTTCTTAGTGGGAGTTGGCTTTCTGGGTTGAGTGTTTTTTTGAGTTATCCACGGTGATGGCAGCATCAGCATGGTAACCCCTTCACAAGCTCAAGGAGGACATTAAATTGACTGCATGTTGCCTTTAACTCCAAGTCACCCTGGTGTACACTCAGACAACTTTTCGCTTTCCTCCAGCTCTCCCACGATCACACAAACTTGCAATTTTCAAACATTTCCCTTCCTGGTTGATGTCTTTTTTTTTTTTTCCTCCATACACAGCACAAATGCTCTTCCTTGGTCTGGCTCCTTGCAGGCAGGCTGCTCTCCCCTCCCCCAGCCCTGTCCAAAAAACTTTTAAGCAAAAAAAAAAAATTCTTTCACAACTTTTCTTCTCACAAATTTCATCCAAAGGCTACAGGAGTTTCTGGTCCACTTCAAAGCGTTGCTGGCAGGGCCGTAACTGAACGTTCTTCCCTGTTCAGCACAGGCATTACTAGAGGGATGATTATCCTTCTTGGCCTTATTATTCCCTGCCTCTGGCTACAACATCCTACCCTTCTCCATTTGGGAGCTACCCTACTTGCTCGTGAGGTTCTTCCCCATTCCTGCCACTGCTGACATTTTCCAAAGCTTCTCCTAGAGCGACCACTTGCTCACCTCCCCCCAAAAAAACCTTTCTCTGTTTTGGCTCCAGTCCACTCTCAGCAGAAGACTCCGTCCTCTCCTCAAGTAACGTCCCTGCAGCCCTGCGGGGAGAGCCGTGCATAGCCTCCCTCCCTATTTCCCTTGTACCAAGGAGGGAAGTGCTGCTACTTCTATGAGTCAGCATCTCAACCTGCAATAGGCTCCCAGTGCAGGTGAAAATCAACACATTTCATGTTTTAAGATCAAAAAACACCCTTAGGATGACAAATGCATAGAGCCTGGCCCTGCTATTGATTTCACTGCCAGTGATGGTATCCAAAAAAAAAAAACCAAAAAAAAACCAACCCAAACCCAAACCCCTAAAAGTTGGAGGATCCCCCACCCCAGCTACCTACCGGTTCTGAAAGTATACTCCATTTTACAAAGTAATGGCAGTCCTTATAAATGTTCTTAAACCACAGTTCAAAACCCCGGCTAGAGGGCCAAGAGGGCAGAGGACCACTCCGAAATAAGAGGAAATGATGGAAATGAGAAAGCCGAAGCATACAATCACAGTAGGCAACTGTACGCCAACCTCCTTGATGAAGTAATGCAACTCCTCCTACAGTTTTTGAGAGTTTCCCCACATTGTTTTTTCCCCCATAATCTTTTAATTTACAGTAAAATAAGCAACAGCTGAATGCAATGTAATTGAAAGACATACACCTAATAAATTTTCCCTGGAAGGAAGAAGTCCTTCTTCTGACCAGCGCTGATACTGGTATATATTCTTACAATGCTAGATAGTAGTATTCCTTTCACTCAAGATACCAGCACATAATGAGCAGAGACATCCTAATTCATAATAAATTCTATGTTGAACATCCACCATGCAGAACATAAAAGATTTTAGAGCAGTCCATTTTAAGGCTGGGAGTTGCTAATTTCAGTGCTAGATAGTAGTATTCCTTTCACTCAGATACCAGCACATAATGAGCGGAGACATCCTAATTCATAATAAATTCTATGTTGAACATCCACCATGCAGAACATAAAAGATTTTAGAGCAGTCCATTTTAAGGCTGGGAGTTGCTAATTTGAATACTTCATTTCAAACCACTATTAACTTCAAGACATTCAAAGCCCACTTGCATCGGCCTGGCAACGTTGGCACAGCAAGAGTTCCAAGAACCTCAAATTTGTGCAAATGTCTGAAGTGAATAATCTGAGAAATTAAAAACTTCAAGGAAGTAAGTATTAAACTCAGAATTTTAGGATTTACCTGGTGTGAACTTTCATACTAGAAAGGCCTGACCAGGCAAGTTTTGTGCACCAGCAAGATGCTTGGTTTTTACCCTGAATACCCAACGCACCATCCAGACTGCTTCACAGGTCACTGCAGATGGCAAAGCATCTTTCACCCTTCAACAGCATTTAGCCGTACCAATGGGTTCTCTGGCACTTGATCACTAACTCCCTACATCCAGATGTACTGTTTCATGGTAATTGCCATTCATGGTTCTTTGTATTTGTTCACATGACCCAGAGGAAAAATGCTGTAAACTCAGATTTGTCACCTTTACTTCAGCACTTTTATTTCACGGATCCACAGAAACAAGATCTCACAGCCATGAAACATCTTTTTTAAGGACACAAACAACTCGGAGTTCAAAACCTCATGCTGTCAGCATCATGCAAGCGGCTCCTCTGGCTTCACAGTAACAATACCATACATAAATTTCAGTAATTCACATATGTATTCACTGACTATAGTAACAATACTATAAATTAATTTCAGTACATGCCACTATAAACATCAGTGTTCACCAGGACAGAGTAGGATTGCAAAGCCAAATGGAAATTGAGGAAGAAAGGTAAAGATCACAGGGACTGTCTGCACTGAGGAGAACTGCTTTAAAATATCGGCTGTGTTCCCAAGTGCTCAGTGCCCAGCAATGCACACGCTTCATCTGCTAACCCAACAGACAAACACACTCTGAAATCCCATGGGGAAAAACACTGGGTAAGACCCACACTGGAAAAAATAATAGTAATAAACCAGTGATACACAGGGGGGGATTATGAAGGATTATGGTGAGAAGCAGTGCAGAACCAGAGAAAGCTCCCTGATAGACATACCAGTACCCAGTCTTGAGAAAGAAGGTGAGGTTTGTGGGGGGTTTCTTAATTTAGGAAAAAAAAAAAAAAAAAAAAAAAAAAGGCTTTCTGAAAGGATTTTATGATCACTAGGTTAACAAGCACCAGGTTGCAGTAGGGTTTTTCATTGCTTACATAAATGAAGACACGGCTTGCAAAGCAACCAACAGAAATCTATTTTCATCTTCCAGAATCTGTAACTTCAAGACAATACAGCTCTGGCAGTTCAAATTTCGTTTCAGTGGTAACCTGCAGTTCACAGCCCTGAAACAATTCTTAGTATTTTGCTGAGCAATGGCAAGCAATAAATATTATAACAATAGCGATCACAAAAATCTCAGTTCAAGCATAACACTAGCAGTGGTACAAAACTCCTTATGCCTGTCCATTCTGACCTGGAAACATTACATTTCAAGACTGCAAATGAATATTTCATCTCCCAGTACTTTTGGATTCAACATACGGTGACAACTTGACTGTGTGTGATAGTATTTATGCCAAGACATTATGGATATAATGAAAGATTTCCTTCTTAAACTCTTAACAAAGAACTGTAAAAAGTTTTACTACCAAATTTACCAATTCTGCCAAGCCGTTAGCTTCAACTTTACTCCAAAACAGTGCAAGTAACAGCCTGCAACTTTACAGACCTGCTTTTCTTCGTAACAGGTTGTCTGTCGATTAGGGTTACCTGACACTGACTACATCCATAAGGGCATTCCACTAAGAACAACTTTATTTTTTAAATTACATTATATAAATTACGAAACAATACAGTTTGTTTCCCCCAACATACTATATAACAACTCCCTACTTGCAAGAACAACTGTTTTCTTCTTATACCTTTTAATTAGAGTTACAAAATGTTTACATTAGAAGGAACAATTGCCCTGATTTCTTTTCAAACAGCTTCTAGATCTGCTGCAACATGCCTACGTAACTGATTGACACCCCTTTTCACTACACAGAAATGGTTATACAACCCTGGTACTTTTCTTGCACTTTTTTCCAGGGCTCTCAATATTTATTCATCACATCTCATATGTAAGAATAAGATGTGTAAAACCCATTTGCCTCTATCCTGTCACCACTTAGCTATCTGGTTTCAAATTTGTGGAAAGAGCAGGGATGCAGATCTTGAGACACATTTCAGTTCAGTGCATTATTTGGTTGAAATAAGTAATTTTAAATTATTTCCTCTACCATATGTAACAAAGTCAGTGTTAAGTTTTATCCAACTAGGAAGCAGCAAAGAGAAAAAAAAAATAGATGATAGATTGAAGAGGTTATTATGCTTCTTTTTTAAAGCTGAACTAATACCTGTTGGATTTGGAAAGTTTATCTGAGCTTATTTAGAAAAATATATGTATGATTTTTCTAAACATTGTGATTCATAAGTGGCTACCCTTAAAATAATTTTTTAAAAAAAGTCAAATTATTGATGAAATAAGAGTAAATGCACCTCAAGTGGGAGGAGCTGCGAAGTCCCCATCCCTCCTCCCAAGAAAGACACAAAGAAGCTTTTCTCAGCATGGTTCAGCTCCATGGAGTTCAGTACTCCTCAGAGTACAGAGAAATCTGTACTTCAGCAATGAGTTGAGAAGTACAATCTCATACAGACGTCGTCCAGCCCTTACACCATCCTGCAAGGCACGAACATTTTTATCCAAAGTAAAGAAACAGTGCAACCTACCTATGGCCACACAATGAGCTAGCAGCAGAGATTTTTGGGGAGGTAGCTTGGGTTTTTTCCATGCATATGCTTACTTTACACATAGCAAGCAGTCACTCAGCAAGATCACAAGCTGGTGTAAAAGGGGACCTGTGACAAGAGGATATACGTAATGGATGGGATCCACTGGAGCAACTTAGACAGTCTGCACTGGAAGTGTGTATGCGTAAGTAATTGCAGGTATGCTGCAGTCAGCTCCCAAACTCTAAAAACGGAGCTATTTCACACGGCTACTTCAGGACAAGATGAATCACATCTTGAAATTATGTATTTCTCTGCACCACCTCTAAACAGACCCTGTGGTGCCCAGCCCAGCTGTAGACACCAACCTTCTAGGTTTACAGTTAGGCTACATGAACTCTGCTCTACACATCAAACTTAGGTTACCTTCACCTCCCTCACCGCAACTATCTCAGCATGAGGATATCGATTTGTAACATCAATAAGAAAGAGAGCTGCAATTAGAGTTTTGTGCAGAGTCCCTGTGTACAGGAACAGCATTTAATATAAGAAACTGTGCTACAAAAGTATCTTAAACTATCCAAGAGAAGCTGAAAGTTACACAGACCAACCTGGGCAACTCCTCCAAACTGGGTTTTAATTCTCAGTATGGAATATGAAACAAAAACAAGAGTAAGGATTTTGGTGATGGCAGCATGCACATCTAGTGATGTGCAACGGCTCTCACACACTCTGACATTAGACCTAACAGTGGCAAACACTCTCTATGGCTAAATCCGGACAAGTACGAGCCTTTTCAATGAAAAATTCAACATCTTTATTCTCCCTGTTGGAAGCAATGTGACCTTTTTGTTCCTTCTCATGGACACCTTGGTACACACTCATCAACAGTGTGTAAGTTCAACATATTCTCTCAATACACGCCTGCAGCTTCAACAGAGCCCTGTCGTGCTCAGAGTCCACATACGCACTCCCTCACCCGAACAGGGCTGGCTGCCTGACTCATTTATCGTGCTAGCTAATTCGCTATGTCATTTATTGTTCGCTTCCGATTGCAAAGATATACCTTTAACCAGCAGTGCATTTACCCTCAGCAATGATACTGGGTTTGGTTTCTTTCACAATGATTCACATTTTGTATTACGTAAGTTCAGAGTGCTCACCAGGTGTCTGGCATCATTTCATTAAATAAAAAGAGATACTACGCATCACAAGACAGTAAAGTTTTTGGGGTTTTTTTTATTATTAAGATTACTAAAAAATACTGACTTTTGGGGGGATGAATATTAATTTTGTGGAATAGCAATAGCAGGAGGAGTCCGGATGTTCTCTAACAAGACTCAGTCCAGGAAACATAAGATGTCCCATGTTAAAATGAACATTCTGCTTAGCCTTCAGAACCATGTTTACTGCTCCAAATGGATTGTTATTGTATAACGAAAGGATCCCATGGTGGGGGGGGGAGAAAATATATATCCAGTAAAGAGCATGAGATATGCCAGTACTTGATTACAATCAAATGTCTCAAACCTTGTTCTATTACAATTACTACAGCATTTCCGTGCAGCAAATGAGTGAGGGCAACTTGTGTATCTGAGGTGGCTTCCAGGCAATGAGATCCAGTATGTGTTTCTAGAGACTGTCAGTACTGAAGGGCAGTTGTCAATACACAAGGCTATGCGAATGCAAATGTTAAAAACTTGCTGCTCATGATCCTAAATCTAAAATATAAAATGGATAAATGTGCTAAAGTAACCATTGTGTTGACTCTTGAGTGTGTGGAGTTGAGAGACCTGTGATTTCTTCTATCTTTCATCCCAAACTCAGGGCCAGCTGGCTCCATTCCCTGTCCCACTCACTCAAGAGGTGTGTATTGCTAAAGCAGCAAGTGTTGCACATTGTGAGAGCCTAGAGACACCAATGCTTGTGAATGCTAAAAAAGCTTCATTTCTTGTGTGAAAGCTGATTGCCAAACACTACAAAATCATGCTCAGATTTTCTGGTTTTTCTTTTGCCCTTGGAAACAGCTATCTGAATCGCTACTCCATTCATCAGTGAACAGGCTTCTCTCAAAGAGAAAGAGTTTTAACATTTGTAGGCACAAGCTGCAAAGGGAGAGACACTGCAGAAAGCATATGCATTGCTTATGAGCACAAACAGCGATTCATCAGAACTGCAGAAAATAAAATTTAGAAGAAAAATTACCGGTTTACATCATTGTGGATTTCTTTCTCTAGAAAGGAGGTAGCCGTCCTGCGGATCCTTACACTCATGCAATTCATTGGCAATTGAAGAGCAGCCATCTCACTGGGACCGTATCACCTGGACCAGCAGGAAGGCTGAAATCTCAACCCTCACCCCTGAGGGGAAGCAGCCTATCTACAGCAGCTAAAGCCAATAGCACCAACTCACCCCAAAACCAAACTGCATGCTCAACCCAACCTGTTACAGTGGAGCAGCCAGACTTCTGAATAACTAAGCATTTCTATGTACCACCACTCCTCCATCCCGAAGAGAAATGGCACTCATATAGAGTCTCTCCATCACAGGAAAGCATTAATGCACATTTCAGTGGGCCACTCCAAACACATTCTAGAAACTTCAGAGATTTTTGAGAACAAAACCCAAATTGTTCCCAGATAAGACAGCAACAAAACTCTACTTCAGTAGGGCCTTTGTATGTGTGTGCAAGTGCAAGAGTGACAATTTAAAAAAAAAAAAAAAATTAATAAAAGCCCATAAAAGCTCAACCCTTGAACAAATCTTAAGCAGAGTCACTTAAGTAACTCCTCAAAACATTAGTAACCTGACCCTCAGGACCATTTACTTTACTCCATAATTATGGACCCTGTTCCTGTAACTGAAATCCAATGAAATTCAATCCCGTGATTATCCAGAGCCCAAATAAAGATAGTGAGACTGCATATGAAGAGAAGCCATTGCAAGATCAAATGTAGTCTCTTACCGCATTACCCTTTTTCTCTTCAGTTTTCCATATTGATGATACTTGGTTTAAACTCTCCAGAAGAGGAAGGCTGAACATCGTCACAGAACCTGGGGATACTCCCCAGGCACAGAAGAAGTTGATTCATGGGGACCTCCATGCCACCGGAACAGTTCAAACAGAATCCGCTCCTGAAGACCACGCTGGCTTCAACACAAGACTTAATACAATGCTGAGAACAGACTGGGAATACACTGCACGTTCTCAGTAGCAAGAAAATCACTCACCAGGGCATTTACCTAGAAATGCATTGGCTTCAGCTTCAGTTGAGGTCCTTCAAACCACAGCAGAGCCATCTCTAGGGAACTTCTTTGACAGGTGATCAGGAAGGGCTGTTGCTCACTCAGGCACATCACCCCACAGGGACTCCAGGAAGGGTAATGACACGCAGTCAGGCTAACAAAGCATAAGGTCCCCTCTGGCCTTGGATGTCACAATCACCCATGTAGCACCTCCCTCCACAGGTTTTACTACAGCATGACCCAAGCAAGTGACATCAGTGACATTCACCACCTCCAAAGAGCAGGCTTACAGACACGGACAGTCCATGTAACGGCTTAGTACAAACACGTCCTTCTGTCTCTCCTTCCCACCCCCACTGCCTGCTGCCTCTGCACAACAGTAATCCCCAGTGATCCAGCGATACCCACCAGCCTTGCTCAGAGCTGGGAACTGCGCAGGGGCACCCTTGGGATCAATGCCACCTCTGCTCATGGTGGGGAGTTGCACTGCACAGATTTCATGATATGAATCCAACTGCAGGGCTGCTGCCTGAAGAAACTGCAAGTCATATGATGCTAACCGTATACCGTTAAGAGTTTAGTTCCAGAATTGTGACCTCTGCCCAGACACAATTCTGCTGATTTCAGGGTGTTTCTACCAAGTTTCTAACCAAATGTAACCCTGACCACATAACACACCACAACAGAGCAATCACTCTCCTGTATGGGACTGGTCCCATAACATGCTCATCCGAAGACTCAAAAGTGGTTTTGTTTTCTCTTTCAGATTCAATATGTAAATATCAAATTCCAGACACGTAACAGACTATTTTCTCAATTCATTCATACAGCACGAACTGTAGGATGTTTGCAAAGTTTTTATTCTTTGAAGATGAGATATGGGGAAAAATGCAAATTGCCTTTTCAAAACAGAAAAGCAGATAAGGTATTTCAATGGCCAATAGAGCTGGGATGACTCCTATTTATTTTTTTGTACCCAGTCCAGCTGAACGTTAACAACCAAGCCCGTGCTCTGTACAAGTGCAATAAAAAGGAGGTGCTGTACAAAAATAGATTGAACAGTTTGCCCTGGACTGATACAGCAGCAAGCAAATAGCACAATTGTACGGAAACGTGCTTGGTTTGTGAAAGCAGACAGTCTACCAACTACAATCAATTCAGGGGGCAGGGGGAGCGTGTGGGGAAGGAAGAGAGAGAAAAATGAGAACACTTCCCTTTCCATCTGGAAACATAAGATTCAGAAAAGGAGCGTCCTTCAGTGTTTCTGATCCCCAGGATATACCGCTTTCTCTTAAGAAAGTTCAGTTGACTCAGATCGCAGTCATGTTTGAGCAACCTGTAAGTCAGTGAACATACATGACTTTACAGGCTTTGTACTCCAGTGAAAAGTATATAGTTGTATAATACAGACAATTATCGACTTACATTTTTAACTAAATTATTTCCCCTCCTTCACATTGATCATTTGGGATTTTTTCCCCTAATATTGATTTCTATATCCAGCTTGCTTGGCAATAAGCTCATCCAATGCATTTTCTGTCTGTTGTTGCTGAAATGCTGACTATACATCCTATTAACTTTATTAAAAGTGTTTACATGAAAAAAAGTTTCACTAGCTGTTAGAAAGCATACACATGAGTTTAAAGTTATTTAATGGTGTACAAATTCAATATAAATACATCCTGGGACAGAACAGACACAGAAATATCCTTTTAAATCACTATCAGAACAATCTCAATTTGGAAACATATCCCACTTACAAACCACAGGGCAAACAGAAAAGAAGCAACATCTGAACTGGCAGCGTCCTACCACCCCATATTCATTCTTCACCATGCATTGCAGTTCAATTGCTTTCAATAAAAGTCAACTTTTTGTTAAAACTCCTGACTCAGTAGCATTTGCAGGATTCCCATGACAGTACTGCTGGTAGCTGAAAAATCTGTCCATCTGCATCCTCCTCACACGGCGAGTTCAGGCGTATGAGAACAGTGCGGCACATAAGAGCATGACAGAGTCCGGACAGAAAGCACGCTGTTGTAATCATTCCTGCACACCAGCCACCCCTTTTGTTTTGTTATTGCATGCCTTAAGGAACAGCTCATGTAATCAGGATGCAAGCTTAATAGGACAGTACAGAATTCCTTGATTACTGTTCTGGTATAGTGAATAGCCTGGTTTTAAGACAGCAAAAAAGAAGTCCAAAGACAGCTCCCCCAAAAAAAACAAACAAAACAAAACCCATCACCCTATACATGTATGTGACAGAGTAAAGGAAGAGAAGTTTATACACCATTTAGAAGCATTTGCAAACTATCTCCTCCTTTCTTCTACTGCAAGACAGAGTAGATGAGGCAATGACCACAACTGAGGTACTACTTTCTCCATGATTTCTTCCCATAGCACTATTGTGTAACTCAGAAATGCACGAGAACCAGTAAACCTTCTAAACCAGAGCCTTCAATATGCATATAGTGTGTACAAGGGAAGGGGACGTTGTCATGCAACAATCAATTGCAAGAATCGGAAACCGCACCAGAAAAAAATAGTAGAGGCTAGGAACTAGTACAACAGCATTAATTTTGATGAAAAAGCCAGGAACACCGATCCCATTGAACAGGTCAGAAATAGCTCCGTTACCAGAGGCAGCAAAGGAAGCAAAGCATCATCCCTGTTAACTTCAGGATGGTTAAATCTAAACAGAAGCAGTTTTTATTTTCTCAGGGGCTTTCTAATGGAGAGAGATGTCCAGAGTATGAGGGATATGCCACAACAAGGAAGAGACACAAAACAATGCATGTAAATCATTAGAGATATTTGTTACTAGGTTTCACTGAAATCTTTCACACTATCCAGTTTCAAGAAATTACTTCACATTGTGTATGTCCTCATGCCTAATAACAGTGCGTTTGTCAAAGGCGTACAGAGTCATTTGAAAATACAAAGTCTAGAGGCAAAAGATGAACAATGGTTATAATGTCATCTAAAATTATTTAGTAAATGCTTCCATTTGCGTAGTCCACCAGCTGCATTTTTGCAAAATGCTGGAGATAACATGATGACTGACAGCTGTTAACAGAACCTGAAGGCTTCGACAAAAGTGGTAATAATAAACTGCAGTTGTGCTGTAGCATGTTTTTTAAAACACAAAAGAATAAATCACCGCTTACTAAACTCAAACCAGTCATCTAAAAAGCAGGTTAGGGGTGGAATTATAATTTGCAATATCCCAATTTTCAGGGCTTAGTATTATTATTATTTAATATGTACTATAGCAAGCACTCCCCTGTTTGCTCTCTCCAGTTCTACTGCAGCTCTGCATGTTTCCTTATCCCTAATACAGAGATCCTGAATATGACATTATAATCACGAAAGCTTACATCTACAAGGGGAAAACATGCTTTCTTCAGCACTGCATGCAGAAGGGATTAAAAAGTTTTGGTAGATTGAGTTCCTTTTACATCAGCATCAGCAGCACAGTAGTCTACAAGCAAAGTTGAGACCAAGGCAATTAACCCCATCAATCTAAAACGAATGTGTACGCATGCAGATAACTCTGTCTTACCAGCATCAGCTGAACACTATTAGAGCACTTACTACCTCAGATTTTTTTGCCCACGACCATTTTTCTTACAGCACTTCTGTATTAGAAGAAAATTACAGCACTTCAATGAGAGAAAAAAAAAAAAACCAACAGATTTAAATTCCACTGGCATGGATCAATATTCTCCCTTCTCTAAATTTCTCACATTTAAGCCAAATACATCACTGATAGATCTCTTTCTGGCTTCAGTGTATCACTTAGCTTTAAAAAAAAAATGTAAAAAAAAAATCACTATTCATAAATCACTTTAGATAGCTACACTAAAGCCAAACATAAGCATTTCCTTTGCTTTCATTCTGTTATAAACATTTAAACAAGTATGCAATATTGGAATCAACATCCTTACTGCCAAGTATGGATTACTATATAAAAGTTTCAACCACCATATGAGTAAATTGAAAAAAATTAGATAAGAAACAGAAATTATTAAGCAGTTTAACACGACAGAGTCCACACTTCTAAGAGGAGGAGACCTTCTTTTCAACAGCCAATTACCACAAAATATTCCCTTTTCAGCTTGGTGAAGCATGGCATGTTTTTTCATACAGAGGCTGAGCTACAGGAGAGCAGAAGGATTAAATACAGTGACATTTTACCACATCCTTACTAGAGGGGAAAGATAGTCTTGCGGTTAAGGAGTCAGCAGGTCAGCACTTTATTTCCAGCTCAGTGCTGAACTGCTTGTGTGGTCCTGGACCAGCGAGTGACCTCCTGTGCCTCCCTTCTCCACGTGCTCCATGGGGATAATTATGTACTTGCCAAAATCACGCTATGATGTTTGTTTGCGGATTTGGTTTTTGAAGGGAAAAGGTGGTGAAGCACAGAAGGAAATTACCAAATTAAGAGGAGAAGGCACTGGAGAGCCATCTCCTTGTTCCTAGCTTGGGTGCTGCATGCTGTTATAAGTGATGGGTGCATCGCAGCTTTGCTGCGGCACATATGACCAGTACAGCAAAGTACTTTTCTCTTTCCTAAGGTAACACAAAGATGCAGAGAAAAACCACAGAAGGACTTTATGCAAGTACCCGCTCGCTGCAATTAACATCATGCTGTTGTGAAACAGAGTTAACGAGGTCCTCGCAGAGAATGAGCCATGGGAATACACGACACTGCTCCCAGGTGAGCACTCCCATTCTCTGTCATCTGTATTTGGAATAAACCTACAGGGCTTCTCAGTTAATGCAGGGCTGCGTTATGAGAGCAGTGATTAGGAGGAGCCCATTCCTACTCAGTGCCCCTATTTCACACCTGAAAAAGCAGGGCATTGACAGATACATTTCCCTTCACAAATCACAGCACCAGTGAAGCAAAACTAACTAGATATTTCCTGTATCTTCACCACAGGATTCAGCCAACACTTCTGAAAGGAACCGAAAGACACTGCAACCATTTTCTTAAATCCTAACCACAGCATTTATAGTCTCCCCTATTCATTTCTACATATACCTCTTTCCATACCTCAGGTTCCTGTGCACTTGGAAATTTGTTACAATGGAGTAAGGAATAGTTGTCACAAAAAAAGTACCTCTCATTAATTTTTTACAATATATTACTGAAGTCACATTAAACATCTCTGAAGACACTCTGATTTCCGGATTACAGCTGAGTTAGTGAATCTTTTAACTGTGTAGGGACACAAAACATTTGGTCTTTACTAACAACTGATACAACCTGTATGCATAATCTTACCTCCATGTTAAAAATAAAGGCAATTTGAAGTAGTTCATTCTATAATGAAAGCAAGCTATAAAACCAATAACCTACTAGAGAGGAATACGCCGTGGCAGCCCAACCACATTGCAAATCAGAGCCTCCGCTCACCCTGCAGTAACGGAGCTGGTGCCTGTACGGCACACAGCAAGCACAGCTCAGCGGCAGCGAGTCTGGATACAGCTTTGGAAGTTCAAGTCCACTGCAATGACCAGGGCAACGGTGTAAGTAAAGACACAAAGAGGAAAAGTCTCCATGCTTTTAAACATTTAAATTTCAAGTGGATTTTATTAGCTGATTTCCAAAGGCTTCCCAAACGGACAGGTCCTACACCAGTACACAGCTATTAAAACTACTTGAAAAGTGGTATGAAGTGCTTGCTAAATAGTATCATCACCATTAAAGTGGCCTAAGAAGTAATAAAACACAGATCTAGTTTTAATTAGTGGAGTTCTCCTATACTGAGCATAATATGCATTAAAATCCATGCTTTAAAAAAAAAAAGTGGTAAATTTTATTAGTTCTACTTTTTCCTTCTGCGTATTTACTTTACATTTATTTCAAAATTACTCTATTTTGTTTGTCCCTTCTCCAATTAACAACATTCCCAAACCAGCAGAACCGATCAAAGCTAAAAGCCTTGTCCTGCTGCTGGCCTATCACCAACAGATGTCAGGAGCACTTAATTGCAAGGCTGCAATCTGCTCTCTGAAGGAGGCTGGTAGCAGGTGTGACGATCTGGTCTGCAGAACAAACCACATACAAAGATGCAAGAGGTGGGGGGGAGGACTCCACAACTTTGCTTTTACATATCATGTTGGATCTGTACACCTACTTTTTCAGACGGAGGGAGAGGGGAGCTGCAAAGTTAAAATAGATAAATCTCAGCATCTTTGAGCTCAGTGTTTGATTTTACAGCTCCCCATGCACTGCAAAGCAGGCAGGTGAGCAGCACCAGGCTGACTCCCATTTGCTGTTGATGCTGAGAAAGGCACAATTTGCAATTGCAAAGAACAGGCCCTCCTGTTTATTGCATCTAGGCACAGTTTACAAATCTGAAGCCATGTGGTCTTCACCGAAGGCCGGCTTTCTGAGTAGCGCATCAGGTGAAGGGCAGGCTGCAAAGGGCTGTTTATTATAAACTGATTTCAGATCTCTGCTCCCTATCTCAGCTTGTAGCTTACACTGCAGAATAACACAAAACACAAAGGGAATTATTACACTCTGCACTTGAGTTCAGAAAGGAACAACACACTTTTTTGAAAAAGCAACAGGAAAATTCTGGGTGAAAAATGGCATCCTTCTAAAACATTAATTAATTACAGAAAAACTATTTTTTTTTCCAGTATCACACACAACTTCAATCTCCAAAAGTGATCCAAAAAGATGTGTACTCATTGTGCCTTAAAATGGATCTCTATTCACAACATCTTGGGCATCCACCAACCTTTGGAAACAAAGCCTTTCAGAAGGCAACAAAACACTGGCATGCTGAATCAGAAGCAACTTGTGAAGGCAGCTAGAGTTAGAGCAGTCTTTACACACTGTCTAATCAGAGACATGAGACATGGTCTAATAAAGGGAAACAGACCACCCATAAAACAGGACATATTTTTACAAAATTAGCTACTATGATTTACAAATTCAAAATAGTTTAATAACTTTCACATAAAACAAAGGAAAAAAAAATCCCCTTATTTTGTTCCGCCATGAGACCAAGCAAGTACTGAATTATGAAATGGAAGTAATTTAGAACAAAATAGACCATTTCCTTAAAATTTGGCTCAAGTACAGTAGATGGTTATGGTAAATATTGAACTACATATTTTTTTAAAAGTCAGAAGAGTAGCACCCATGCATAAGCAATTACACAGCCACCTTAAGAGCATTTTTAGAAAGGGGATTCCCACATGGGTCTATCTGATCACCCCGTACGGCCCGCAGGAAGACACCAGACCACTGCCCAAACCTTTTCTTAACCATTTAGCTCAGCACTTCTCCCACCAGTCACTGGCCACCAGAAAAATAACACCACAAAAAGCAGATTTAGTCTCAGTCTGAAATATACGATCCTCAAAAAAAATATTTCAGAAGTAGATTTATTATACAGTTCCCTTCAGCAGCTTGTTTAGACTTCTCCAAATCCTAAAAGGTAAACAGCAGTACATCCAAGCTAATTACTTCATATTCAAATATCAAAAGAATATTTAACTAGGCACAAATTAGCTTTTCATACAAGTTAGCTCCCATTCCCCAGCTAGGGAATTCCACCAGCAAAGGAAACTTCTTACCTCCACAGAGGCAGGATGAGGACCAGCAGTCTTTTCAGCTAAATATTTTATAAACCCCGAAAGATACAATACTGGATACTCATTATCTGCAGCTTTCAATTTAGCAGGGGGGCTTCAAGCTAACAATAGCTATTTTGTGGCAACGCCAAAGCAACAAAAGGGTCATCAGGAATTTACTTCAAACAACTATACTAATAAAGGAGAGATTTATAAGACACTGATTACAATAGCATTTCACGCATATTAACATCTGGTTTTAGTTTACCAAAGCATTATGTTCCTGAGTGACTGCTGGGCACAGGGTGAGACTACTCCATTGCCTAATATAACCACAAGTTAAATACACTGTTTTACATACAGAGCATAACATTTTCTTTTTAGACCAGGTTAGCTAAGTCTAGAAAATACAGAAGGTTTTCTCTTTAAACAAATGGCAGCTCTTAAACATACAAGTATTTTGCAGACACACAGTTATAGACGTTTAAAACCATGTTCACTGGCTGGTTTACAACACAGAGCCTACGCTAACAGACAATTCCAAATTTAAAAGCTCTTATTTCACCCAGTCCATCTTTTCTTGCAATTTCTAGTCCAGACTTCAAATTTTCCAGAATTATTACAGACCACGTTTATTTGTGCTATTTTTCATTTGAAGAAAAACTAGAAAAAGCAGTAAAAGCTGCTGTTAAGGAAACACTGAGGGCAGAAAACATCAAGCCTATCTTCTCAAATTAGTATTCTTAATGCCAAAAAAAAATGTTCAATATAGGATTTGGAAACGATGCTCTGAACTTGCACCATGCCCAGAAGACAGGACTCTGACTGACTGAGGACAGCGGAGGAGTCTCTTGTGCTGAGGCTTTTCATTCCCCCGTCCCCGGTCATCTCGGGCCTACAGTGCAGCAACAGAAGCAGCATCTTCATCAGCAACTAACAATTAACTCGGACACACCCTCACCTTGATCCAAACCCGAGCTGCCGCCTGAGCACCGAGCCCCCTCACACGCGCCTCGCGGGAGCCCCACAGAATCCCACAGCTCAGCCCAGGAGAGCCACGTCCACGGCTGGGCTCCTCTTGTCTCCCTCAGAAAGCAGCAGCATTACACCTCTTACCCAGGGCTCATCTCTCGAAATAAAAGGCAGAAACATCTAGCAGAACAAGTGAGATGTATGGAGATGACTACTCTCCAACTGGCAAAATTATTACAATGGCACAATATTTTTTAACTTTCAGCAAAGCCTAACACTTCAGGCTAGCAGTCTTCCAGCAGCCTGGCACTGCCACAAGACGGAGACAAATTCAGGAGGGGTAAAATCTTTTCCCTCTTCACCTTCACAGGCTGCACATGGTGCCGAGGCCAGAGGCTCGTTCACCAGGAATGGCTGGCCACCGCAGCCCGGCCACCTAAATTCTTCTTCTTTTGGTACTTGGTAGCTGGCTGCTTTCCCAGCACTCACAGCTGCAGGCAAGCAGTCTTCACAGGAAGGCAGAGGGGAAAAAACTGACAGCACAAACAAATGCACACTTAAAAAAATGCAAATAATGTTTGGTACAACAGGTTCTTGGAGACACCAAATTAAATCAAGCCTTGTTATTCCACTTAGCGGTTTATTAAAGAAGCTAAAGGTTCTGAAGCTTCCAATTTTTATTTTTTTTTTTAAACTGACATTTAAGTTGTTATAGCAACAAAACTTTCAGGCTACTTGGTCTCAGAGACACTCCAGCATCCCTAGAAGTAATTTTTCCATATTTCATTAAATTCTGCTCCTGCTCCTTCCTGTTCAGAAGGACTCCGAGAACTTGGAACAAAGTTGTTCTTCTCATTATATGCACAAAGAGGTGTATCTCTGCAAGTTTCTCACAAGTAGGATATTGCTTCTGACATTTAATAGAGAAGGAAAAAACATTATGTGGCCTTTGCCTAGGGGGAAGATAGAGTAACTCAACAACTCTCAAAGCACATGCAAAAACGATGGGGGAAGGTGAAACTACTTTTTCATTTAGTAAGTGTGGCTACCTTTCTTCAAACAAATGAAAACACCTAAGTGGGTGCACACACAAACATACAGGCACTCCCAAAAGTCCTATCTCCATTTAAAACATTTTATACCCACATAACTTTCTTTCTCCTATTGGTAATACAATATGAACACCAGAAACATTTTAAATTGCCATTCTGAGTCTGTAAAGACATGTGTACCCAGAACAAAAATCCTATAAACGTGGCCACTTAAAAAGAAAACTGCTAACGATGTACCAGCTTGCTCTTCTTGCAAAGGATTCAAAATCTCGCTGCATCAGCAGCAGGCTGAGCATGAGTGAATGTGGAAAGTATGGCCAAAAATGTGACATCGCTTTTCCAAAACAGTGTCTATTTTCCCTAACAAATCAGAGATTCACTGCTTTCACTAAGCTTATTGCCCAAAAAGGGAAGCTTCCTATAATAAATTCCACAGGTTTCTTTTTGAAAAGAAAGCCTTTTGGGTGACATCTGCTGTGCCGCTGAGGTCAATTTTTCATTCTCTTCCTAAATTGACCACTCACCTGCAGGGCACCAAGTTAACCAGTTTCTTCCCATCTTCAGCTCTTTATCTTTGTCAGTACTTAATTTACTCCATTACTGTCTTGCTTCCATGCCAACTCCTGTTTCCCTCTCATGTGAAAGAAAAGGCACCAGGAGTTACATCCATTTATCATTACCCCAAAAGCATTTCTTTCGCCAGCCTCCAAGGACATCCCATCCTTTTTTCCTCCCCTACAGAAGACCACCCTTCTCCCCACAGCCATTTCCCTTCTGCCAGCCCTGTCTCTGTTACCATAAAAGTCCTGACGAGCTGGAGACACAACAATCCAGGAGGCGACACCAGCCAACTGCTCCAGCACCAGAGCACGGTACCTGGCAGGAACACAGCAGCATCCTAGGGCCCAGTTCCATGGGATGCTCATCTCTGCTCCTGGGCAGCAAGAGTGGCATCCCCTCGCACAGAAACACACTTGGCCTTTATTACTCTTCCCCTCCACTGGAGACCCTGGTCCTGAGACGCAGTATGTGGGATCTAGTCCAAGAGTTTTTAGTAGGGATACTTTTCTCCTTTTGTTTGGGACTAAATAGGTTATTAATGTGTATCACTTTACAGTAAGAAACTGAAATAGGAAGTAAGTTACTGTCATGATCATCACCTGCTACCTGATTAAAAAAAGAACAGCAGCAAATACTGCAACAAAATAGTTATTAAAATTATTTCTGATTTAACAAATATCTGGAACCAATTTGAGACAATAACTAAGGCTACCAGTAGGAAAAAATCTGACATTGCTAAAGTATTGTAACAAGTAAAATTAACGTGATTATCTCAAAAACAAAAAGGCCCTCATGTTCACTGTTAATTTAAAATTATTTTTTCCCCAATT
The DNA here is from genome assembly GCF_000699105.1 of Pygoscelis adeliae. Lineage (NCBI taxonomy): Eukaryota > Metazoa > Chordata > Aves > Sphenisciformes > Spheniscidae > Pygoscelis > Pygoscelis adeliae. The sequence goes on from NW_008824941.1 coordinate 2,308,286, forward strand.
TAGAATTTGAATCATTTCTCTCTCACTAGTAATATTAATCATTCTGACAAGTATTATGTACATCTGTGCTGCTGTATTCTTTTTTTCTTTCTCATTTTTTTAAACAGCACCACTGGATTATGTAACTTAGCTCAAAGGCAGTTTGGTTTTTTGGTGTTTTTTTATCTATCTTCCAGTACCAGACTTGCTGAGCATTACCGTAAAATGACCCCAAAGAAACCAGGAAAACATATAATGTATATTAAAAACGGGGCGGGGGGGGAGGCGGGGAAGCACAGATGCCCTAAAGTATCTTGCAGAATTTTTTAATACTTTTTGCTCCACTTTTTATTTTCTTACTGCTCACAAAATATTTCTGAGTGAGAACATCTGTGCTATACTCTGGATTGATGTTAGAAGAATTCCACTTTACTTTCAATATACATAAGCATTGGTTCAGTATTGTTGCATGTTTTATCCATTCAATTTATATTTGGATGAAAAGGTTTGTTTTCCTTTGAAGAACCAGGAAATTGTTTTAAAGCTACATGAACCGTATTCTGTATAACTAACATCACCAGCGTTTCTCCCCCATTTACTCCATCTTATTTTACCAGATTGAATGTGCCACGACCAAAAGATGTCATAGTCTGGTACAACTGAGAAAGTGTTACTTCCATTGGTGTTTTTATAACAGAACTAAAACATCTGCAACCATTATAACCAAAGTTAAAGTGTAAAAAGCTATGAGAATCAGATGGTTTTCCACTGGTGGAAGGCTATCGCCCAGGAGAAGAAAGGCTGGCAACTCCCTAAACCCCAAATTGCCTCCAGGACCTGTTCTCCTGACAGGCTGAGCACTTTCACAGGCTCCTCCGCAGCCATCCCCTCAGAGCTACAGGAATTGCTCACAGCAGCCAAACACTACGTTTGCTCAAAGGGAAATCATTCTCAAGCCACTCTTCCACAAACACACACTTCACTTCGATCACCATTAAGTAATGCTGAAATACTCAGAAGCCACGTAATACCAAACTGAAAGCAATGATGTATCCCATCCAGATAAAGGTAAGTACTGCTCACATCAGCCAACCACGGCAGTACCACACATACCCTTTACTGAAAACACCTTCAAAGTTGAAGGGCTTGCATGCTGTCCACTTCTTATGCCCCTCTTTGTAAGTACTACGGAATTCAGTCTTCCTCTTTATTAGCCTTGAATAATCCCAAAAGCATTTACCCTGCTTGCTCAAACAACAGGGGTGCAGCCTCAGCGTGTCTCTCGAGCCTCCCAAGACAAGCCTCCTCCCTCATACCACGGATGGCTGAACGCAGGCAAGACCTGGCGGAGAGGGGCTGCAGCAAAGCCCTGCCCAGGGTACGGCACAGCTTGTGCACCTCCCCACCTGCCGAGCCACAGGTCCCCTCGGGCACAGTACTGCTGAACAGCAAAGTCCCCGTGCAAGGCACCTCCACAGCCGCCGCCACACTCGATCCAAAGGTTCATTCCTACCTTCATCCTGCAACTTCTCGTGCAATCCGTGAGAGTCACCTGTACTCACAGATGAAGACAACAACAGGAAAACACTCATTCGGCTGAAAACACAGAGGGAGTTGGTGAGAAGTGGTTAAAAGGAAGTTTTCTGTAATGAGTGGAGAGAATTAAGTCACTATAAGCAAGATGTAGCCTTGCGCTTCCCCCATCAACTCCCAAACCCGCAGGATCACATAAAAGCTTTCTAAACACGAAGCGACCGTGACCCATTTCAGTACTTTTCTTCCTTAAATTAGCAGCTCTCCACTGCTGTTCATAGCTTTCACCAAGCTGCAGCAGAGTGACGTGGCCAGTCAGCTGTGTTTCACTGCCGCTGTTGGGAACTCAACATCAGCAAAGAGGTCAAGAGACGGCTTGAGAAAAGTACCGGCAGCCCCAGGGAATCTGGGCTCTCCTGGCTCACCTCAGGTAAATCATTGAAATACTACCCAGCCAATACTAAATGCAGAGCCCAGAGACATCATCCTGGTGGTGTCAGCTAGAAGTAAACCGACAGTCAACCGAGCAGCAAGGGTGAGAGGGATTTTTTGGGTTTATGGTTCCTTTTTGGGCCTTTCTGGGGTGGAGAAGGTTCCTGAGCATTCTGAAAACAGCCTGTAAGACTTCTTTCCTACTTAGAACAGGCTCAAGATTTACACAGATATCAAGATGAAATCTAATTCTAAAAAAAAATTTTAAATCTTTTTTATGCTAAGTTTACCCACTATTGCCCATGAGTGTTTTCATCACGATTCTGAAGGGGTCTCTGCACAGGCACTATGGAGGAACCAGCTAAGCCTGTGCCCAAAACCCAGCGGCCAGGCTTGAGCGGGGAATGTGCCGAGACCAATACAAAACCCAAGTAAAATCAGCAGATTTTCACACCGACCCACCCCTGTGTATTAGGACCTACAAACAATGCCCCACTGACACACTCACGAGCAACTGTGAAACTGTTTGCTCTGCAGAACATAAAAAGCGTCAGAGTCATCATTGTGTACCTGGAAGACAACCTGCTGTTTGGGAGCTGACTTTTAAGCAAATAATTTGAGAAGTCCCAGTTAGCTGGCACGGGGGGGGGGGGGAACAAAAACAGGGAAAAAAGCTTCACACATTCACTGAGACTACAACATTCCCCCCCTCACACTTCCCTGCTGATGAATGTCAGACCTACCAAAGAGGTGGAGCTTTAAGCCCTGGGTGGCCCAAGCTTCCTATGTATAAATTAAGTGAGAATATGGTCATTTGACACCTGTTACCTTTGCTTACACAGCCAACTTCCCTTGAGTTCTGGTCCCTTATCAGCAACTGCCTTCAAACGCTATCAAAGAGCAGATTACAATTTCTTTTCACAACTACTGACGTACCGCAGTTTTTAAATTAACAATTCAAGCATTGTTCCATACAACATCATAAACCCCTGAACACTTAATCTCCCACAGGATTTGGTGAGGGTGAGGGGAAAGGTGTC
>NW_008824941.1:2311310-2314791 GCF_000699105.1 Pygoscelis adeliae
CAGGAAAACTGCTAATTTACTTATTTTAACTAGAAAATCAGGGTTATATATGGGGTCAAGGAACATCACTACAAGCTCATGATACACAGGACATCAGACTGAACTATCATAGAGACTGAACAATCCCTATAGGGATGGGAACATGAGACTGAACAACTCCTCTAAATGTATGATTTCCTATTTCATATTCTTGTTTACCATGCTTGTTTATATCACTCAAAGACAACATAGTAACACTAAAAATTTAAAAAAATTATACCTACCTACGCATGCTTATTTATATTTGCAAAAAAAAGAAGATAAAAGGTGAAATGCTTAAGATATCCCAAAAAACCTGAAGCACACAAAGATTGTGGTGACAGTCGAAAGTCACCGAAAAAAGTCAGAAAGGTCTCTGGCTACAACCAGATCAAACCAAAGGATGCACGATTAATTCTTTTTGATAAAAGGTTACTTGATACATCATTTTTATGAAAGTTTTCCACATTTTAACACTAGTTTATAGTCAACCATTTGATAAACATGTTTCATCTCAACTGCCTTTCTGTCTGCTCCCTTTTGGGGCAGCCCATCATCTCCTGCCATTAACATTAAGCCAGTCAGGTGTGGCTGACTTCCCCCCTTCAAAATGCTTCTTACCTTCTCACCAGCATTTTTTTTTTTTTTAATCATCAAATTAATTGCTAGGAAGCCATGAGCAGAACTACATCAACACAAAACGACACCAGCAGCATTTGGAAACACACCTACCAGCTCTCAGGCCAGTTGCCCCCTGCCCAAACTGTACCTGTTTAACACTCACTCAGAAATCGTGCCAGAGGCTGCACCAGTCCACCCACACAAACAGAGGACCATCAGTGTGCCACCATGCAAACAAGGTTTCAATAAGCATGATCAACTTTTGCCGACTCCAGTTGCCCTGGACAAGACGGACTTTTCAAACGCCTCTGTATCATTCACTTGTTCGTTCACCACAAACACAACTTGCAGAAAAATGGATCACATTTCAGACCCAAAGCTTCTTTTGGAATAAAAGCAAAGGAACAGAAAGATTTCCTATACACACTACACAGACCAACCTTCAAGCACAGCCTGTCATATCAATAGCTTATTCGACACTTAAAGACTTAGTATGGACAGCAGTGTTAATCCATAATGAATGTTTTGAGATTTACAAATCCTAATCAAAGACAACTGCATCCATAACTAGGTGTGTTTTCTATATGCTTTTTAAGTCCTAAAATTTTACAGAGAGGAGAACCTTACTATTATCTGGATTATTTTCCGTATTTTTTTCATTCTCACCATGTCTGTTCAACCTGAACAAAACCAAGTCAGAAAAATTCAAGCCGAGGTCAATTTTGAAGTTACTCACTCCTGGCACTCCACGAGCATAATGCCAGGCTGCCTCACCACGACTGCACAGGTACATCGGAAGTGCTCACCATGCAGATCACCTACTGCTAATCACAACATGGAAACCATGACAAAGTGGGAGGTAATCTGAGAAGGGCTGACAACTCAGTTCTCAGAGGCTCCTTCTCCTGAAGGAGCTGCTGCATAGAGCAGACACATTTTTGTAGGATGACAAATGCTGATTTTCCTGTAAGTATGAAAACCATAAATTTAATTCAAATATTTTGAATAATCTTCCACCAGATATGTTTTTTTCTATAACAGCACAGTGGTGGTGAAGCAGATTTCAGTGTCGGCTTGATACCAGCTGCCAGATCGTACATTCATACGTGTACACATACTTTCATCCTCTCAGTTTAGGAATTATTTGTCCCCTCTCTTGTCTCTTTCTGAAATAAAGATTTGCTCATCTGCTACACTAGTATAGAAAGAAACCACCTAACTGCTATAAAAAGACAGTAATCTATGAAATCCTGCCATTGAAACCATAAAATTACTATGTTACTCTATAGCGAGCACAACAAACAGCACTATACATTTACTTACGAGACACTGAGTATCCACCTCCTTACTACCTAAACATTGCCGTGGAAAATCTTCAGCGTATTTAAGTTAAAAGTAAGGTTTGATAGTGACTGTATGAAACACTCAGAGAAAGCCCATGGACATTGCTACTGTGTTTTCAACCACAGTATTTCCATATAATAGAAACAATCTCAGTAATTACAGCTACCTCAAGTCCATACCAGTGGCATATAGCATAACCACCATATAAACACTAATAAATAAAACCACCATATCATTTTAAACTCAGGATCAGGAGCTCTGGGGACTAGGGGCCAGTCAAAGTCTGGCTGCACCTCTGCAAACTGTCTTTTTCATAAACACTTTGGCATATTTGAAGGAGAGTTACATTTTGTTTTTTTCATGTCTCCACAGGTGGGCCACTTCTTTCCTGAACAAACCCACACCATTTGCAATCACGTAACCTTTTCCTGGTGACTGGCACGTGTTTCTCCTGTGCTCGCTACTGTGATCACTTCCAGGCTTAACATTATACTGGTAACTGCCATCCCTTAATCTAATTTACGAGTTGGAAACCAGGACGCAGTCCAGTGCCACATGAGTTACCCGGGCCACAGTTTTGAAACACAACACATTAAAATAATTGATTTTATTAATGTAACACTGCTGAACAAATTCTGCAAACACTTCTCCTCCAAATGGCCCGGTGGCATTCGGTGCTCCCCCAAGGGGCACACTTTACTGTCCACTGGTTTACCTTAACCAGAATGGTACTTTCGGCCACTGTCTCCTACGTGCAAGTAGATCGCCACATGCGTTAACTGCCATATATAAATAATGGCTGGTATGCAGCCACGGCCATATCCTAGTAAATCGTTTCACTCTTTTTCCAGCCAGAATCACAACTCTGTTACAAAAGGAATAATAAAAATACAGAGAGAATATGTTTATTCTCTCCAAAATCACATTCTTCACGAATCAAGTGGGGAGGTGATGGGAACCTCAGTTACTCTTCTCTTTCCAGCAACTGTAATTCTCTCTGAGAAAACTGATCTTCAAAGTTTTCTTGGGAATCACTTAAAACCAATCAATATACTGTTCACACCATTCCTTCCACTGCAGGTTTCAGAGAGCCTGGGAGTCAGCATTTGCCAAAACAAAACTTCCAGGCTCAGAAGCGTAAAGCACGTCAGAAGGACTAAGGGAAAAAAGCGCACTCAACTGCCTGGATGGATCAGGTAGAGCAAAGGGGAAGGGCGCTGCTCAAGTTCTCAGCCAACGACGGTCATATTGTCCCAATAAACCAGTTGATTAAAAAGAAGTTTGCAGGAACAAGAAGAAAGTACAGAAAAGAAAAGGAAAAAAACCAGGAAAGAAAAAAACCGAAGCCCGACAAGTCGCCCACGGAGGGAAAGCCAAGTGTGCAACTGCCTGCACACCCAGAGCCAGGGATTTCAACATGGGGCTGAGGGAGCGCAGGCGGCACTCGGGATCAGCCCGCCGCGGGCCGGGCCGGCGCCCCCCGCGCCCCGGGGCACCG
>NW_008824941.1:2316049-2346200 GCF_000699105.1 Pygoscelis adeliae
AGAGAGAATGTGCGCTGTTGGAAAGAGCAGCTTTCTCCTGGTGTTTGGGGAGCGCCACCGAACGCAGGCGAAATCAGGCTACCTTCATGGTCCTTTGGGTTTCTGTTAACGCAACAGAACCAACACAGAGCCCAAATTGGTGCGTCATCAGTAACACCAGCATCAATGCAATCGCTGAGCAGTCTCCTACTCAAAGCCATCAGAAGTCAAAGGGTTTTACAGGTATTGCACACATTTTTTCATGGATTTCACTGAGAACAATGGAGTTGCACAGTTCACTGGACATTCAGTGTGGCCTGACACCATATTTCTTTTAGGTAGGAATGGTGAAACAATTCAAATTAACTGCAGAGTGAAGGCAGAGTTTGGAAGACAGGAAGGCAGGGGGGAAAAAAGCTGCTTTTTTTTTTTTCTGAGCTTATACACGGTACTGGAGACATGAAGTTCAAGTAAACTTTGTAGCACATAACATCAACTTCTTTCTACTACTACACAGGGCACCTCAGCACGTGTCCTCTGGTGCTCCCTGCCTGGCAATCCACTCTTGTTCCCATAGCGATAGTAACTTTAAGAACTACAAACTTGGTACAAATGGCAAAGCTATCTGCGGTTTAGTAGGTTTGCAGTTGAGGAGCAGAATTAATGATATTCTTAAAACATCAAAGGTGAAATTATTGCCCAGTTAAGGGTAACGTGAGAATGGCATCCCTAGCCCTTTGCATTCTAGTTAACGGTTTCCAGTGAAGAAAATGGAGGATTATATTAGTTTGGCCCCATGAGTATCTGGTCCAATTTCACTGAAATCCATAAAATTTTTTCCACTAATTGCAGTTTTTGAAAGCTTTGGGACACTCACAAGATCAAAGATGAAAAAGTCCACCTGTTAACCTACAGGTAATTCTAAGCTTAGATGTCAATTTTGTTACCATTACCCGCCTGAGTTATCTGAACTAATAATATCAATGAGGATCTGATTTCTATATGAGAAATGGTACAGCTGTCTTAAAGCAGGAAACAAGCACACCTGCCATGTTATAATATTTTATCATATCACCAGTGCTCACTTGTGTGAAATAGAAAGGAGCATGCAGGAGTTCTGAAAGGCAGAAATAAAATGAAAATGGAGTAAACAGTTTACAGCTCATAACTGAGACAACTGAGCACACTCCACATTTTGATGGCTGTAGCTCATCAAATTTATTGTTGGGAAGTGTTGAAAATTTCCATTAACCTGCTGTTTCTGTACTTTCTAGGTGATCATAAGAGGTGCTGGGAACGTACTGAGGATGAAAGAGGTATAAACCCTTGGTTTAATAGACCACCTGAGAAACTTGCAGAAACAGCTGTAAAAATGTGAAGTCAATAGAGAGTCTTCCAAGACTGTCTTTAACGAGCAATTTTACAGTGGCATAGACTTTGTAATGTTCAGCATTATACTTCAGTTGTCATTTGCATTTATCTGCTGAAACACAATGTTGCATATCAGGAACTTTATCACACTGCTATAAAACTTATTATTAGATACAGTTGCTGGTCAACTAATTATTTCACTGTTCAGACACTGCTACAGGTTTTTCATGTTTTTCTGTGATTTAATTCCTGCTCTTACTGTCTTTACCAAGTTTCTTGGCAGTTTTCCCAGCTGTTCTAACAGTCTCCTGGAAAAAAACCATAAAACAGTTTAGAAAGAAATATTGACAGTTTTTCTATTAAATGTGTAAAATGGGAAACTTCAGTAGTGAAGTACAAAGAAAAAAGTTTATCCTGGGGTCTGATTTAAGGCCAAAACTTAAAGACTCATGCATGAGTAGTGATAGTACTAACAGGAACGAGGACCTCTGAGATTTGAATTTCTTTCCCACTAGACACACACACACAAGTTATACATACTTCATTCTGAAAACATTTTGGATACAATTTACCAAGTATAGTGTTTGTTGATGTCTTAGAATGAAGAATGACCTTTAACAAACAAAAGTAACAAGTCTGTGAGATTGTCCAAGATCTAATTATGTAAGATAAATGAAGTATAAAACATTATTAGGAGAGATTATGAGAAAAGGATTATACTAATCAGGAGAAAAATTGGCAAGAGTTGCTAGTTTACAAAAATTACAACTACTGTCTATGTACTTAATGAGAGGACGCCATGTTGCAATATGGGTGGCATATATATAGTTCTGGATGTTGAGCTTTCCTGGGCTAATATACCGTAGAACCTGACAATTCATTTATTGACCGTTACATTATTGGAAGATTTCCATGAAGAGGCAATTATCTGTCTGGCAGGAAGAAGTAGGAGATGGAGCATGGGGTGGAGAGAATCAGAGCTTGCTATTACTGATAATTAATATTCAAGTTCTGTTCAAAATGGCCACCAGGTTGAAATCCCCTGCGTAGACGCTGCAAACATGCAAGGAGTGAAAATCTTGTAACCTAATGCAGATTACACCCAATGCAGATTACCAAAAGTCAGTTTTATCTGAATGTTAAAACTATTCAGGCAGTGGAACGTTGCTGATTTCCAGAACTGTTCCACAGTTTATCCTGCCTTTATGCTCTAGATGGAAGAATTGTTTTGGAATAATTCTGTATGTGTTCAGGTTTAGTAGTCTGTTCATGGCATACAGATGTTCCCTGGTCTGACAAGAAAACACTGATTCAATGTACAGTATGTTTGAAGTTCGTGGAATTTTAAATACAGATGTTTCTTTAAGCCAAGTAGAGTTAATTGAGAACTGTGGAAAGACCAGTGTCAAACGGAAGAGCAATGTTATTCCTCAAAGAAGTAAAGTTAAAAAAAAGTTATCAAAATCATATAGAAGTCAAAGTTAAAAAAAAGTTGGGGTAGCTAAGTTATATGAAGCAGAGAAAAAAAATTAAACTCTTGCACCTGATATGAGTTCAAAGTGCCATTTACAAAAATGACTTAGGGAATATACCAAACACTACTCGGTTTTGATAATTTAAGATTCCGGCCTGCTGTAACTCTCCTCCTGCTCAGTTATTAGGTAAAGCCTTAACTTGTTTTTCATACCTTCAAAAATCTGACTTTTAAAGTTCTAAATCATTTACATTTTACTCTGAGTCTCTAATCTTATCAAATCAAATGTGCCTGTGACTATTTGAGATCCTTCTATGGATAACGTTTTAACTACAGGAGTAGGCTGACTTCTCTGCCGTTATATTTTTGTGATGTTTTCCTACATACTAATGGTACTTCCACAAAGGAGCAAGGCAATGGTTCCTAACGTCTTGTTTTATGAATGAGGCAATCATTAAAGCTTATTAAGTAATTGTGGCTAGCTCTGGCCTGGAAAAAAAATGGGGCTGGATAAAAAATTATTTTCTACAACTACTCAAAAGAGGCTGGGATTTGGGGAATGCAAAGTCCTCAAATCATTAAAAAGTGATTATAGAATCACGCAGGTGTTAATGTCAAACTTAGGAGACACAGATGCACAAAGTTTGGGAAGACAAGAAGAACTTTCTTTGTGGTATAATAGAAGGAAAAAACTGTAGCAAAGAAGAATCCACGATTTTGAGGAAAAGCCACGAGACTGTTGACCTTTCCAGGGGCTCCAACCTGTGCCTCAAGCAACTTCAGGAAGTGAAAAGGTGGTTAGGGTTAAAGAATGAGTATAGGTGAATTTACTACTTTTTTGTCTGTATCTATATGGTCTTATGCTACTTTTTAAAAGAATTATGTTCAAGGGTTTTTAATAGTTTTCTTAATAGTTCTCTGGCAGTATTCAGCCATCATCAAACTGTTTAAATGGAAGTGCTTTCTCTAAGATATGTCAAGTAATGGCTTCATTGTGCTGAGAACTGGGAAGGCCTGAGCTAGAATACTGAGTCACTTTTTGGTGCGCGCACTTGGAGATAATCCACAGGAAAGGAAACAGAATCGTTAGAGGTCTAAAAAGTGAAAAACATGACCTATACGGAAGGAGTGAAGATACTGGGGGTGTACAGAGCACAGAAGAGGGCATTGCTGGGAGATACCCAAACAGTCTTTGTGTATGCTAAGGGTGCTACGGACCTATATCCAGAGCTATGAATTGTTGTAAGGAAAACATTTGCACAACTAGCTTTCCCCAGCCCCAGCTCTCGTACCACATACTGTATTTATGCTATGGGCTGAATAGAATTATATACACATAACGATACAGGTAAAGTTCTGAATGTCCCCGTACTGCAAACGTGTCTAAGTCAGATGTTGGAGCTGGCCATTCTTTATTTGCCCTTAGGGCCATGGAGAGTCCGCAGCTCTGTGCCCACAGTGACCGGTAGCCACCACAGGGATTGCACTGGGAGGAGAATGATCTGCCACCTTCTCCTGCCCTTCCACGGAAGCTGTTCTGCAGACTCCAGCCACGCTAGTGTGACCGATGCGTTTGCTTTGGGGATGTGAGACCAGTTATCCCTAAAGGCCACCATCAGTTACAGTTTCAGCAAGCTTTCCAGAGGAAAGGAAAAGGAAGAACAGTGAATGTCAGCAGCTGAGACCAGAAAATCCCAACAGAATTTCACAGGACAAAGAAAAAGCACTTTTACAGATTTGGAATTTTATCCCTGACCAATTTCAAAGGGCAGCTCCAGACATTCAGTCATCAGAGCTTCCCAACAACAACTACCAAATTAAAAAATAATCACAATATTTTTCAGCATGGAAAATACTAGATAGTCTAAGTAGAGGGGTCATTGCTGCCTGTCCCTATAATATTGAACACAAACCTATAAACATATCATTAGTAAAATTAAGTTTTTAGCAACTTTTCAATTACCAGCAATTATCATTAAAAACTGTAAAAATAAAGCTGTTAAAAATAGTAGAATTTGAGGGATTTATGGCCACCACAAGAAATCAAAGTGGATGTGGTTAATTTACAGAGGACTGAACTACAGAGTACTTGTAGAATAGATGATTTTAAGACCCTAGGATGTTCGTTTTAATTTTGTCTTAAGGCTCTTAGAAACTTGGTGCTTTCCTAAAAATATCAGAGGTTACTTATCTTTTCAACATTCATCTACAAAAGCATTTTCTCTCTGCTAAGAATTTATTGGATGTTTTCATTCTCCTTTCCTTCTTTCTGCCTGTCCAGAAGTTTGCTCTTTGCTTTCCTCCCAGCCTTTCAGTTATTGATGAAGTTCCTGGCACAGATTTCCAAATTCTGAAACACAGAATACAGGATTCCAGCGACTAAAAAGGCTTGTGGAGTCTTTTCACTGACTTCTGTGGGCTTTGGATCAGGCCCTAGGGCCTTATCTACCCTACTCAAATAATGAATAAACAATATCAACACAGAGCTACAGTACTGGGCTCTGTTTGTCAAGTACTTGCCACAGCTGGAACTAATTCAGATACTGTCAGAGGAACCCATTTGCTGAAGAGAAGCTGTGCCAAATTATTTGCCACAATCAGGTTTTATCTATTGATGAGCATTCCTGAAAAAATACCTTCCTGTGACATGAAGAGGAACACCCACAGGTATGTTAGTCAAAAGGCCTATCAAAACATGATGGTGCATATAGTCCACCATACAAATTATTCATGTGGTTTATAAACATATTAAGAATATATTCCTCAGCTGGTGTTCCTCTTTGGGGATCCCTGTTTAATTTCTCGCCCTGTTCTCATCCTTGTTGGGCTGAAAGGGAATGGGATAGTGACGCAGCTTTTGATAACAAGTTTCTTGATTGCAGGAAAATATTGATAAAGCATGAAGGGAAATACATCCTTTCCCCAGCTTCTCCCTGTGTCGATGGTAACAGGGAGGACTGCATGGGGTAAGGATATTGCACCAGAGACTTTCCAATTTGCACAGGAATTTAGAGGGATATAAATACAGACATGCACTTGGAACACATTCATCCCTGTTACACATGGAGTTAAATGCACTCCTGCTACTGATGCTGAAAACACACGCTATCTATCACTCCTGTATAAATATTTGCTCCCGAGCAAAGTCCCGTAGCACCTGCAGAACGCCTTTTCTAGTGCACGGGCTGGTAGACAAGTGTCAAAGCATGAAGGACTGGCAGGGAATGAATTACACGATTCCTTGTAGGGAGTGTGACCAGGATACACATGGTCACCTTCACTGCTGCTGCAAAGCTACTCTGACAACTTCCCAAAAATTCCAGATACACGCTATGACCAGACTTGAGTACTTTTGAGCACCTGTAGCTCCCTTTAAAGAGGAAAGGGGCAAAAGCAGACAGCTGAAATTTGGACACTGCTTTTAAGATAATTCTTGGCTTACTTAGAGAAGATGAAATAAGAAAAAAAGAATCAGAGACAGGTGACACATGATCTGTTTCACTCTTTGCTTTCTCCCATGTTCCTTTATGAACCTCAGAAATCTTTCTTCTCCTCCTGTCTACTTTATTCTCTTTTCAATACCGAATCCCACTTCTCCTTTCATCTCACCTCCTTTATTGCTTTCCCTTCCTCTTGTTTTCCTTAAAAGTATTTGCAGCTGCTGAAATCAGTAAAAAGACTCAAATGAAATAGGAGAATCCCCATGAGCTAAAATACATGACAAATTGTCACATACTGCCAGTGATCTATTTTATTCAAGACAGAAAAGATGATGACAGCAAATGAGTAAGTTTTCCAAAATTCAGTGCAGTGTTTTACAGCATAAGGATATTTTAATTCTTCAGAGAAGCAGCCAAACAGCTTAAGTTGATCTGCAAAGATTTAAAATCTGTAATCGAAACCAAGATGTCTTCTCCAATACAAAGCCAACTAACTAGCCTTGGCGCAGGTAGGACATCAAGTCCATCGAGGTGCAACAGGCAAGAAGAGCTGAAATCAGTGGCAGCAAAATCACTGGATAAGATCACCTTTTGTTTTTTAATCTCTTGTTGACTACGCTAATGCACGGACTGCAGCACACCGCAGGAGCGTCTCTGTGGAGAGCAGCAGCAGAGCAGCTTGAGAGCCACTGCTCAATGCCAAAACCAGTCTTGACTCAGGTCTCATCTTGTTTCACTGAGCAAAAAGACATCCTCTACACAGGCCCTTCAGCAACTGACATTCCAGGACTCAAGGAAACGCTTAGCAGCGTCTTTTAAAAGCAGGATTTCTCACACATGAAAATTACAGAATGGTCGTCTTCAGCAGCATACCTGAGCACAGGTCCTGCTGCCTTCTGCAGGGGCTGTGTGTTTAGATTTGAGAGCAGAATTTAGAGCAGATTAACTCACGCACCCAAACCGAAACAGATAGATCAGACAGACAAGATTAGCTCTACCGATCTTCCTCCTGCCAGGGAGTTACCAACTCAGGAGCCTTCTAATTTGCCTGAAGTTCACACTGTGGCTCCATACTAATCCAGCTGACACTGCAGTTGCATCCATCATGACATCTGTTCTAGGATTTCAGTTTGTCCCGGGTTTTATAGCTATTCCCTCATACGGCGGTAAATGTGCCTTATATATGCCTCAGTAATATTTTCTACAGTTTATTTTCTCTTTTTGGGAAAAAAAAACCAACAACAAAACCCCCCACTTCTTACTAAGAAGTTATTCAGAACTTAAGTTATATCGCAAGTTGATGAGTTTAAGTGCAGTGAATCACTAGTACAGGATATTGTTTGATACAGAAAGACAGTGGAAATAAAACATGGAATATTGGTATGCATGTGTGTTATAACTGAAGAAACTATAACCACTTTCAAGGAATGAAAAAATGGCTGTCTTTCTGACATCACAGAAATCAGAAGTGCACAACCTCACCTGAAATCCAGGGAAGCCAACAAAGATTTAATTACAGATAGGCTATTGCAAGAGTTTGATAATTAAAATCCACCAGGGTCAAACAACTATTTTCTATAAGGGAAGACAATTTATTGCTAACCTGTTAAAGTCATAACATAGTAGAAGAGGTGATTCATTTGGCACATGGTTTTGCAAATGCATTTTCTTCCTTGCAAGATTTATGAATACGCTGCTGAAGTTTTCCCATTTTTTTTCTTACAGGATCCAATACCTACTCCAGCTCACAGCTTGAAATGAGAGTGCACTGAATACTGCTTTCTCTATACTTTTTCCACCTGAAATAGATTTTGAAGCCTAAAACTACTGAGCAGGGATGTGGACGGAGTCCATGTTTTCCAGCTCTTACTGTTGCAAAGTGCAGCTGCGATGGATGCTGGTACATTAAAGCTGGAGAGAAACAGTTTACCCCGCTCAGGGTTTTTCTCCACCTCGCTCCTGGAGGTTGCTGACCTCATGTCGTAAATGGCCAGATGACACACTGAATCACTGCAGTTTAGATCACGGTCTCTGAAGGCAACCTGAAACGGCCAACGTACTTCAAAATACTGGCCGATAAACCGTAGCAGTTCAAGAGCTGCTTTTCATGTTGCTGAGTTGTCCTTGTCTGTGGCAGGACAGACAGCAGTCGTCAGTTACAGCTTTGGGCTGCCTGTTTTGTGAGTCACCCTCCTATCTGTGAGGGCTGTATGTTTCTGTCTTCCGACATTAATAGCTTTGATATTTAGCCCTGCTCATTTCAGCCATACGGGGAGCCATTACACAGACTGTGTTCGGGCTGGAGCTTTCCCACTTTCAGCTGCATGGTTCAGGCAAAAGAGAAGGTGTTAAAAATTCTTGAGAATCACCTATCGAAATCTATCTATCCAAATTTTCTGAAACACTAAATTCTCACCACCTACCATCTGTAGATCTCAGCCTGGTTTAGATATAGTAGGAATTTTTAGCGTATTTTGTTAGTGTATTCTTGACCTCTGCCTTCCCACATAAAAAATTGAACTGAATACACCTAGCTCAGTCACATAGGTTTTAAAATTCACAGTAAACTGGTTAATTCGAATGCCTGTATATGTGCATGGGCAAAATCATAAGGGTAAGATAGCCAATGTGACTGCTCATACATTATGTCTAAGTTGCATTATGTATGAGCCTCAAGTTGCACCAGGGGAGGTTTAGATTGTATATTAGGAAAAATTTCTTCACCGAAAAGGTTGTCAAGCATTGGAACAGGCTGCCCAGGGAAGTGGCTGAGTCACCATCCCTGGGGGTATTTAAGAGACCTGTAGATGTGGCACTCAGGGACATGGTTTAGTGGGACTTGGCAGTGTTAGGTTTATGGTTGGATTCGACGATCCTAAAGGTCTCTTCCAACCTAAATGATTCTATGATTTTATGTGATTTATGTCACTACTTAACCTCCTAATATTTACTTTGAAGTATATGCCTGCCACAAGGCCCACTGCTCAGCCAGTATCATTTTGGCAGCCTAGTAAGTAAACAGCCTCACCAGAAAGCTGTGTGCAGGGAGTGATTTTTTCTGAGAAATTTCAGTTTGGTCTCATCCTCTCCATCTTGGTTCAGACTTTGCTACTGATGCACCTAGTTAATGGTTTTTTCAGACAAGAAACAGCCACCATGTGTAGATCTCGTCCTTCTTCTGTACTTCCAGGCACTCTGTTTTGCACAGAGCAATTGTCTGATCTTGTTCTTCTCTTGTGGTGACTGCAACTTTGGATTCCTGCAGTTCATCGTAAAAATGTTTCAGATATTCTGCCCACCTTTACAGGACAGCTTCGTATTCATAGCATCTTCTTGCATTCTTAAGTCTTATACAATGAATATACTTCCTTGCCTTTTTTAGTGTCTCAAGCTTTTAGGATATGATGACTTTTTCTAACTTTTCTAGTTGCATGTTTCTCTGCTTCATCAGATCTTAATTTCATCTATTCCCTTTGACTTTTTTCCAGATTTTCTGAATTGCTATGTAATATTGATATTTCTTTCTTTTTCTATTTTTGCATTTCCTCTTTGCATATACTGATCCATATCTTCAATAATTCACAGCTGCTTACTAAAAAAATCTTTTCATCCCTAACGCAAAGACAAACACATGCCCGACTGAGGGATGTGAGAGCTGTATATATAAAGCCCTTGAAGGAGCTTCTTTTCACTAATGTTGCCTCTTTATCTTCCCATCCCTACCATGATTTCTCTTTCTGTTCATCTTCTTTAATGCAGCCTTCTTCTCCTCTGGCAGTTTTCTCCTCTCAAAATGTTTCTTACAACTAATCAGCAGAGCTGAGAAATAACCATCCCTGCAGCAAGCCAAAGTCCCCCTTGGTCTCAGATTTCTTCAACCACTAAAGAAAAGGTAAAGCTCCCCTTTAATCACGGTGCCTGCAGAAGGGACACGAAACCGAATATCCAAATGCATGGGCTGAGCGAGAGCTTTCCCTGAGGCTGTGCAGGTGGGAGCAGGCAGGATTTGACCCTTGTCTCTGTAAATACTGAAGGATAAACTCGGCTGCAGTTGTCAGCATTATCAGGAGACTTTTTCTCACCGGCGCTGGTGGAACTAATTGTAAAGCACAGTCTTAGTGTGTGGGAGGCTAGAGGTAATTTTAGTGGTCGTGAAAGGTGCCAGACATATCAGACACGGAAGATCTAGATTTCGCTTGTGTAGTGCTTTATACCTACGCTAACTCAGTGTAAAACACCATTGCCAGTTTGACTGGGGAGTTTTGATTTAATAATTGTTAGCGCGCTTGTTTTGTAGCACTAATGACTAGGCAAAGTTTTCTCTTCTCAGAACAGGTACTGTACAGGCAGAAGGATTAACAGCATCATTTTACTGGTGTCTGCCTATTCTGCTGTGGAGTCAGCACTTCCATGTATGCAAAATTATTCAATATATCTTTGGTACCGCAACTAAGCAAATTAACAAGCTTTCTTATGCATCAAACCAGGGAAGCCATTAATTTGTTGTTGGAGAGCACTGCACAAACACACTCAGCTCTGAACAGTCCTGTGCTGTACTTCCTCAGAGACAAATACACATTTTTTTAGTATTTATGGACTCTGGAAACGCTTAGGAAAAAAATGCATATTGTGTTATCTTACTAACCAGAGACGTGACAGCTATTTAAAACCCTATTTATTTCTTGGCTTGCCCCACAATATTTTAACAATTGTAGTGAAATCCTAAAACAAATACATGAAATGTGGTATATTTTTATTTTGTTGAACTCTGTGGACTTCATTTAAGGGCAGAAGGAGAGTATATTGTTATTGTGCTCTGTAGCTTCCACTGGTCAAACCACACCACCCAGCCATTGGCTTTATTTGGGATTGTCAGTCAAAGCTTTTCTTATGTGAAATATAAGACATTTCAGAGCTACTGGTTTCATCAGTCATAGCAGACAACGTTGGTGGTCATTTTCAGTAAAGGTATGCCCAGGACAAAGCCTTCAGTCCAACACCCTTGACTTACAAGAGAGCTTGAACAGTAATACAACATTTCCAGCTGAGTTTTAGTGCCTACAGTAGAACAGAATGGATCCATTGTGAGCCTGAGCTGCCTTCACACTGCAGGAAAATTTGGCTCACTGTCACCAAGCCACGAGACTCAGGCTCATATTCATATTTGAATATCTACTCTGAGGATTACACTGCCTACCAAGGAGTAACTAATAGATCCAGGCAGTCCTGCCCTCCCCGGGGGCAGATGTTCCTCTCGAGTCCAGCACTTTGTTCCCGGAGCTGCCTAATCTCATGCACGCTTCCAACTTCCACCAGCGCCGACTTTCTCAACAGTCATTTTATAGAAGCTTTTCTCTGCTTTATTCTCACCTGATGATGAAAGAGACCTGGTAAAGCACAGTTCTCCTTGAGAAAATACCACAGAACGCCTCCCTGCCCAAAATCCCAATCTATTATCTCAAGTATCTCCTTTTTCTCCTGCAATCCAGAGAACAACAGTGATCCCTGAGGCTGATAGGACCAGTTTTCTTCTTTGTCTTGATGTCTGTCTCTCTGGCCAAAACTCTTCTGTCAAAAGCAATGTGAACACAGATTTTGGTCTCCCCTTGTCTCTCCTACCTGCCTGCTCCCACCTCTCCCTGGCACTGCAATGATTTCCCATCTGACCGTGTTAACATCTGTAATCAGGTGGGCTGAATACGAAGAGGAGCTGCAACTCCACTTTGTGACCAGCAGCTACCATTATGTATGTCAACACCCAAAACAGAGACCTGTATAAAAGGATTCGTTTCCTTAGTAGTATTTTGTGATGTCTGATACGTCTAACAGGGGGACGGGAAGTTCATGAAGCTAAGAGAACAAGCAATAGAAGAACATAAAAATGTATGACCCTGAGAAAAAGCCTCACAAATAGGCTTGAGTGAGCCTGAAATAGGATTTAGATCTGAGAAACTGCTGCTGCTTAAGATCTACCCTATACTAATGGAAAACAAGGCTTTGATTATAAATAAACAGGACTGTACCACAGACACACCTGATTTCATCACCAGTTTCTCATCAGACCATGGAATAACCCACAACACTGAACTTGACTGTTCATGTCAACCAGAAGAGTCCTGCAAGTTTAAAATATAGATAACTGTGCAAATAGTAAATATCCTAAGCAGTAACCTGAATTCAGGCATCTTTCAGGTTAGTTTAAAAGACGAGTAACTACTTCACTCAGCCCATTTTTAGATCCAAGCGGAGCTGGCAGGAGAGAAAAAAACCTCAGCTCTGGAAGCCAAGGGCAAAGAAACAATGCGGGGAACAAAATGAAAGTTACTTTGTGAATGGCAAGTTTCGGCTTGCATCTAACTGCAGTAATAAGAAAGCAAAGTGATTCACTCTGGCAAAGTTTTCCAGCTTGAGGAGCTTGAAATAATACAACCGCCCACCACAACCACTGCCTGCGAGTGAGCTCAGAGGGGGGGACCAGGGGCAGCCGGAGAGTATCGAGGTGATACAGGGAAGGTGGAAATGGAAAGTTCATTTTCAGCAAAGTGGAGATAAATGGTGGCCTGCTGGGGAGGAGGAAAGAGAGGTAGTAGCAACAGTATTGCAGTCTTGTAAAAATAAAATTGAGTAATGATGTTTTGTTCTGTGAAAGAAAAAGAGTTCTGCTCTTTCACAGTGGCTGGGAGATGGACGTTCGTGTGCCACATAGCACTGCGCCTTGGAGGAACTGTCAGGTCACCATTTAAAGTCTTCGTTTTGTGAACTGTTGAGAGAAAGTATATTTTAGAGATGGGTAAGAAGGGTCGAGTGACTTACCTGTGGCAGGCTAGTCACAGAGTGAAAAAAAAAAACAACAAACCAATATTGATTTACTGCCTGAGTGTGGTTAATATTTATCTAGATGTTCAAACTGGGTATCAGGTTGCAGCTTATAAAAAGTTGGCCAATCATAGCAAGATTTTTCAACTAAACTGTTAACATTTTTCAAGTACAGACATGCTGATACAACTTAAAAGGAAAGCTACAAAATAGCAGGTCTCATTATTGTCACTTAAATAAAACCTCCAAGACAGTTAATTATGTGTATGTACTTTTAACTTTGTCAAAATATATGTAATAGGCAATAAATTTAATTTTCTCAACCTATATTTAGGTGGGCACACTAACCTTTTTTTTTATTATTAGTCCCAAATCGCTTATCACCAAAATTGTACTTTGTCCTCAGGCATTTTCCTCATTTCTTTCTATTTTGTAATTCAATGACCACAAAATTACATGAGCTTAACTACAGAAAGAGTAATTTTAGGTTGTAACTGTTTCATCTTGCTTGGGCGTTTCTTTTTGTGGACCATCTGTGCTTGATAGTGTGATACCCACAGTTCATTTACCTTTCTTAAGGGTAACTTATGTTTAATGGTTTCAATCCTTTTCAGTAGGGAGACCCCTAAAAAAGTATCAGTGGGTCTTTTGACCCTTCCATAAAAATTTGAAGCCTATTGACAATAAGCAGCTTTTTTTTACTTGCTACTTCTTAGTGGTAGCACCTCAGAGGTCCATGGACCACAAACTTAAAGCTACTGAAAGCCTCCGTAACTTGCACAGACTTACTCCACCTGTTCTGCAAATGAGCCTGACTTTAACCTTGTACTAATGAGCAACACTAAAGCTGTGGGCGATGTATGAACTGCATATATACTGCATGGGACACACGTGAAATGCATAGGCTATGTGAAATATGAGCTAATAAAAATGGTATATAGGCTCTTGTATAATGGAGGTATGAAGAAATGCCACAGTATACAGCTGCATCCAAAACTCAGATTTCTAGCTCCTTCCGTCCTGTAAATCTATAGGAAGAACTGACCATGTTTGGGCCTAATAGTTCAGTGAGAACCATTTTACAGCCTGGGTGTACAAAACTTGAATGCAGCATGGTAGGACAAGCTCAGGGAAGTGAGTCCTCCTCCTTCCACAGCCTGCCTAACCCTCCGGCCCTGAGCAAGGGTTTTCCCCAAGGGTTGCTCATGCCCAAGGAAGAGGGAGCTCAGAATAAGCCGCACCCACAGATGTTGGGTGAGCAACCTCATTTAAAAAAAAATGTTTGAAGAACTCATACTTCGAAAGATCCTGGTCAGTGGCATGGAAGATTTTCTCCTCTGATGACGTTCCTCTCTGATTTGTTTTTATAAGTTTAGGCAGCTCTCCGCTGGTACAGCTGCTGCCGGAGTCCTGCCAGAGGAGCCATCATTTCTTAATAGCCTCCACCAATGAGCTGTCGTGTTAACAAAACAGAAGATGGGAAAATGTAGTTGTAAAGCAGGCAGATGTAACCTGAGGCTAAGGAGGCAGCCGCTTGTAGCACCTTCTCTAATGTGGCCCCAGAGGAAACCTGGAAGCAGCGTGCCCAGGAGCAGGTGGGATGTGACCCTCCCTTCTGAAACCACTGAGTTTCTGTCCACCTACTTAGAGACCTAAAGCCTCGACCAAGCTTCAGCTCAGTGCGCGGAGGCCAGCCAAGGCAGAAAAACAAACCCAGGGGATTTCATGTGTCCCATTCACTTCTGAAGAGGGGGCCCAACAGCAATACATTGACAAGCCAAGCCATCAGCTGTTCAAGATGATCAAAAGCAGTGACATTTCCACATTTTCAGAGCTCTCAACAAACATAGCTAATTAAGCCTTGCATCATCACTACAGTTAAGCACAAGTAAGTATTCATCTCCCCTTCTGACAGAGGAGGAAGCTGGAGTCTGGGGGGTATTTAGGTCCACGGAGTGAGTCACTGGCAGAGCCAGAGCTATATTTTAAGTGCTGTAAGCTCCAAGATCACTGCCTTTTCATTTAAGTTATTAGATTGAAAAATGCCTCCTTCTCAGCGTGAATTAAAGGGAAGACAGCAACTATTCTTCCATTATCAGTAAGAACAGGATAACCTTCTCCATGGTGCGATACCAACCATCAAACTGGTTGTCACCATTGTGACTGATTTGCAGTACACGGAACACCTCTCATTTAGGGGGACTATTGAGGTCGGAGAAATGAGAAGAGGTGATAGGGAGGCCCTGGGTCTTGTGGGCATGGCTGGCACACGAGACAGGGAGGGTTCATAAAGTGCCCTGTGTTCCTCCCAGTCCTCAACTTGGCTGCCTCCCGCTCTGCAGACGTTAGAGACTATGGGCTCCGGTCAAGGTTAGCAGCCCCGCTCCAGTGGGAGCCTTCCAAACTCCGGGGAAACAACTCCTATCCCATAAGTGTTACAAGAAGACACAACAGGTGGATGAAAAAGAGAACTCTAGAAATAAGCTATCCGTGAAATCAGCCTCTCTCAGGTCTGTTTTTAAACTTAAAAAAAACCAATCTCACTTCCAAATATAATACACACACAATTTCATCCAAATTTATCAAATGTATGTCATAATTAGGATTCAGAATAATCTAATGTACATATAATTATCTATGGACAAAGAAGTAGGCGTGTGCATGGGCGTCTGAAGGCAATGACTTCTTAAAGCGAGTGTTGCCTAAACTAACCTGCCTCAACTTGTAATAACGCTTTTTCCAAAGCATAACAGTGGGCCAGTTTGCTGGGCGTAGCAAAAGCAGAGAGTGTAAGTCAGAGATTGGAAAGGTGGTGTGAGTATCACTTTTACATCACTCTAATCTCGAGGTTATTTTCTGAATCGTCTTTTCCCTTTGTGCTCTGGCAGTGTCTCGCAGTGCTATAAACCCAAAAGGTGCTCGGAAGCAGCATCCCGGGAGGGCGTCTCCCCTGAGCGGCTCTGAGTAGCTCTGCTCCCTCTCCGCCACTGTGTCAGGAGCAGCAGGTAGCAAAGGATCAACAGTACCCAAGAGCCAAATTCCTACAGGACAACCTTCCTAGAGACAAGCTTTCCAGAACCAAATGAATCAGCTTTGTGGAGGAATAAATCAGCTATATTGTATTAAAGGAAATGGTTTAATGTATGTGTTGAGTGATATCTCTGCAGATAAATTCTGCCCTCTTCATCCTTTTTTGCCTGGAGAAATAAAGAGTACACAGGAAATTCTGAAAAAGCGGTCATCATGATAATTAGCAAGCCATAATATAAGTTTGCATTTTTTACTTTAATAAAGTAATAAAAATGTATGGAACTACCATAAATAAATAGCACAGATAAATATACATGCTGACAGTTATTCATGTTTCTGTATTTAAAATTCATATCTAAACTGAGCATCTTTCTCATCAGCTGAATTTCATCAATGGCTATGATCTAGTATGTTTTCTTCACTGAAAACCTCCAAATATTATTAGTTCTAAACTGGCTAATTCAAAACTAACTCAGGGTGCAATTCTGTTCCCAGCAGCAACATCTCAAAATCTGTATTGCAATCAGAATACTTGTTTACCAGGTTAATACCAGGAACCTGCATGCAGGCCGTGGCCCAAGCTACAAGATAATACCGCATATCAACAACTAGGTTCAAATGCAATAAACAATAAAATAATATTTCATGGTCAAAAAGCACCATTGACTACCCAGTTTTATTCATTGTTGTGTTGCACACATCCTTTCTGTTAACGTTTAAATAGCACTTTTATGTTGGATGCTCGTTGTCCTCCAATCCACGCATTTTGCTCATTCCTCATTTTTTCCTTATAAGCAATTTGGAAATACACTGCCGTAACAAGCAAGACTAAGCCAATACATATGCATAAGAACATAAAACCAGCCATACTATGTCAAGAACCAATATCCATCTAGCTCACTATCGTAACTCCAGAACTAGCAGCAGATGTTTTGGGGAAAGACTACAGAAGAGAGAGTATTTTTAGTGTGAATCTCCACATGGTATTTCTTCCCAGCTTCCAGCATCACATTAAATATTTACCTGACTGATGTGGTATTACATATTTCCATGTTTCCAGATCTCCCAGTGCTAGAGGATAAAAAGGACCTTCTAGTGCAGAGTAAAACCTTCAGGCTGTTCTGAATTAGCCCATCTGCTGTCATTCTCATCACCAAACCCTGCGTTGTTGGACTCATTTTCTTTAGTCCATCAAAGCAACCTGATTAAGAGTCTGGATTAGTGTTCATAAAGCACTGGGAATACCATAGAAAAAAGATCCTCGGGGCATAGTCACAATTACTGTATTATTTATACATGCAAATCTCACAGCTAGCACTGGACATAGACATTTCGTACCAAGTGTCAGCCCAGTGACCTTCTGCTCCAGGGCCCAGGAGGTGAAATCCTTGGCTGGTTTTTCATTCAGCCCTTTGACAAAGTTTGTGTTTATGTCTCAGAGCACTAAAGTTTAGCCTGTGGAGATAAGGCTGTCTCTCATTCAAGAAAATACTGTCAGTCTCATAGAGGAAAACAAATACAGGAATTGGGCCAGTTCATAACCATGTGTTTGTTTGCGATGGCATATTTCTAGGAATGCAGTGGCTTACTGCAGATCACAGTAATTAAAAGAGCTACAGTAAACTGGGATTACAATTCAGACTTTCCAAGCCCCTTGGTTTTCTTTGCAAGAGCAACGCTGTCAGCTAACACCCAGCAGCAAGGCGCGAGCACGCAAAGTGGTGACAGCCTCTCTGCCACCAGATGCTGTGACAAATGCTCGGCGTTACCCGAACAGCTGCCTCAGAGCAGGGCTCAGCTCCCAGGGCGAGGGGGACACCCCGTGCCCCCTCCTTCGCCCCCGCGGCTCCAGCTGGCACCTGGCTGCTCAACTCCTCTTCCTCCCCACAGCCATTATCTTTTCACGGAGCCCGAGCCTCTCTGGCTCTAGCTGCTCCGCTTGCCTCCCCTGATGTTATCCAAAAGCCTTCGTGGCAGGTGATGCACCCCTATGCTGTTGCCTGCCCACCTGGAGCCCCTCTTACCCTTCATGCCACCTTCCCTGGAGAGGTTTCCCCCAGGATCCCGCAGTGCTCCCGCAGTGTCCCCTCTGCAGGGTGGGGTTAAGGGACATCTCTGGCTCCACGTGGAGGGGCCGGAGCCTTGCTGGAGCTGATCCCAGCCTCTGCCCGTCCACTTTCCTGAGCCATTTCAGAAAAAAGCTGAAGGGCTTAAACCCTAGTGAACCTAACATAAATAAATTTCAAGGACCCTATCTTCTGCTAAGTCTCCTTGTCAAATTTGTTTTTCTTGTAGCTTTTTTTCATATTTTTATTATGTTATTTCTTCCTATTACTCTGTGAAAAAGTCTGACATCAATGAGATCTTTAAACCTTAGAGATTTACTAAGAACTTACTACAAAGATTTACTTTTTCAACATCATTTGGCTGTTTCGGAACATAAAATATGAATTTTGCTGTGATTGGATATGATTGTGAGGAACCGCCTTCCTATTCCACGAAAAAAGATACTGAAACTATCTCACTAACTAGAGAAATGAAAGCATGAAATGAAGCAGCTCCTGTCTCCTGAGCTGACTCTGTCTAAACTTTTATAACATTGCACACACATTATAAAGCCTCTGATAGACCCTCACCGAACATAAATGACTTGTTGTATATAGAAGTTTTAAAATCAGACTGAAACTAAACATCTTCTGAATCTAATGGCAAATTCTACCTCTGTGGGGATTTGCATCTGAAGGAGGATGCTGTGCGTACACCTTTCTTGTCACAGCTGGTTGGGTGGTTTCTTTAGCCAGCTGGGTTTTCTTTCTTACTGTTTCTCATGTATCGTTGGCTTCTCTACTGCCTCTTTTCCATGAAAGCAAACAGGCTTTCTTAAAAAGGGTTTCTCCTTTGCAAGTTTTTAATATCAGGAAAAGATTTCCATCATGCTTTTAACACTCCATCTCACCTTGAGTCCTTCTAAAAGATTATTTTTCCCCCTCTGTCTTATACAGTAAGGCTTAATTTCTCCTCTGCCACTATTATTTGTCAGTCTTACTGAGCTGTTTGCTGTAAATCGTACTCTGACAAACGTCTAAGGTGAACAGTGCAAGAAAAACAAAAATATTCCTTCACCCCTAGATTTTCGGTGTTCCTCCTTTTTATTACTTTTCTTATTTTCCTGTAAAGTCGCATGTTTTGCCTCCTGTTTTTGCTATGCAGCCGTGCACTTCCAAAATGGACCAAGACATCGTGCATCTGTTTCACAGCTACCCAACAGAGAGCTTCTGCTGGCACACGACCGAATGCATGGCAGAGTCCTTAGGGGTGAATAGAGACAAGCTTTTGCTGTTTTTCCAGTGGAAGACTCCTTTGAATTGGGCAGGATTGTGTCTTTATGATATTCCCGTGTACTTATGACCAGTAGCAACAGCTGACGCTGGAAGGAATCTGGAGTGGACTAACGAGCCCCAGCACTACTTGTTTAAAAGCAACAACTTCAGTGGATGCTGCGTCAGCCCGGGTGCCGAGGCTGGGACCGTGCGCCCAGCCGCTGACGGAGGGTTTGCCAGAGATGCTTTCTGCCACCCAGCTCCCCTCTGCCCAGCGCCGGCTCTCCAGCACCGTAAGCAAAGGCGACTGCGTGGCAGGTGAAGGTATTGCCTAAGAGACTTGGCTAGGGAGGGTTTGGGGTTGCCTGTATTCTCAGCTGTATCTTTTCTGCTAAACACAGAGTACCTGATGATCATTGACAAAAAAAATTTCTCTGGAACCCCTTAAAAAAGTCCCAACTGTTTGTTAATACTGTGAAGGTTTGAAGAAACCTGACCGAAGCAGAGCATGGGCAGTATAGCAGTCTTCATTCAGGGTAAAAACAAGAAGATGCTAAGTTTCTTTTAGGCAAAATGAGAAAAACTGTTGCCTCGGGCAGGTGTTGCACTGGGTGGAAATTTAACGATGTAGGTGGTGATGAGGAAGGCTGTGGGAGGGAGATGGGAGTTATGGCTTTGTGGACATGTTTCTGGGAAAAGCAAAAAAGGCAGCAGAGAAGCCAGAGTGAAACAAAAGACCGTCCTGACCGGAGGGCTGGGAGGAGGAGTACCGAGGCTGTGAAAAGGAACCGCCTCCGGTTGTTTCATTCCTCCTGTCTTCCAGAGAACATAATTTTAGGTATGATTTCCATAAATAAAAAATAGTATCTCAAATATATGTAGCTTGTATTACTTTCATTTCCAATCAAAGGAAAAACTAAGAACCTGAACATTGACTATGTGCTGAATGGGCTGCTAAAAAAACTAGGCAGACCTCCCGCTCTCCCACTGGGAAATAAAAAACAATATCCCATATAGCAGTAAAAGCATCACCAATAAATACAATCTGGAACAAAATTCTTGATTAATTCACATAAGCTTAGACAGGTATGCAGCCAGACTGCGAGCGCAGCAACATTAGTGTAAATCTGGAGAACTCCACTAGAGCTGACAGATTTCTCATAGTTTCACATATACAACTTAGTGATTAATGGTTGTTGGGTGTGTTGGGTTTTTTTCCCTATGAAGCAGCAGCACAGTGAAATTAATCCTACAGGCCCTTCTTCCAGATGAGCAGCTCTTGGGTAAAAGCCACCCTCCAAAAGACTTGCATTATTCTCAAAATGCTGTGCTATTCTTCCATGCCCAGCTACTGCAGCTGCCTGGCCCTGCCTCCTGTCCATCCTTGTCTGCTGGTGAAATCCCCTCCCCACACACCCCACCCCCTCACACATCACTTCCAGATGACATATTTACATTTATCGTGTAAAAAATAGTGACACGGGCAAACATTTCCACTTCTAAGATTTGATTCTTTCACTTGGTTCAATTGAGCAATACTTTGTAGTCTGACAGTTAAGCTTTTATTTCTTTCTATTAACTTGAACTCATTTCAGCTCCAATCTGAAATGTCTACATTTTCTCCTCTAATATCTCTTTTTTCTGATGTTTGTTTACTGTGAAGAATCATTAAGTCATTTGTACAGTGTATATACTATATTAGGTATAACTGGTAGTTATATAGTGATAAATTTGTAAACAGCAAGTCCAATAACTTCACAAGTAGGGAATGTATTTTGTCTTTCCGAATTACTTGTGAATGAATCTGCTTGAAAATTCCCAAAAGACACTAAAATACGTAGTTAGAAATGATATGTTTTATGTGCACTACTTCAGGTTTTTTCCCCTCAAAGTTATTTCACCAGCACTTGCAGATTAGGATGAAAATGCTGCGCTGAGGAGGTATGGATTGATTACCCACTGGTAAAATCGCAGAGTCTGCTCCCAAGATGTGGTTACTGGAATCAAAGCAATCATAGATACAGTAAGCATAAAGTTTGTTTAGTGGGTCTGTCTTTTTTTTTTTTTTTTTTAACATATCTGTGTAACCTCACAGTTTTGTAATGAGCTGCCCAGCTCTCGGGAAACGCTTGCTCTAGAAGATTCAGTATGAAAGACAAAAACTTCAAAGGCAGTTGGCAGCTGAGAGGCACTTACTAGGGTTTACAGAAAAGTCTGAGTAGATATGCCCAGAGAGCACATTTTATTGAAATAAAGTAATTAAATGCCAAGTAATTATTGTGCTGCATAAGCACTCCCATGCTTTGCCTTCACTGCAAAGAACTCATGCTTTCCTACCAAGATACCACTCTTGTTATAAAATACTAAAGCAGATCCGAGGTGACCAGTTTGAGCGACCAGTTCCAGGTGACCCCAGCTACACTAAGCGTCTCTGTTAGGTTCTACCCTGAGATAGATATCTCAATATGAAGACACACCTTCTCTGAAAGACATAGCTGAGGGGAGGGCGGAGTTCAGTGTGTTCAGTGCTGCTCATAAGCCAGCCACATGTCACCATTACATGCCAGAATACTCAGTATTGATCCCTTTCTATCCCAGCATATTCCTTTTTATTAATCCTGGAGAACAATGCACTATTTTGGTTAAAATAAACATGCAAAACCTATAGCAATTTGACATTAAGACAATTTTCTATGAGTGCAGGTGGATACAAATATTTTCCTAAAGGAAGTGTTGCAGACACATACGGACTCTATGAAACAAATCTTCTGCATGAAACTTGCTTTTCACTGCCACTCCCTCACTGATAAATTTTACAGGGACCTAGGCAAGCACCAGCTGCTCCCTTCATCCGTGTTACGAATATACTCTCCAGCGGTGAATAAGCACCCTCGTCTTCTCGCATTCCAGAAACAGACCCCGTGGAATGATGCTAGTGAACGTACCAACAGCAGGAAAACTGCTTGCAAGGCCTTGCCAGCCCGAGTTTGACTGCTGCCTGCTGCTTTGACAGGCCGGCTGCTGCTCGGAGAGCAGCGCAAGACCTCCCTCGACGTTTAAAAAAACCCAACTTTTAAATGCCCGTGTAGACCTAGGTGAGATGCTCAAGCAAACTCACTGATTGGTTTGTTACAAGATACTTACTTCTCGATCGTTAAATAGGGAGTTGTTCTGGCTTGCCATTAAAACAAAAAACCAGACATTTTGTTGATCTATCAAAAAAGCTTTCCTGTCTTTAGTGACTGCGATCCCTTAAGCTGTGTCAAAAAGACCCGGTGAAGCAAGGACAGGACACCGCGTGTCCGTTCCGAGCCAGGGGCTGCCACTGCCTCCTCTGTGCTCCCTGGTCTCTGCTCACTGGCTCCAGGCATCATTTTACAGTGAATTCAGTCAACCACAGACAGGTGAAGCAGCACGTGACGGTTCACCGAGACAGGTGACCAGATAAATTATTTAACGTTTCTGCCCTGGAAGCCTTCGCTCAGCCTAAAATACCCCTTTGCATTGGCAGGGAGTCCATCTCAATCTCTAAGATTTGACTAGGTGAGCACTACATGTCCACATCTTTAGTAATCAACAACTCAAAGAAAATGTCAATAATGTGGTACAATATGAAAGTACTGATTTTAAATATATATATGTATATTATTAAATACAGGATTTAGAAAAGTACAGTGCCTAAATCGCTAGTCAACTATTGGAAAACTTAATCCATAAATATTTTTAAGCATCAACATCTTGTGCTACTAGTAATGAGACTATTAACTGTCAATGTTATTAAAGTTAACGTCTTGTTACTATAGCACTAAAAGACAATTCTGAATCTTAAGATACTTATAGCGTGGGTCTCAATTCTTCAGTTTTCGCATTTTATTTTGCTTAACAATTAAAACGGATTCACTTTTGAATATGGTCCACTCTTATAAAGCCAGTTTCACTATCTGACTTTAGCAGCAGAAATAGCAGTAGTGTTTGAGCTGCAAGTTTAAACTTAAACAAAAATATTTTTGCTAAAGCTTCACAAGAAAACGTCAAGGAAACATTCTTCCTATGCAGTCAGTGAAATTCATAGCCACTATAAACCCATTGGCATTATTAGCAAAATATATGGAAGGAAATACAGACTATCATGGCCAAATTACTAGAACCAAATCAAGAAAACAGCATCACACCCAACAATGCAGAATCAGACTTTCCCCCTCTCGAACCTGTAATTCCTTATCTTGTACGTATTTAATACTTCCTCCTTCTAACTTACTCTTTTGGAAGTTGAAAACTATAGAGGTTCATTGCTACTCTTGCTAGATGCCTTAAAAAGGCATAAGGATCGAAGCCTTGACTTGATAAGGGTAGTTTGCTTTAATGTGTTTTTCATAACAATACACATATTTCTTACTGCTCTACAATAGTTGAACCATTTACTCAAGCTGCTATGACATACTAAGACATACTTTTACTAGCAAAATGCATCCTGTATTAATACGTTTTACTTAATGACATTTAAAAACTCCTTTGAAAGGATACACGTGCCACATACTTAATACACTGACTTTCTGCACGCTATGATTATTATTGCAAATTGTTTCTCTCTGTCCTGGTCTCGCTCAGGTCGAGATGAGTGGGTCCTGCTCTGTGGAAGGGATCCTCACCCTGAGGCGCTCAGGGTGCAGAGACGCGGCAGCGCAGGGTAGGACAGGTCAGCCAGGGATGGGTTGTAATTTTTAACAGAGCTCTGGATGTGGGCGGGGTTAGAGCTTTGTAAATAAGCGCTGGGAGACAGCATTTTAGAAAAACAAAAGTATCTCCATAAAAGTAAGAAAACCGTAAAGGCAGAAAATTTTGTAGGTAGGGCAAGAGCTGGGGATGACATAAAGCTCAAGGGAGGATAAGGAGGAATTAGGCAGAGCTCCCACCATTAGATACAATGGCTTAAAACCACTGTAACAACTTTCCTTTCTGCAGTGAACAAAGTTTCTTCCTTCTAATCCTTCAGGCTCCTAGTCAGATGTGGTGACAGCTGCTCATGCTATGACGCAGGGTCAAAAGAATTTTAAATATGACTTTTTTTAAATCTGAAAAAAGCCTCCATTCTTGAAGTAGCTTTCCTTTCTGGCCACCTTAAATGGTTGGTTGCTGCACAGTTTGCACAGCTGTGAAGGTCTCAATTTTAGACACATTTTAGATAGCTACTGACTCCGAGTGGGTGGAAATGGAGGAGCAATGAATCTTGAAGAAAGCAAGTGATGATAAATTTCAGTTTCTACTCTCAATGTATTCTTACACTGGCACTTTGGCTTAAAAATCACTAAAGCTGATAGGCATAAATACTACCTTCATGTCAGAGCATGAGAAATGCAAGAAATAATCAGGCTCATTCTCTAGCAAACATCACATACAATAAGAAAACTCCCATTAACAAGACACTTCTGTGTCACATATTGCCTCAAACTGGCATCTGCATGGAAAATAGGGAAGAAAGTCATCCTTGACAAATCTTTCTCCAGAAGTCAATCTCACAGCTTTCAAGCAACTCTCAGTCTTTCAAACTTGCCAGGGGGGGAGGAGGGGGGGGGAAGTGGAGCCAGATCTTGCCAGGAGAACTACAAGAAATGTTCTTAATTCTTCAGCCATCTAAGTTTACATCTAGACATCCAGTACGTGACGCACATCATCCAGTGTACCAGAGGTCCTTGTAGAGTATACGTGGGTGAAACCTGCCAACTGCTACATACTAGAATAAACTCACAAGAATTATACATAAAAAAGCACAGTTATCATTTAACATTGCAAAACAATAATTCCCTCTCACATCTCAATCCCAATCCTCAAGGAAGGTTTACAAAATATTTAGGATTAATTATTATACTATTTAGTATTAAATAGTACAGAATAGAGACATTGGTTTTATGCTCATTACAATTCTCTCAACATCTCATCTGCTGACTTGACCCTGTTCTGCAAATGCTTTCTCTGTTTCAATCTGTCACCTCTGCTCCTACTGAAATCTCTCTACTAACATCAGATCTCCCACAAATGGGCTAATTAATTAACATAATTACAGATTACTTTGTATTTTGTTTGGTTACTTCAAAATGACCTGCAGAACTTCACTTGTTTTACAGCACAGTCCCATTCTGAGGGAATAGTGAATTCAGGGATTCTTTTACAAGCTTAACTATCAGAGCTACAACACAATTCCTATAAAAAGTGGAAGAGCAAAGAAGTACATTCCACAGGCACCAGAAAATAAATAGCAGGCACCGTCAGGGGAGGGTGTCAGGGAGAAGGGAACAGGACCCTCAGCTGAGCAGCTGCCTACTGGTACTCTACTCCTACCTCGTTCAGGGAAACAAGCAGATGTTTTGAAATATTTGACCCCACGCATACTCCTGGTACATATGACCTGGTGAAAGTCGTACAAAAGACCCCAACTGCTAGACAGCATATGCTATGTTACACTTAGATATACAAAAGATAGTCATGAAACTTAGCCAAGCTATTGAGATGACATAATCCCTTCCCAGAAATACTGACAGCCTTAGAGATGAGCTCTACTAATGGAAGCTTTCATGCTTCATCTTCTGCCCATTCTTCTGCTGCTGTGCCATGTCATGAAGGCCAGATTGAATCCGAATTTATCTGAATACTGTCCATCTTTTCTTCTCTACCTGTAGCGCTCCTTTTCAAACTCTTTGTGGTCATCTTAAGTTTCCCAATAACCGCCTATGTCTTCGACCTGTGATACACACTGAAAAAATGTATTTTATACAAGCAGCTATGGAAAAAGACATCGGTTAGGGGTTTCTTTGACAACCACCACCTCTCTTGAAATGGAAAGCTAAAGACACTCTCCAGAGCACCGCCAGCAAAGGCCATGCCGTGAGCAGGATGACAGCTGGAATTCCTGTAGCAGTTCTATTTTGAAAATGTGTCTGACGGGAATGCCTCCGCTGCTGCCAGCACAGGCTGCTGCCGCCTAGGTTAGACACGAAAACCAAGAAAATGCAAAATAATATTCCAGAAAGGCAGAACTTCAAAAAACACTTTCTTTTGATGATTTTCTGCTTCCAAGCACTGAAGACACGTTATTTTATTTGCCTTGCTTCATTTACATTTGTTGTTATGAAATATTTCTCTTAGGGTACGATCATCAGAATTAAGTCCCTGCTGTGTAATGAGCCCTATAAATACATGCAACACTTAGTTCCCGTTGCACAAAGCCGATTCTTTAAGATAAAAGAGATTTGATGAGAGTGACTGAGTATTTAAACCAAATAAACTTTACTGTCTTTCCTCATATAAATCATAAGTAGTATGTCTTTCATTTGTCCTATGTTGTTGTTACTCATTGTTCCCATACAAGGACACGTATTTTGGGGAGAGGGTTCTCATCTGGCTGATGAACTGGGGGAGGAATCTTTGCATATAGAGAGAAATATGAAATAAATGTGTGTATATATATACATACCCACATCTCTATATCTGAATAAAATAAAATAAAAAAGTGGGTGGAAAATGAAAGTATCACCGGTAAAATGAAGGCTATGGGTTAAGGCAGGAGAAGATAACAGAAGCAGAACTCTGAAGGGCATTCAAGGTGCAGACAAGAAGCTTAAACTTCATATGCTGAAATGAGAGAGACCTATCAGGAAGGAATGTGCCCAAAGTGACAGGCAAGGGAACATGCTGTAGAAACTATGCACCGTAAGGACTATGCAAGGGCTCCATTAAGTTGATGGAGGCTCGAAGGTAAAGCTCAATGGCAGAGTTCTAGCTGGACTCATAATCCTTGGTGTTGAAAATATTCATCCAGTTTCCCACATCCCTATTGCTTGCTGCCGCCTCTTGCTTTGCGCTGGCTCTGGTGCTTGTTGGACCCCACCATCAGAGCACTCAACTCATTAAAAAGGCAGAAAACTAATCCAGCAACAAGAAGTGGAAAGCTTTCTGCCAGGCTGAACCCAGGGTCTGGCAGGCAGCAGAACAGGGCAGGGGAGGAGAAGGAAATAGGGTGGGAGCAGGCGGGAGAAAAACTTTCCCATTTTGGTGCTGAACAGCTGTAAGACTAGCTTAGCAGTCATACGTAACTCCGTCTTGAGGGGAGGAAGGTTACAGGAATTAAGACAGGATGCTCGGATAAGGATTTTGGTGCTTTGGGCACAAAGAGGAGGAGGAAACTTGTAAATATTCATAAAATTAATTAATGCATGATTGGTGTATGCCTTCTAGAGGGACAGAAGGCTTAAAAATCACTCCTAGCTTGTAGACTCCCATAACAAAGTTGACAGGAGTGATACCAACAACAGCAGTTCAGTTTTGACCCCCAAATTTCAGTAGGACATTAAGAAGAGAAGCCAGAGGGAGAACTTGGGGTAACTGATAAAAAGATGATTGGTGAAAGCCACGATTAGTACAGGGAAAAGAAAGATGATCATGAGGCAGTCAGGAACCGGTCCTTCGGACTGCTTTTACATTGACTATTACTTCAGCACCTCAGCTGGAAACCAGAGGAGGACTGGGCCATGAAACCACCACAACAGACAAGATTCCAACAATATACCCACGGGTCACAGGGTAAAAGCACAGCTGTGGGTTGGTTTTTTTTTTTTTTAATATGACTCTTGACTATATCCATCAAAGATATTCCTACATCCGTAGATAATCCGGAGCAAGAGAGGCATGCACCTGCATATTTGTTTACTACTTATCCTGAAACCTAAAAAAACCCTAGTGTATATCAAAATTATTAACTATTTCACAGTTGATCATTCAGAGCAGGTTGGGCAGATCCTGAAGGCTATAAACCAGCCACAGCCTGCAACATCACCTCTCTGGCATTTTGTCTGTTATTACCGGATTACACTAAGTATGCAATACTGCACGGCCCTTGGATTTAAACAGAAGCCGCCAGCTACCAAGCGTAGCTTCAAGCTGCTGACTGTCCCCCGCAGCAGGCCAGGTTCCAAAAATGACAGTTTCCCTTAAGCTATACCTTGCAGCACAGCAACTGGTACACCGCAGCTTTTGGTTACCCGTATACAGCAGTGCAGCAGACTTGGAAAAAAAGACAATCTAGAGACAATATGAAGTGAAAATAAATGATCCAGCTGACAACTGTGCTTGCCTTTAAATTAATCACAGATCTTTAAATTTGAATATTTTAAATAAGCCTTTGCAGGGTATCAAGATCCTCAGATCAGTTGATTTGCATGCTTCAGGGTCTCTGCTGAGGAGCTCCGGATTATCTCACGCAGCATGACTGCAGCAGGAGCGGGTGAACTATAGCACCCTCTGCTTTCCATTTGTATTTGATATAAGATCATTTTATAACTTCTGAGGCTTCACAGTGATGCATAAGCAGAATGACATTAGCAGAGAGAATTCAAATACTAAATATTTTTGAGTAATCACTAAACCTGTACTCCCTACCTGCAGACAGTTTTTACGGTTTGTTTGTTTGTCTGACTATATCAAAGAGGTCTGATGTCCCACATGAGGGTTGCCCGACTATGCCTTATCTGCTGTTTTTCTAGTTTGTTTACTGTAGTGCTTTCAGGGGTTGCTTTTGTGTTTTGTTTTTTAAACACAGAGAACATCTTGGTTTGCCTTTGAATTCAGCTCCTTTTCCCTTGTACAAAGTCAGACAACACTCACCACCTTTCCCAAAGAATGAAATATCAGACTCTGCTAAGCAGAACTGGCTCTGAAGGGTTGGTCCCAGACACGTCCCGGTGCCAAACTTGTGTTGGTGAGGAATGTGTGCTTCACCAGTCAGTGAGTAGGATGCACTTCAGATAGAAACGCTCTCGACTGCAAATCTTGCAGATCAATGGATCAGAAAAACCCAACGTCCCTGGACCAGGTTGCATCACTTCAGCCTAGAGGAATACCCAATATCTCAGTGATAATCCTGCTGAGATTTTAGGGGCCTGCTTAAGCAGGTTTGTGAGTTTTTTTAGGAATGCTCAGCTCATGGTTAGGTTTTTTTTCAGCCTTTATTTGAGCTTGAACCTCAGCCTGTTGGCCTGTGCAGCAAAATGAGAAAATGAAGCACAAAAGTAGCGGGTGGATGGTGAGGAGGAATTAAAGTGAGGGTTCAGTGGACTGAGCAATCTCATTTCTTGGACTTAAATCCCTTTTTGTTATGTCAACTTGTCCGATATAATTGTATGAAGAATAACAAAGTCTGTGAGAAAGTAAGAGCTCTGCAGGATACAGGCAGGTCTCACAAGGTGATCACAGCATCTGTTAAATCTCTGAATATCAGGTCCACACTCCTCCCCACATACCTCAAAGAGTGTATGAAGTGGGGTCTATAGTATACATGACATCGGCAACAGGTCTCATTGACTGCTGCTTCAAAATCAGGAAAAATAGCAGTCCAACAATTATGAAGATGAATAGAAGCATTCTAGTATATTGATTCAAACTGCTGTTGCTGGAGTGGCAGTTTGGAAAAAAGGGTAATTTTTTCCTTCAAAAATTTGGATTAATTCAAAACCAATCCTTTCAGTAATATACCCAGCTGACTTAAAAAACTACACTTCATGTCTATTTTTGACAGAAAAAGACAAGTCAGATCTTCTCAAAAGCTAATTTCAGGAATCTGTAGATAATTAGCTCCGTACTTACAAACTGAGTACTGTGCAAGAGCAAATAACACAAATGGGAGCTTTACACATGCAGATTTGGAGATACAACCTGCATAAACTTCTCACCCT
>NW_008824941.1:2346262-2370527 GCF_000699105.1 Pygoscelis adeliae
TACTGGAAGCAGCTCTTGGTTCTCGACAGCAGGGTCCTGTCGGCGCAGGCTGGTACTCTTGTGACAAACGCCAGCACAGCATCGCAGGGGCTAGCCTCAGTTTTCACCTTGGCTTCCTGCTGTCACACTGAAGGCATTTTATTCTGAAGATTAATCAGCTCAGCCTACACATTCATTGCTAATTTTGGTATCTACTTCTGACCAGGCAGCAATTGTTCTCCAACAGGAAAGAGAGAAATAAACATTTGCTTTCCAGGACAGCAGTTTGGTTTTGCAGATGTCTTTGCTTCTCCTTCCCTGACTTCCAGACTGAGTAATATAACATTACCTGTGGGAGTAAGCGTAGAGAAGTGCTAGCAGGTAATAACATGACAGTTTAGCACACACACTCTTCTGAACCCTTCCTTACATAGCAGGTAATTTCTCAAGACATCAGTTATGACTGATGTGTTATTACCTGCTGCCACTAAGGACACAGGCTCATTGCACTCTTCGAGGATAGCTTTTAGCTCATAACAAGCATATGTTTGGGTTGGCTTTTTGTGGTTTCTTTCTTTCTGATTTGGATCACGCTTATGCTGCCTAAGCATTTATACAGCTCCCCTTGCTGCTAAAAGCAATGCACCATCACACACGTTAAAGAGGTATTTAAAATCCCTGAAGGCTTCACTGAACAAAGCCCTCTGCCCATGGGAAAGATGGTGCCCTTTTCAAGGCGCCATTTTCAAATGCCCATACAACCTTCATTCTGTAAAGGCGACAGAGTAAAGAAAATGTAGCTGTACCATCACAAAAAAGACAAACGAGGGTAGAGCTGAGATTGCACAATGACATGGTTCTCTTGTCACAGGATTCCGGCGGCATTGAACAAGGCTTACTGACTCACTAAATAGATATTCATTGCATAGTCTCAAACTTTAGAGTGCCCTGCCCAGCCTTTGCACCAGGTGCAATATTAGCCATTTATTTATGAAAATTTTAATGAAAATTTTACTACAGCATCTGAGTGCTTTTCTTCTCAATAACCCTGAGTTGAGCTGATACCATTATCCCATTTCACAGCCAGTATGTGAAGCAGAGAAAGATGAATGCCAAAACCGCTGACTACACTAATTTTTAGATTCCTGACCAGAGATTCTGAGCATCTCACTTGTCAGGGAATTTTGCACTTCGTAGAGCATTTGCATGTCCAAAATATGCTTCCTGTGAGTACTCAACATCTCTGTAACGCGGGTTTAAATCTGGACATTCAGAAACTTTGTTTTTGAGACAGTTGCCCGGGATTATACAACTGTAGTTGCATAACAACAATTACACAGCATATTAAGTAATATTAAAACCAGATCTTTCACTCAACTCTTCCCATAGTTAAAGCAGATTAACAATACTGATTTGATAGAGTCTTCCTTCAGCCTGGGCAATGTGCTCTAGCCATGCTATCAGCCCTCACTCTCCGTGAACCTACGGCCATCTCTATGCTCCACCACCCTGTTTTCCTCGTGGGAAATAGCAGCAAGAGTCCCAGAGGCAGGACAGAAAGCTGAAGGCCGTCGATGCTCACGTTGCTTTTGGCAGATACACAGCTTATCAGTTGGTCATCGGGTTCGCTCTCACCCTGCCTCATGATCATTAATCCAGGTTGACATGAAAGGAAGAGAGAAGTGCAGTTCCTCTCGTCAGAGCAGATAAAAGTAAAATGCACCGTACAAGTGAACTTCCCTTTGGATGGGGAATAGACAAGTAAGAAGTGCCTCTAGGTAATGACTTTCCTAATTAGATCCTATACCCATGGCAGATTTGCATCAGCCCCTGTATCTAGAGCTGCTGTTCATAAAAGCAAAGAACCTTTGTTTACTTTCAGTTGTATAGCTGTCTGCGCTTCTTCATGATTGATGGCATCTCTCATATCCCCCGAGGGTTAAAAAAAAAAATACCCTCAGAAAATTGAAGAACATTAAATGTACACTTTCAAGTATTTTTCTATTGTCTTAAAGTAACAACTAAGAATAAAATATTTCTTGAATTTATTATACCCATTGTTATTCTTCGCACTTTCCACAATGAAGGTCTTGCATGTTTTGTGCCATTAATTCAAGGCATGATAAACAAAGCCAGTGCACTCTTGGAGTTGCTGCTCATCAGCTTTTAGGACAAACTCATAATTATTAAATACCAAAAGTCTTCTGAGATCATTTTAAACAACTTAAAAAGAAACAGAAACAGCTCTTTGTAGCTTATTCTGGAAAGCAGGATGAAAGTCTGACCTCGGCAAGTTAAATTTACTTTTGCATCTTCTAAAGTACAAAAACAGATCTCCCAGAAGTTCTTTGGCACAAATAAGGTGTTTTTTCATGAGTTTTGTTCCCCAGAGATGAATATCTCATTTTTTAAAATAAACATGAGTAAAGCCAACAAAACAAATACAGTATTATAACATGACAGGAAAAGAAAACATGGTTCTATGCTATGATGAACATGCAAGGTTGTTCTGGAAAAAAAGCTGCCGACTTAAGGAAGATTAAATAGTTTTCTGGAGGTGAAGGAACACTTAATAGTGCTTGCACAAGTCAGCACTAAGGTGCACCTAACCCAGGATCTTGTCTCTTTAAGCATTAGCCCAGACCAGACTGTAAGAACAGTGCAACAATGTGTTATACTTCTGCCAATATTTTCGGTCTCCAGCCATTTTCAGGGACTTCTTGGGCTGGATGTGGCCTCTCTGGTATTAGTGGCCCTTAACAGATTTCCATGAACTTGCCAGTCTCCTCCTGAGCCACACACACTTTTAGCAGTCACAACATCCTTTAGGCAAGGAGTCTAACCACTCAGTTACCCATTCTATGAAAATCCACTTCATTTTATTGTTTTTAGCCTGGCTTCTCCTAGCTTCATTTGATGTCCCATAGTTTTTGTATGAAAAGAGGCAGTGAACATAATCCCTACTCGTCATTTCCACACCGTGCACAGCTATGACCTTTATCATGTTCTCCTCTGCTCCCACCTCTTCCCTAATTTCTGTCTGCAAAACTCCTTTCCGCTCCTGAGCTGTGGGCAGGTACGATATGGTGACCCTCCGCCACAGCAAAGCTCGGTCAGGCAGATTGTCGAAGCATGGGTACGCTGTGTCTGGCACGGCGGGTGCCACTTTTTCTTCAACAACTGTCCCTTTAAAGGATAAGAGTTTATCAGTATTGCCTCGTCCTAATTGCATTATTCCATTAGCTCAAAGAACAAAGCTTTACCTTGTAGTAATTGAGGCACCAGCAGCCTGAGCTGCATGAAGGATTACTGACTTTAGCCCTATGAGGAACAGGTTCCATCTGTCAGCTCCGCGTCCTCTTCGTAGACATCCAACCTCCATGACCAAAGTCCATTGCAGTAAGCCCCCTCTTCCTACAGCATCCTGAGTAATTGATTTCCCACAGCTGCTCCTGGTTCTTGTTCAAACATTCCCAAAGATGATCAGGGGGCTGGAGCACCCCCCTTATGAGGACAGACTGAGAGAGTTGGGGTTGTTCAGCCTGGAGAAGAGAAGGCTCTGGGGAGATCTTATAGCGGCCTTCCAGTACTTAAAGGGGGCCTACAGGAGAGATGGGGAGGGACTCTTTATCAGGGAGTGCAGTGATAGGACAAGGGGTAACGGTTTTAAACTGAAAGAGGGTAGGTTTAGATTAGATATTAGGAGGAAATTCTTTACTGTGAGGGTGGTGAAGCACTGGAACAGGTTGCCCAGAGAAGTTGTGGATGCCCCCTCCCTGGAAGTGTTCAAGGCCAGGTTGGATGAGGTTTTGAGCAACCTGATCTAGTGGAAGGTGTCCCTGCCCATGGCAGGGGGGTTGGAACTAGATGATCTTTAAGGTCCCTTCCAACCCAAACCATTCTGTGATTCTATGAATTCAGGACAGAGAAATTGCAAGGTTTTTTCCTGACAAGTTTTGGGCCCAGCCCCCTCATAGCATTCCCCATGGCCAAGCTCCTAGCACAGGATTCATCTACATAAATGTAGGTATCTATGAAGAACCAAATCACTCAAAATTCCTCTCACAGTTGGTAGAGATTCAGTCAACAGAGTCAATAGCATCTCCGGAGCATTTCTTCTCTGAAAGGAGCCAGAATAGCTCAGGAACCACAAACTACCTACTTTTTGCTATTGACTATAAAAGAACAGAAGACACGTAGGCTCAGGTGCAAACATTTACACTGTAGACTTCTAAAGTTAGACATCTCATAACATCAGAAAAGGATTATATATGTTGTTAAAACAATGGAAATTTTATCCAAATAAAAGGATCTATTAATTCAACAAATACAAATTTT
This sequence comes from Pygoscelis adeliae, assembly GCF_000699105.1. Classification (NCBI taxonomy): domain Eukaryota; kingdom Metazoa; phylum Chordata; class Aves; order Sphenisciformes; family Spheniscidae; genus Pygoscelis; species Pygoscelis adeliae. Next base: position 2,350,580 of record NW_008824941.1, read on the forward strand.
AACAATTCCTATACATTGTTTCAAAGTTTGTTATTAAATGCAAAACTGCTTATGATTATAAGCTGCCTACTCAGTAAAACAAAACCTAAAGCATTAAACCAGAAGATCTTGGCTTTCAGTAGAGATTCAGAAAAGAATTGAGTGCTATAAAACAACGGCAACTATTCTGCAGCTCATTTAGAGAGACACAAACAAGTGTAATTTTATTTAAAACCAATAATCTAATTCCTTTTTGATCTTGTCTTTGATTTCTGTAAAGGACAAAGAACAAAGCTCCTCAGAGCTCTGTGGATGTTCTCCCCCAGCATCTCAATCAAAATAAATTAGAAATGGTAGAGGTCTTCTAGTTCACCAAACTCTGCACTTGCCAAATGCCTCTCTGAGTTGTGTTTCTTATTGTTTGTTACATTCTAGTTTTAAGTATCCCAAAATGTTGGGATGCTGCTGCATAGTTTGTTAGAAATAATGGTAGGGGATGTTCTCCTCTATTCAGCTTGAAATTCCTTTATGTTCACCCTGCCATCCCTTATTGTAGCTTTTTTTATGCCCCTAGATTGTCTCCCCACTTGCTTATATTCATCCTTCAAATATTTTTAAATCAAAGCATATCCCCTGAAACCAGCACACACTCAAAGAGATGATCTACAGTCCTACAGCTCTTCTGTCAAGTTGCTTTGGGCTCAGGTGCCAACCTCTTACATTATTGCAGCTGAAAGTCATTGCAGCAGAGCCACGCTGTGCACCGAGGGAGGAGACCTTCCTGGGCAAGGCTGCACCACAGCGGGGGAATCCTACCAACAGCTAAGCCAGGGAGAGAGCTTTGGCTCGTGTTAATGTTGTGTTACCAGTAATTCCAGAAACAGGATGGGTTCAGGTACCACCATGGAGTCTTCATCTGCAGCAAGAATTAACATACTTGTTTTCTGGGTTTTTTTGCATGCTGTCAGCTGATGCTAGAGGCCAATCCTAACTCACTGTCATCTTCTCCAACTGCTAGGGCAGCCACTGTGGCTTCTTTCTGCAAATGAAAACATCCCGAGGAGTAAAGACACTCAAGAGTTGCCACCATGCTCCAAGCCACCAGCAGGTACCCGGCAGAGCAAGGTCATTCATATTGCAGTATCTGGTAGATTTTCCTTATCAAATCTTTGTCATTTGCCTAATAAATGTTTGGATTAAAGCCTGTAGGCCAAATTCTCTCATCTACTTATGTGTTTCCTTTTGGGAAAGAGAATGCATATGAACCTGGCTTGGCAAATCTAATGGTATTCATTCAGCTTCATTCCATTTTCCCTTTAGCTCCTCTCACACAGGTTTTCATTTTCTCATGCAGTTTTATGCATGTTTATTTCATTATGTCTTCTGAGTATAATCACTGACCTCAGCCCCATGAACTAGATGCAATTTTCCCATAATTAAAGTAATTCCTCACCTGTAAGGTTCCATACATGGTAGCAGAAAGGAGATTAACATTAATTGGATCAGCCCAAAATGTAAACTATGCTGTCCCACACCACGTATTCTCAGACAGCTTCATATAACTTCAGCAATCCAGTCTCCTACTGGGGAGAGTAGGATATATAATATATATATAGTTATTAATGTTATATTTTTTGCTGAAAAGGGATGCAGGTACCATTGAATAACTACTGAAGAAAGAAGCCAGAAGGTGAGGTTGCACTCCTTAAGATTTTTTTTAATCTGTTTCTAAAAGTTTGCATTAATGCTAGCACAGACTGGACTCTAGTGAAGGTGCACGTACCACTGCTTTTTGGTAGTGCTACGTGCATGCATGCACAGAAGGCCAGTGCAAGCAAACAAGATGCATGAGAGGGTATGCTAATTCAAGGAAATCCGTAGCACAGACACGGGTGCAACTGTAGACGAACAAGTGTATTTGGGTGGAAAGGCTGAGAAGTACAGCGGTAGAGGGCTGGGAAGAAGAGACGAGCATGAAGTTTCTTAAGAATCTGAAGGGAGGAAAGGGAGAACGTGTGACTAGAGAAGGGTAGCGCAAGGAGCTGCCAGGTAGCTGGGATCAGCGGTGCTGTGGGAAGGAGAAAGTGGCGAATGCACTCGCGGTCAGCTCACGCACAGAGACCTACGAGGAGTCCTGAAATATTTGCCTTGTTACAGCTTCCAACCAATACCAAACAAAGCATGCAACTAGAACAGGCTGTTCTCTTGCCAGTTCCCTGTGCCACCCCAATCCAAGACTTTGCTGGTTTTGTGTGCGTGTGTGTTTTTGTTTCAATAATCATATAAGAGGATTTCAGATATTTTCCCCCTGGTGCTTCCACTCTATTTAGCATTGTCAATCTCCTCCGCTTTGTAGTTTAGCTCTGCCTAGGGTTTGTATTTTGCACACTCTGATTGAATGAGGGCACTAATCCAACCATGGGGTTGTGCATGAGAATTTTTTCAAGACTTTTGCTGCATGCTATCAAGAAAAAAAAAAATTCTGCTTCTCACAGAGATGGGGATTGACTTTCTTACACCAAGGTTTATTCAAAACTAAAATATCATGCTGTATCATCAAGCTAAATCCAATAGTGACAAAAATTGTGATCCTGAAAGTTCATACACCTTATTTTTTTTTTATTTTCAGATGTTCCAGATAGGTGGTGTCTCACCTCTGTGCATGCCCAGAACTGCCTCAGTCTCAGCAGGGCTGAACAGCTCAGCACTGCAGCCTGAGCAGGCTCCAGAATCTGCTCAAGTCCCCTAAGGGGCTCAATCCGAAAGGTGTTTTTAGAGCACACAACAAGATCAGGCACCCTACGAAGTGCACTGATGGCAGATACTTCCTTCTAAAATAGAGTCAAAGGAAGCCAGCAGCCTTCTCAACTACCCCTTTTACTTAATAGCCTGGTGGTTAGAACATACACCCAGGAAAGAGAAGACCCAGGCTCAGTTCCCTACATTGAGCCCGAGGTAATTCAAACCAGCCCCTTAGGGGCACGCTCTCATCACCTAGCTAAAGGTTAATCTGGGAGCGAGCCCTCTCCTCTCCTGTTACTGAAGCCATGCTACCAAGCACAGAGGAATTCAGGACCCCACCAGGCCAGACAGAAAGCACACTCCCATTTCTTGGCTACCTGGGGCAAGTCTTGGCTTCTCCTCCCAGATGCGTCTCCACATTTCGCCAGATCCACAGCACTGCCCACCACGGTGCGTACCCAGAACTGCTTTGTTCCACAACATGTTCCTGAATTTCTTCAAGGACTGTTTCAAGTGGAGCAAAAGACATCACCTGGGAGGCGAAGCATGCATCCAGGCCTCTGCACTTCTACACGAGTGACCAGCCCACCAAACCAGGATCCCTTCTTGGTTCTCCTTCTGTACTCATGTATCTTAAATTCCCATCAGCACAGTACACTAGCTTCCACAAGATGGGTGTAAAGTATTTCCTACTAAGTTTACTGCATCATGCTGAGGCATTTTACTGGAAAGTCCTTAGCATCCGTATATAATACCTTTTTAAAAACTACTTTTCAGGGAAAGCAAATGAATGCATGTGTTTTTGACCTTACTCAATCAGAACATGGACTCCAGATTTTGCATCTCGTTCATGCACAATAATCGTGAAAAAGTACAAAATCCAAGTACAAACAAATAAAGCTTAAAGATAAAGGGCAATCCACAGTCAAAAACTGTAACTAATAATTGTTCTGACACGATAATCACTGTTACCTAAAAAACCTGGATAATTAACTGGCCACAGGCAACTCCAGAACTTCTCAGCAATATCTGAAACTTTACTCTAGTTGGACTACGCTCTTCAATGTTTTGAAGAAACAGAGATGGGGTTTTTTATTAAGTTTGAAAAACAGGCATCTTGACTAAATGGATTTTATATTTAATTAATTTCAAAAGTATAACTCTTGTTTTCTACTTCAGATCTCAAGGATTAACGTTCTATGAACTCAGATATTATCAGACAGCATTCAAGTCGTATTTCCTCTCCTTAGCAAAAACAAAATGAAAGAAGTTTGCAAAATACATAGCTGATGTTTTACCTGAAAGTTGAATGATTAGGCCTCAACTTTACACACAAAAGGCTTGCAATGCCACCAAAAAGGCACATTGCCTAACCACGCTCTCTTCGACCCCTCCTTCACACAAGCAGGAACCTTGTAGCTAAGTTGATTTTGTGTAGATATTGGTAAATATGCTTTACCATGCCAACATTCAAAAATGCTGAAAGTTATTTCAGCCAGTGTGCTGAAAATGCAGATGAATCTACGAAAACAAGTATTCTGTAACAGACAGTTAAAATCTTTACATTTTCTCACCACAAGGTCATCCTATGTATTCCAACCAGGTTACTAGATCCAGACATCTAAAAATTCTTTCTTAATATTTGCTTCCACCACAAAAATAGGAAAAAAACCCTAAACCCATGAAGACACTAAAGAAAAAGCAAAGAGATTTCAGAAAGGAACCTCAAAACAATAAGGAGGCATTAAGCAGTGCAGCACTAGCCTCCTAATGACAGGATTTTTTATATCTATTTTCTACTGTCACATCTTCCTCCCCCCACGACAATTCATTGTAGCCTGTTTCAAATTGTAAGACAGGTACAGATTCCTTGGCTTCATTCCCGGTCTGTTCTTCTGCTTCGGGGCTTCTCCCATTCTCTCCTGCCCACTCGGGACTCACATAGGGCAGCGCTTAACCCATTTCAAGAAGCTTCGAAAGAAAGTCTGGTATCTGCACCTGGAGCTCTCACTGGTTTCACTATTTCTAGCTTCATCCCCAAATTAAGTTTGGATCCCACATTTCACTCACATGCACCATCCTCAGCTGAGGAGCCCTTTATTTTCAATAAGGCTTTAAAAGTTCATACCATCAGATGCTCCACTCAAAGAGAGGTGGCTTGTGGTTGAGGAAGCAGCTGACGGGAACTCAAGGAGAGAGGGTATTAGGAGAGTAGTAAGTTATGGGGAGTCATCACGAAGTTTCTCATTTGTTACCTGTACTTCTGCTTACAAACTGCCCAACTGAAGAATTGTAGGTTAGGGTTTTCTCCCACCCTAGGCAACATTGATGCACCACACCATCAAAATACAGCAAGTATTTCTGTACTGCCAGCTCTGCATCTGTCTATTCCTCTATTTCATACACCCTTAAATCCCCCAACTGTATCTTTCCCCACCTTTCTAGAGCCCTTCTACTGTAACAGAGATTTGGCTGTGAACAGCTTCACACCCATGTTGTTTCCCAGCCCTTCGCTCTCCCTCTTTGTCTTGGCAAGAGGATGATCAACACCTTTCAAAAGCTGCAGTGCTCCCCAAACCGCCTGTTCCTGAGAGAACAATGGTCGCCTCCACCCAGAAGGATTCTAGCAGGAAAGCAAGGTACCTTTTTCTCCAACCTGTGGTATCCCTGCTCAGAGAAGGCATTTGATTGGGATGCAAAACATCTTCCCCTTTTTACCCTCCCACCCAAATTTGCTAAAAGGTTGCAGCCGTCTCAGCAGAAATGCATCCCAGCAGGGTCCTAACTTTCAATCTCACCCCCAAAATCATAAGAGCATGGCACCAGCTGGACCCTCTCTTCCCAGCTCCCAAGTGTGTGCGCACAAGTTTCATTCTGTTTTTTTATGTCCTGTGCCCTCTAAGCTCTCCTGTTCTCCTTGCTGGACCCCACAGACAGCTCACTTTGCTAAAGCATCTCCTAAATACTGACTCCGCAGTGGAGAGTATTTCCTCTCTTAAAACATTGTTCAGAAGAAGAGAAGAGATGGCTGCTGCTGTGGGAAACTGGCTTTGGGACCAGCTGAATCCTAGCAGCCAGGAGCAAGCAACAGCGGACCTGGCGAGAGCAGGGAGGAAAGAGCCAGCCCGGAGGAAGGCTCCCTCTGCCCAGCTCAGCTGCCGTAGCTACCTCTGCTGGCAGAAGGCTGCAGTGGGGCCTCTGCTGTAAGAATAGGCTCATGCACCCAAAATACCTTCATACTAACAGAGGAGAAGCAATACATTGTAATTTCTTCATATTTGTCTTCCCAGTATTTGACCTTTTCAGCAGAATGTATTGTCACACTACTCTCCCCACAGTCACTAGGGCTGGAAAGTCTCTAATAAAAGCAGAGATTCTGCTATAACAATACATTTCAAGGAGAGCGCCTACGTTTTCACACAGCTGCAATTAAATCAAGAGAGTAATGCTGCTGCAGAGCTAGCGGGGGAATCACATTATACTAGCGGCTTTAGAAAAGATGAGAACAGGCTACTGACAGTAACTGCTCCAAGCAGATTTGATAGCTTTCTGCCACCTGCCCCAGATTTTCCCAATCAACCAACGATTCCACTGAGTGAAGGAATTAATAATCCCATTGTGTGAAACCAAGACAGTGGAAGGATCTCTCCCTTCCATGCTGCAACTTCTCCTACAAATAGTGATTTTAGAGCAGTTGTTATAGAACATAAATACTGTAATTCTTTGTAGCCTCAGCAGAGGATACATACGGAGATGTCCTGTCACAGTTGCTTCCTCCATCACTACAGATGATGGTTTGAAAAGGAGTTTGCATTTATGTTGTCCATACTCTAGCTAGTATGTAGCTTAGTGACAGTTTTCACAAGCATTTTAATGGGCCACATTTTACAGACACAAAAATGAACAAAATAACCCCCAAAGGATCTCTAAGGACAACAAAAGTTTTCAAAGTATTACTCTCTACCATGTGAAGCACTAATTGATGGTTTGCAGTGCTCTGCAGGAGTGGTACCAAAACTCTAGTCTGCATGGCCAGGATTTAATGTGATATTTTTAGTTTTATAATTGATGTTCAAAACAGCCATCTATCAGAAATGACCAATGGCAAATGCCTGAAGAAAATCTCATTCAAGTATCCCAGAGCTCTCATGAGAATGGCAATAATAAAAACACATTCTAAGGAAGGCTAGGCCAAACTGCTTGTTACAGAAGCAGACACAGGAGTAGAAACTTGTGACATACCTTCATAAGCAGGGATCTAAAAAAAAAAAAAGTTTAAGGCACTATGTGTAATTGCCACATAAAAAACCATACAGCTAGGCAACAAAGCCTAAAAGGGTCGCAAGAAGGAAGAGCTCCATGCCTATGCAGCGAGAAGAGGAAAAACAGCCCCTGCAAAGAGAAACAACATTACCGAGTCTGGAGCTCGGCCAACCAACCACTGTTACAGATGTGGAAAAGCACGATGGCCGTTTTAGACAGCGTGGAAGGAAATTCTGGAAGATGCAAAGCCCGAAGTCTGTATCAGCAGGATGTGTGAATTAAACATCCCACAAAAAAACTTCCAAAATAAACTATAAACTTCTTGAAGATATACTTTTCTAAAGTCTGTATTTTATTTTACAAAAGGACTTATAAACCAACCAAAAAAGGCAAAAGCAAATCTGTGCTTAAAGCAGCAATTTTACCTGCCATATTTTCACCTTTGTCATTGCGTATGACTCATACAACCTAGTTTCCTGAGCCACCTCAGATAATACACTATTAAGAACTTTATCCCATGCTTCTTGACATTTTTATACATTCGGTTTATGATCTGTATTAGAATGAAGTGCACGCAGATCACACCCTCCTTTGCCACCTGTAAATCCCCACAGCTGCGGCAGCCGCCTCTAGCGGCACACCTTCCGCCCCTCTCGCTCCCAACACTTCCTCCCCTGCGAGCAGGGCGACAGCGCTCCTTTCCCTATGAACCGGCCGGCAAAGCAAGGCTTGTCCAGACACGCAGCCCTTACGCTCACAGGAGCTGCACCAGGAAGGGAAGGAGCAGATATTCCAGCTCTGCCTGTCAAGTCTGCATTTCAAAGGTTGTGCCTGGGTGTGGGAAAGAATACAGAGGGTCTGTCAGTCCACATGCAAAACCCCACGCTCTTTTGCCCCAACTGTCAGGCTGTCATTAAGGACCAGAATACGCGTCCCCACTTGCCCCTTCCCACTAAGTAAATACCAGTCTCACTCTGTGACACAAGCTCCATTTCTCTTCCATCCTATCTGTCAAACTATATACATGTATTTTAAAATACACATTTTTAAAAATGAACTACCCAGTGCTCTGAAAGAGGGAGGGCATCCAAAACAGGCAATGCAACTGCCTTGAGGAAAGAGGGCTGAGGAGCAGCTAGTGTAGTTTCTCAATTACTTTACTCAAAAATGGATGACAGGTATTCAGTTTGCGGGGTCTTCTCAATGGGTAGAGGTTTCTTAAGGCTAGAGTCTACTTGCACGCAGATAGAAGGTTTCCTTAGCCCAAAATGAGACTACTGCTGTTCTCAACAGGAATGTTACGTCTTCCCAAACCTTTCACCAGCTGCAACGGGCACATCTCTGATTCACAGCCATGACTCAGATTTTAAGCAGTGCATGTTTTGTGGGTGTACATCTATTCCCTTCAATTTGTGGCTACAGTAAGGCTCAGATACATCATTACCAGTCCACTAAAACATGTGGCAGCAGACACCCACTTGGGGGAAGGGAAAGAATTTCACCTGGAATCCCTGAGACGAGGCTACAGGTGAGATTCACATGACTCATTTTCACAGCTTCGGATGGCAGTCAGGCAGAACATATGTGCAAATCCAAAAAGGTAGTTCTGAGAGCCTAATTTCCAAGTCCTTCTGAGTTCCCAGATGGTGAGATGGCCCCTAAACACACCTGAAGACTCATTCATTACTGGTAACTGGATTACTAGCTATCACTTAAATCTATTATGGACATCAACGAACACAGAGGATGAAGTTTGCATGCAGAATTCTGGCCACTGCTGCTTTCCTTCTGCACTGAGAAGCAGATGGCTCATCTTTAGCGTACCAACCCACTGACTGGAACCCACACCCACAGCTCCAGCTCCCGCAGGAATACCTTAATGACAAGTTACAGATCCCTCGTCCCAATTACTGTTTTTTAGTCCCTTGAATATTGCAATGAAAAATACACAGAAAGCCTTGGGAAGCAGGCAAGAGTTCAACCTTTTTGACTGATTTACCTTCAATCCAATTTAAGTTTGTACACATCCAAGAGAGCTAATAGGCCTTGATTGCCTTACTGGGTAAGACTGGGGCACTCCCCTGGTCAAGGAAAGAATGAAGACAGACTCAAAAAGGCCAGGTCTCCGTTTCTCGAATGCCCACTTGGCATCAGTGCTTATGTCCTCTCTTCAATAAAAACAGAACAAACCCTGAAGAGAACGTGTGGTGTGCAGACACACTAGATCAACTTCTGAAGCATGAGTCAGTAGACCATTCATACCCTTCCACCGACAATTTCCTCTTGATTAGTTCTAGGCAGCACCTCACTCCGTGTATCTCACCACTCTGACGGAGCCAAATGCCTGGCATTGCTAAAAACAAATCCCATAAAACATTCTGAACTGGCTTCAAATATACAGATGCCTACATAGTAACATGAGTTTCAGATTTATTTTTTTATTCTCTCAAACTCAAGTTTTGACGACCGTGAATTCTATTAAGCTAGTGGCTGGAAAGAAGAAAGGAAAATGGACCTATGCATAGAGTTTTTAAGAAAACAGCCCAAGTACATCTTATGAAACTGAACGGAAACTGTTCAACATAATGTGAAAAACTACCCAAGAAATATTACACTTTCTATCGTACATACCTAGCAAGTTATAGATGACATAACCAACACTAAAAGACAGGCAACAGTGACCTGCCAAGCTTCTAAACTGTCCTCCAACCACTCCTCTTTAGCAACTGCTGGCAACCACACTGCTACTGTTCACACCTGCTGGAAAAAGATAGTCTGACAAACATCAGAACCACCAGCTTCCACCAAAAGGTGATAACTACAGTGTTTACCATTCAATGATTATGCTGAGAACAAGGCCTCTTTCAGCTGAAAACATGCCTAACAATATCCTTATGTATCCATTGCTCCTGTAAACACTAATATACCAAATGTTTGCTTGGATAAGAGTCAGACTGAAAGAATTGATGCCTTGGCTATACACACATTGGGGAGTGTTTCATCCATCCTACTTTATTTTCTGTAGTCCCAAAAGACATGATTTTCTGTTCCTGGTATATAACACTACATCAGAGAAGATTAGGAGAGCAATATTTATAGAAATACCAGTGTATGATTTTATTTATCTCAGTGGAAGAATGGAAGGAAGGACACACAAAGTTAGTATAGCCCTCCTCAGTATAAAGTACCAGAGGAGATTTCTGGCTAGTCCAGAAGCTCTAGAAAGGGTTCATATACAGCAAGTTCACCAGTGGCTCAAGTGTAAAGTTTTTATTTCATACTGTAATAGGCTAGTAATGCACACACCCATCACTCTCCCCAGCTGAGCAGGGGGACCTTATTACAGTGTTAATGCAAGCTGTTCGTTACTCCAGTCAAAGCAACCAAAGAAATAAGCATGTCAGTTTTGCTTAAATCACCATTGATAGCTTTCAGTGATAAGGGTCATAAAGAGGGTGTAGAAATAAATCGTGGAAGTAATTCCCTAAACTACTAGAACTGTTTTAGAAGTGACTAACAATACCTTTTGACTTGCTTCGTACTACTTCTGAGGCTTTACTTCTCAGATGCATATGCAAAACTAGACTTACTGGGGAGACTAAGGGAGCTTTCAGGTCTTGTGCTGCATGCTCCTGGGACAGTTGATGGGAGCAGCACCAACACGTGGCTACGTCAAATGCATTGCTTCTTTGAATACTCTAGCACACTTCTTCCTCAAACGCGTAACAAGTAATCATCAATACTGAACTAAATAGTAATCTTATTAACAGATGCATGTTTAAACTATTCAAAGATAAAGAGCACAAAAATACAACTCCAGTACTTCTAAAAGGGAGGCCAACTGGCCAGCCTCCTCATCGACCTCTTTCCTTTTGCTGGCTGTTATTTTCTTTCCTTATTGATGCAACCGTGAATTCCACAGAACGGAGACAATAAGAAATGCACATCCAAGCTACACGTGTCTGGTTACTTTTACTGTCATACTTGTTCACCCTCCCTCTGTAAAACCACACACGCACATACTTGTGCTTAGCAAAGACTTGCATTGTTTTAAAATTATTATACCCAAACAATGTTTTGATGCTTCCTCTTCTTCTGCCTGACAACTTGCAAAAACTCTGTTTTGCTATCAGCTAAGAAGTGAAATACAACTTACCGTAAGCAAGTAAGGACAACTTCAGATTTGTAATAAGAGAAAATACTCAGTGCAAGAACAACTGCTTCTGGAGAATGTTTTCATAGATTGTAATACCTTAGATTAATTAACTCTAGGTACTTACCATATTTGTAAAGCATGGACAGTCCTAACATATTTGCCCTAGGGTACAAAGAATTTATTCGGCTCAAGAATCAATACTATGTTGTAAGACTTGCTTTTAAAATTAACTTTTTTAAGGGTAAGAAATGGCTTTCTAAGCACAGCTGAAAGATATCAGCTTATAAAATGTATTTCTCCTTTGACCAATTTCTGTACTCTGCTCCTTATTTGGAAAAGTGATGTACTCATTGAAAGGTTTCTTAAAAAGTAGTGACACTCTCCGCCTTGAAAACTGTTTCTCATGTTATGGTGATTTAAGTACCTTTCATAGCTCCAGCAGCCCTGTATGTGTGAGCACACCGAAATACAGGTACACATTTTTCTTTCCTAGAATAAGGTAATCAATCTGAAGACAAATTAAAGCATCATAGAAATAAATTTTCAATTAGCATAAGAATTATCAATAACACTCAATACTAGAGGTAAAATGCAGTTTGATATTAGAAATGTATGAGATGTATGAAATCATTATGTTTCCAGACTCAGCGGTATGGCTCCCAATAAACTAGCAGGTCATACATGTTAACAAACTTACAACAAATTAAAAAAAAAAAAATCTGTGCAATTATACCAGTTTCTTCTAGTGAAAAATTAAAAATGCATGGCATTTTTGGATGTCTTCGCTTTTTATAGTTTGCCCCTCCTGTTAATACCCACTAGCACTTTGTATTTTGAAATGACACTTGCCAGATGTATTGAGTCGCCAGGTTGTAGCAGTACACTATAAGCTGCATCACTGCGTGCCAGCAATGACTTCAGTGACCTAACCCAGCTACAGAGGGCTGAATCTTCGCACTACTTTTTTTCCTTAGGGGGAAGGTGTGAGTCGTAAAGTAGAATTCAAAATGTTTCCCAGCTATAGCCATGTTTCCCAAGAGGCACTGAAAAGTCTGAGTTTGTGTATAATTATGAAAGACATTGTCTGGGGATGCCAACTGCGCTGAAATATATGAATGTTTTTAACTCACTAAACATGTCTCAACTGAACAGCATGCTTATCTAAAAAAACAAAATATTACTTTTGATGTTTTAGGTATGCAAAAATTCAGAGATAAGGTAATGCTAAAACCTTACACGTTTGGGCTAGAGCAGTAAAGTTTTTGTTTTGTCTGTGAAGTGATTCTGAAAATAAATTTGTTGAGGCTTTTTCAAACTCAGTCTTAAAATTTTGCTACTGCAATCTGTATTTTAATAAAGCTTTTATTAACCCTTTTATGAAGAAACAAGCTTAAAATCTGTTGACTCATACACCAGTTACCAGATAAAATACATTTGATTCCAGAAGCTTTGGTGTCACTGTTAGTTTGTTTTCTGGAGAAAGGATCTGATGATTCAATGTTCAGGCAATATTTTTTCTATTGTGTCATAGAATACTGCCTCTATTCTATTTTTGTCGTACGAAGTAATGAATTACTTTTTATAAAGCACGGAAACATTTCACACTGAAATAGATTAAAAGTCACTCCAGTCAAAATCTATGCTAATGTGTCTCCTGTTTACTACACTTAGTGCCACTATTAGCACCTTTGCTGTCTCCCAACACACATTACAGCTCTGAACTAGCACTTTAGACAATGACCTACTGCACCATATCATGATCAGCTAAAAACCCCACTTCTTTAAGACAAATCCATTTAAAAATCTAGATCTTAGTGCAGTGGGATGAAATACCATACATATGGAAGAAGTGTTTAGTGCCCTTCATTGTTTATTGCCCTTTATTTGCCCTCAGCAAAATCCACATGAGGAAAATATATTGCCACTTCTTGATGCATTTCCTAATTAACTATAGCAAGTTTACCATACCCTCCAGATCACATATGAATGCGATGCCACTTAAGAAATAAGGGACAGCAACAATCTGAGAGTCGGAGAGAAACCTTTCATACAGTGAAGAATTAGAAAAAAGAAGGAAAAAGTTCCCCCCAAAGGGGTTTTTCCTTTAAAATTAATTCTTGATTTGTGGACTTTTAGTAGGTGATGAAATATCACACAATCTAAAAAAATATTGCAAATAATATATATCTACCTATAAATTTTTATATGCACACAAATAAAATTTGGCAAAAATAGAACATTTAAAGTTAACTTCATATTTATCCTGTCAATGATAATTGCAGACGTAGCCACGAGGAAGCTCTTTTCTGCAGCAGGCATCCGGTGCGTTCACACACTTAATGCTATTAAACTCCAACTACTTCCAGTGGTAGAGTTAGTACCTTTTAAAATTATACTTTGCTTATGTAAGAGTGAACAGTCACTGTGCCATCCTTGATGAACAACACAGGACATGAAATAGCCCATGGATTTCTTGTCCCGCCCAAATAGCTAGAAATCTAATTGGGGCAAAGGAAAACAAAATATGATAAATACAACCATATGAGTCAGGAGGGAAAACAAAAAAAAAAAAAGCAGTATGAGCTTATGTGGAAGCAAACATAGGTACCTATCCATGTAGTGTTTCTGCCCAATGCATTACTGAAACAACTTTTTTTCAATTACCAGTCTGCTATATTCTTTCCCATTAATAGGGTGGTTTCACAAGCCACTGAGCTATATCTTTGATGTTCATGATAACCATTCCTAACTCTTTGTGAACTCCACTACTTAAATCCCCTCAAATGTCTGTTTATTTTCTCCTGTTACATATTCCTAAAGCATGAGATTAGCAGACACAGAGTAGGCCTTCAGGCACTAAGAATGTAAGTTAGCCTAATCTCAAGAAAACAAGATGTGCACTTAACCATAAATTTTTTTTTATAATCACAGCAAACATAACATACCTGGTATTCAGTTTTATATAAATCAGTTCTTATGTCAGATCTACTTCTGAGGTTATCCAAAACCCAAACACATAACATTATTTTTACTCTGAATAATATTTACAGACATTAATGCTCTATCCATTTCTACAATCATTCGAGACACATTATATAACTTTATTTTTTTTATTTGACAAGCAGCAGTATCATGTTCGTCATTTTTTTTTACATTTTAATGTAGATACAATTATTAGGTTATCTGTCATATTACAATATTTAGGGTTTTTTTGTGTGGTTTTTTTTTTTTTTTACTTTGTCTTAAGATACATTAAAAAACATCAACTGCAAACGTGAAAGGGGAGGAAAAAAAAAAAGCATGGTACCCAACCAATTTTCCACATTTCAGCAATACTTCACTCATTCTTTTAGTAAAGTTTTAAGAAATGTCATAATGACATGAGCTTGAAATATCTATAGGCATTTTCATTGACGCTCATGACATGGCACTGGTGATGTTGTAAACAGCAGAAAAACAGGGGCTGCCAAGTGACCAATTATGGAGGCACAGGCCTGCCTCTTCCCACAGGAACACACCAAACAGTGACAGCAATGATCTCCTTACAATCATACCTGCAGGATAGCAACATCATGCTACATAACTGTATTCGTCTGCAGAGGCCTGGCTTCGCTCTATGTACTGTTTGTCTATCAGAACTTCAATACACTTCTTAATCATGCTGATACTTGGGTTAAACCTAGCTCTTGATTGGCTAATTACCTGCAAACGAAAGACACGGGTTTTGTGTTATTTTTATTTACAAGTTATAAATACTTTAGAAATATGCGCTAAGGGCTTTAAGGCAAATGCAGTATATTTTTCTTTTAAAGACAGGATTAAATAAACATGGAATAGTTCATTTATAACAATCAGCAAAGCATCTCTGTACATTAGTGTCGGGACACTTAAACTGACTGCTCAGCTCATTGGTTAGTTTGCCTGCACGTTAACCAGATCTTTTCAGTCCTCTCGCTTGCTTAATTTGTCACGGTACAAATGAGGATAAATATTCAGGTTAAAAATTAATCTAATATTAAAGCATTTCTTCACTTTATTATTATCACAGTTTAAGCAAAGTGAAAATTTTGTAAAACCATATGTGCCTTTCCATGCTGGCTCTGCTAACTGACTTCTCTTCCTAGACTAGGTCCCTTTTACTTCCGTTTATGTACTTTCATTGTTCTGGAATATTTGATTTATGGACTCCCAAATTTTGTCTGAGTTACGTCAGTCTCACTTGGAAATTAAATGCCTGAAGAATGTGTTAATCTTAGTTTTCATAATAGTTTATACAATTCTGAATGGTTAAATTCCACTTGATGGTATTTTTCAAAACTACCTCTGAAGTTGAACACAATTTTCTTCTCAACCATCACCACTTTTGTTACCATAAAAAGATAGAGAAGACATTTTCATTTAATAAAGATTTGTTTAATACTATAAAGAAAACACAGGTTTCAAAGACATGTTTAGAAGACATGTAAACAGGGACGTAGCAAATTACAAAAAATCTGACTATAACGTTTTAGTAAGACCTTATTCATTCTTGAATAGCACAGTTTAAATATATTAAAAATGCAACCTATCCTCAGAGATTCTACTGCACTAGACAATCAAATTTGCAAGAAAAAATAACACTTCTTTTTCAGGAAATTTGCTGAAAAGCCCTAGATGACACTTTTCATCAGAAAAGACACAGCCCAAGAGGTAATCATTTTGTAAAGTTACGCTACTTTATTGCTCTTGCAGCTGCCAGGATGTGAGATGTGAGCTGGATTTGTTGTGTTTTGTCTAAGTTCCAGCCCGTGTAATGCTGTATACCTGGTCCTGGAAGGCACACAAACTGCTCAGCTGCCCGGAAAGTGTAAATGGAGTCCCCCTACCACTGACCTCCTTTCCTATACAACTTGAGACAATCAGGATGAACCTCTCTTTCTTCAGTCACTGAAGATAGCCCTACAATTTGGCAAGTTCCATCTGGCTATGCTGGAACTTTGTAATACATACAGTAAAAAATTATTTATTGTAAAAGCAAATCTATATATGCGTTGTGGAAGAAACCGCCACTGCAGGCAAAACTTCAGATGTCTCTTAATAGTTCTCAGTTTTGCCCATTCTCTTGTAGACAAGAGGAGGAAATGGTGTGTAGTAACAGAATATGTATATCTATTAACTTGGAAAATTTCTCAAACAAAAGATCTTACTACTCCAGTGTCACAATATATTTTGCCTGTAGTTTCTCATTTATTCTGTAAAGAAAGTCGTTTTTATTTCAGCTGGATTTCCTGTTTTCTTTACAACTTTTCATGTCTGGCTTTGTCCCAGCTCTAGAGCTTGCTAGGGCTCCCTCTGTGAGCCAACAGAACTCACCAGGTAGAACTCACTTAGCAAAGCAAACAAAAAGCTCAGAAGAGTGAGTTGGGTTGGGCTAGCAGCCAAGGGTCTGGTATGTTCCACAGCAGCACAAATGAGAAGAAACTGGGTGCTAACATGCTAATAGATCTGCTCAGATTTCACCTAACTTCAGTCCTACACTCAAATGGATTGTCATCATCATCCTTCATGTATCTACTTAGGGCAGAGAAAACAAAAGATAGAATTTTATATTGATAAGGAGTTTTTTGTTTTAGTTTTGTTTTATCAAAGATAATACAAATAAGAAGGATGGATAGAAATACCCGATGGTCAGAATAAAACATTTTCAGGGAATGACTGCATTGACCTTTCCCCTCCACTACGCCCACTGACCAATGAATAACATTTTAAGGGAAAAGCTACCTCATCCTGCAAGCGACTGCAGCATGGAGCTAAAAGTAACACTATCAGGGCTTATCTAACACAATTAACAATTCAGCAAAGACCACGTGCTGACATATACAGGTCTACCAAGGGCCTTGAGTATTTTCTTGGACACCTCACCGTAAATGAAATGTGTGGTGCTGTAGTCTAACTGTTAGAATCGGAGCTAACTGCATTAAGGCTAGGAGTCTTTCAATCATATCTCTAACAACAGTATAATCCTGCCCTTGTATCTCAGAAAAAAATATTAATGAGGCGAGAAAATATTAACCATTCATAGTAAACCGACTTCCTTTCAAAAGATTCATTCTTACTTCTCAAGAAATCAGACTAGAAATTTTAAGTGAATACATTATATATAAGTATATAAACATCATGATAGAAGTAACGTCACCATAATTAGTAACAATATCACAAATGAATGTTTTGAGAAATAAAAGGGCTTTTGGCAGTAAATCAAATCTTACTATAAAGGTTAAAAGGGGAAAAAAAAAGGAAGTTGGACAGCCAAGAAGTTAGTTATGCATACTGTAAAAGTTTCATACAAGTGATGGTTATTCATTTTTTAATAAAGGTCAGTCTAGTGAGAAAGCTGAGCGTGTTCAACTCAGAACCACCTGGCAGTTTCGTCTTATTCATACAACATGAAGCAAAACAAGTTACTGAGCTCCATGCAGACATAACTAGGTAAAATTTCCATTTAACATGAGATTTTCATCTTTGTGTTTAAGCATTAACTATGCAAAAACGTGTCTCCCCACAATTTGCTCTAAAACCTGGCAATAATTTCTGAAGTGCCTAAGAGTACATCTGTATCACAGACTGTAGAGACGGCACCTAACATTTTAAAGAATCAAGCTCAGGTTCCAGTAACAGTTTAGCTGAGGCAGCATGGAGATTGGCACAAATTATTCCAGAGTACAAAAAAAGAAGGAAAAATTAACCCTACTGCATTTTTTTGTACTGCTTCACCTTATTGCTTGAGGTTTCACAAATACTCGTTTAAGGCTACATCAGGTCCCCACACTATACTGCAGCATAGATATCAATTATTTAGAAGCCAAGACTTCAGTTTTAAATGCTCTAATCCATCTAGGATATAAGTGGTATTCAAAATTGAGAACTAAAGACTAAATGATAAAGGATACGATTTTCCAAAGTGTCATAAATTTAGTTAAAAGCTAAGGTAAAAAACCAATACAGGTGGATGTGGCTGGTGATAGATAAATGGAGCACCAAATTTACTCTCTTAGTTTTTAACTGAGTAACAATCCAAATATCCACATTTCTTGCAAAGCATGGAAAAGCTCCTGATATTAATAGACCATATTATTCCACAAGAGTACTGCAAGAGCAAAATGCAGCAGAAGCACGTCAGATAGTGCCTTCTGAGTTAAATAAAGGAAGAAGCAACCAGAAAGGAATTTTTTTTTCCAAAATATAAAAATTTTTAATCTATTCCACCCTTATAAACTGGTCTCAAGCAAAGTACACTTTGAAAACTTTTTCTAAGAATTTGAGAGTAGGGAGAAAAAAGTATTTTTGAAGATGAAACAGGACTTGCCTACTATCTTCTAGTTTTAACTGAAAATCCTTACAGGATTTAATCATAATTGCATGGATGATTTAAGTAACAGGAAACCAAATAACCAAAAACTTTGAGAAGTAATCAGGACCTATGCTGCCTCACCTTTTAGATATTCAAAATCAGATTTCTTAAATTAAGCTTGCTTTCAGAGTATTTGTGTACAAGCACTATTTCAATATCCAAAACATTTAAGATGTCTCACATTGCATGTTCTGGGCTTACAAGCTCTCTGTAGCTGCTTATTTTTTTTAGGAAATAAAAAATAAGCGGTGGGTGTGGTAAACTGTTTCCTCCATCACCACAAGACAAAAAGCATACAGCAGATCTCAAAATGACCGAATGCCTCTCCACCTCCATGCTCAAAATGGTCCAATAAAGTAGGAATCTTACTCCCTCCCCAACCAGTCTGCTCTGAAGCTATCCAGCAAGGCTCAGGAGACAGAGGAATGAATTAGACTGAAGAACAAACGCCTTGGAAGGCTGAGAAAACTAAAAATGGGAACTGGTTGGTAGGAGCAAAGGTTAGATTGGAATAAGACATACAATCAGCCAGGCAACTAGCACAGATAGGAGTGTGAGAAAAACTAAAGAAATAGCACTTCCTTCCCAGCCAGTCTGTGATAGTTCACAGATCATTAATCTAGAATCTAAAAAATCTAGACAACTGTACCGCTTAACGGAAAAGGGAGATTAAGAAGTGCATGTCTACATACTCAGACAACTTCTAAAATTTAAGCCATAAATTAGAATAAAGTCACGATTAGAGCTCAAAATTGGCTAGGTGCTTCTGTGGAAATTCCATACCTGGAATATCCATACTCAGTTTTTCAGTTGAACCTATAGCTTTGGCAATGGTTCTTTATAGGATACGTCATCTGTTGGCATAGAACCAGCCAACAGGAAAGAGCAAGCACAGAGGCACTTAATGCTTTACTGCTAAGACACGTTTACAAGATTGAGGGATCACAGCTAGTGCTCCAGTACTGCACTAGACTCCAATGAAATTAGTATGAAATCAAAGTAGACTCCAATGAAATTCTCACTAATTTCACTGAAGTATTAGTTTTGACATGGGAGAATTTTGTGGTCAGATGTTTTACTCAACTATCCTGAAGATTTTCATCAAGTCACGTTTAAGAAGAGGATTTCATCTTACCTCCTGAATAAGAGCATTATGTCGCAACACTTTACGTGCTTTCATGATACGGACTATAGCAGCTTGAAGATACATTTTTCTGTCTTCATCTACAGCACTTCTGGTCTGCTCCATCTCCTGCGATATCAAAAGAACAGTAATGCTTAGAATGTAGTAAGATCAATAAACACTTCATAAAAGTATCCTGAATCTATACTTTTTACTTTATTAAAGGTGGTCAATTAATACAAAAATCTAGGTGAAGTTCAATTCCAGGCAAAGTACTTCTGTAAATTAAGAATAA
>NW_008824941.1:2370541-2382218 GCF_000699105.1 Pygoscelis adeliae
GGAAGGGAGGAGAGAGACATCTCATCCCTTTAGGGAGAAAGGTGGGCAGAATTTACTATAATGTATTGAGTTTGGGAGCACATACATCTCTTGTACAAAATCCTATGTCTTAGGAGATACAGAGGGAACACGGATTATCAACACTGGACTTAATTTTAGTTGACGAAGGACACAAAACCGTAGAAAACCAGATTGGTTCTGCTGTTCCTGGAATAAGTTGCTTTTATAAACACCACCAACAAAAAACTTCCATTAGATAAGACAAGTTAAATGTCAATCCCATTTGGTGCAACAGGAATAGCTCTTGTTTATCTTTTTCATCCTCTTTCTTATTCCCTATTCCATCTTCTCCTGCCTATATTTTAAGTACAAAAAAATTTGCAGTGCTTAAGCTTTAAACTTAAACAATTTCTTTACAGTGATGTAAATCTTACACAGGGACTTTTACATCTGCTTACACCAAACTAATACAATAAATTCAATTTTAGAAAAATAAGCTTCCTAAGCTGTTCAAGCTAGAAGCACCAAAGAATACTTGCCTGTGGTGTGTCTTTCTGCATTGATGTAGTAATTTTAAATTTTGTTCGTTTACTACTGAAGTTCATATTTAATGAAAACGTAGACTCTGTCTCTATGTCTTCCTGCAATAAAGAATCTTTTTAAAAAAATCAGAAATGGAACGAGAAAATGATAACAATTCACTTTGAAAAACCATAGTTAGGGGCTTGCATACATACAAACAATTTCAGCAGATTTGTAGTTGGAAATTCTAAAATGCCACTTGAACCAGGTCAATTTTTAAAGGTACAGTTTAACTAACCTAGAAATCAAGTCTGTTTTAGAAAACACTATAAAGAACTCTGACACACGAGTATTTTTAACAAGTCAATATGATTAAAGCAATTTGTTTTAATACTGAACAGCTTATCTTAGTTGCAAACACTCTCCATTTAAACTCATTTTCTCCCTTCAAAGAAAGCAGGATTTGCATTTATTTATTGCAGAACCTCAAGAGAGAGAGCTGTTGCTTTCACAACTATTACTAATGTTGCCTTCCAGAACTTAAGGAAAAACATTCAAGCATTTTGTTATGTTATAGCAGAAACAGTTGACAAACTGCACTTTCTGAGGTTCCACATCTACCTGTACGTTTCTGATTTTTTCCTGTCAGAATCTCAATTCTTTTCCACGCATGTAAAAGTCCATTTCTTTCAATAAATGGTAACTATTCCCTGCAGTCCAAACACCTTTACATTCAACTAACAGAACGACCTGACCAATCTTTGCAGTTTCCAGGCAAGAGTCTGTACAAGCATTACCAATTTCCAGCCGAATAAAGTTACTGGGCTTCTTAGACTTTGGAATCTTGCCAAACCATGGTTGCCTCAAGTGCAAATACTTTAGTAAACACAGTCAATATTTACCTAAATATATACTCAAAACAATATTAATTCTAATTTTATATTCTGCAACAAATATTCTTTATTATAATATTTTATAATATCCAGGCATAGTATAGAAAATTTAACATGAAAGGGCAAAGATCAACAGCTTTAAGAAATATAAATCAACATTAAATTTTAGCACTATTGTGCTTACATGGTTGAGTATAAACCAAAATAGTGTTCTGCATGAACTGAAAAAGCATGATTCTAATGAATCAACAAAGATTTTGTTAAGTTTCTTTTTTTTTCTCTTTCCAAAAAACCTAAACAAACAAAAGCAAACTACAACATTTAATACACTGTACTTTTCTGTGCTCAGATACAGGTAAAGAGAAGTTAGCGTATTTAATTTCACTGCTTAAGGCACTAAAGTTCACTGGCTTATTCAGTAAGTAAGCCAGTAGGCTGTCTACAGCTCAGCTTTCACATTGCTGAATGGAGTGCAAGGAAACCAAAATTAGCAGAGATGTTTGAATACAATAGCCTGCAAGTTAAAGAAGCAGAAAATGTGGTGGTAAACATTAAAAGGTAAAAGGGTTGGAAAGCTATACCGTTCACTCTTCAATGACATACGCTTAAAGAAACTGGCGAAAGCTTATACGACAGGTATAAATAAATGCAAATCCTTTAAATAATGGGCAACTTTCTATGATTATGAAAAATCTCACTGTTTTCTGTAATAGCTCCCACTGTTATGTTTCACCCATGGTTTAACAGACATCTTCCCAGCCACTGTTCCAACCTGAGCTCATTTCTAGATATTGGAAGCATGTCCTATGCTTCAGCCAAGCATCAGACCTTCCTTGTGATCTCACTTTCCATTTTCTAATATTTTCCTGGTTAAAAAAAAAAAGCAGCTATCAGAGCAGCTTTGGATTTCTTCTTGTAAGCGAAATGAACAGCTTATCTCAGTTTCTTCTGCCTGATAACTGTCTGAGTAACTCGGGCTTTCTGGGCTAGCTGGAAGCACATGCTGAAGTTTGTATGGTATGCACAGGCACTTCTGTAATGTTTCCTAACAGACACCTGTGTCCTTTGCTGTATGGGAAAAAGGGTAACTGGTTTCACGTAGGTCGTACAGAAGTATGAGGCAGAGTCAGAAACAGAACCTGTATCAACCATTGCCTTAACCACAAACAAAGCTCAGATATTACTGGAATTCCATGAAACTCATGGAACGATGGAGTTTGGCAAATTGCCTCAAAAATCCTCTCTTCACAAGCCCCTCTTGCTCCCTTTCCTCCTCTCTCCTCCTCCTGTAATATGTCAGCAAGGAAGAACATGGTTCCTGTTACTTTCAGTCTCTTAAATCCCACAATTTTTATTTTTTTTAAGATCTCTGTAAGACTCTGGTTTACTACTCAGGCTCCTTCTCATGATTCAGTACAACTTTGAAAGTGGTGTATTTAAAGAGTATTCCCCTCCAACAGCAGTGAGTCTAAAGCCATACAGGTGAAATGCAACAGAAACAATAAAGAATCTTAGCATTATTACCTTTTCAGCATACCATGCTATTATAGGCATATAGAGCAAAGAAAGATAGCCTAATTCCTCCTATCCCTTTCCTTATACATACAGATTTATAATTGTTCACAAGGGTCAATAATACAGTTTAGGAAAAAAGCAAACAGTGGATTCTTTCATATTAAAAAAAAGCCCTCAACAAATAGTAGAATCACAAGACTGAAAACATGAAACTTTTTTATACCATTACTGCATACCTTGCCTGAGTCATGGTTGATCATTTTGACATCAAGTAAGGATTTGATGGTTTTTGTCAGTTCCTTCTCGTTCATTTGTGTACTATCCTGAAGCTCCTTGTAACTGACAGTTTCACTGTTGTTGAAGGCAAGCAACACTGCCATTTGGTATGTTGTGACCATGGCTACATAAGGTTTGCACAAATAATTCATTTTTACTTCACCTGTAATGATACAAGTAGTATTTTATAAACTGATGGAATGTGCTGAAAAGTCATCTGAAGCCTAACTGCTAGAGCTCCTCATACATTTCCAGACATTCAATTCACACCTAAGTATGCATTTAACACTTGGAATGGGAAGATGAAAACTGATGTTGTGAATTTACACATATAGAATGTGGTCTGCAACAAAAATAACTCTGATAAACTATGAATACTAGAACAGTAGTGTTTTCAAGGAAAAAAGAAACCTACAGTGTTGAATTTGAATAATGCAACATAATTTATAGTAATAAAAAAAGAAAATTCCTAATAGCCTCAACGCATTGCAATGTATAAACTTCAATTAGTGATAGCTTACACAGAATCACAGAATAGTGATGACAGGAAAGTTGTTCCAAGGAAAGATTTAAAAACAAAATAAAAGACTTGTCCAGTAAAATTTTTCACAATATTATTATATTCTTTAAATTCCCCTGAAATAAAAAAAAAAAAAGAAAAAAAAGAAAAAAAGCACTGAAGAAATCTGCCCAAAAGCAGATTCAGATTTTCTGTGTGAAGGTGAGTGTGAGTTAACAGCAACCTTCCATTATCAGAACTAAATTTTCATTACATTATATTGTATGCTAGTCTGGTTTTCACCTCCATGTAACATATTGCGGTGCTCAGTCATTAAAGCCTGATACTGAAAGCACTTGAAATAAAACATGATTGACTGATACTTACTAAACTAAGCTACAACTTTATATATCTCTTCTAAGATGTTTTTTAACATATATTTCTATATAGTAAATAAAACCAGAAGTAAATATATATATGTATTTACTTAGATACTTACACATCTGAGTAAAATAGTATAATATGCATTCTTAAAATTATTTAATATTCAGCTAAGGGACATCTGATACTACAGAAACAATTCCAGGGCAATTGTTATTAACTCAGCAGTTCTGCAGTGCTGCTTTTTAGTTAAGAGTGTGCAACTCTACTTTTACTTGGATTTAATAAATCACAGATAACATATGCAAGTTTACAAAACGTAAATTTAGGAAATACTAAGCAGCAATTATTAAATTAGTTTATAATGCAAAATAAGTCAGTTGACTTTATAGACAACATAATGTTCCAACTCCAAAGTCTGTTGACATTTGAAAAGGACTTTTAACAAATAATTGTCAGTTGTATAGAGCATAAGTTTAGCAAAGCACTTATTTTTACCTGTACAAAGATAATGTAACCAAGTAAGCTTCCTTCCACTAAAATGCTGACTGTAAAATAATTCAAACTGCAAAACAAAATGAACTTAAATTAGTCACACATATAACTACTTACAACAGTTTCTTATCACACTACCACCCCAGCGAAGAAATACTGGTTTTATGTTCACCATATTGAATGCAAACATTGCATATCAATTCATGACAGCATTTTCCTTTAGAAGATGGGTGATGGACTGAATGTCAGTCATTTACTGAGCTACTTGAACAAATTAACGTATCACTTGATGACTAAATCAAAAAGATTGTTGACACATTCACCCTCTCAAAGCATAAAATACTGTAATTAAACAATGTTCCAAAGAAGTATCAACTCTACCAAATTTAAAAGAATTTCTAGGAGGTTCTAGCAATCAATTTTATTAGGTTTTATTATTATGTTCCTTCCATATAAAAACAAGTGTATTTTTATTTTTTCACCTTGGTGAAATCATTCTATATTCCATGGCTTTGATATCCTATTTAAAATCAATTCAGAAAATCCATTTTACTGATTTTTTTTTTTTAACAACAGCCTTCAAAAACCAAACTTCTAGTTAACAGGTATTTCCCACAGTCAGCTACCCATTGACTTTCATGATGAATCTCATCTTATATTCCTGAACGTGTTTTTAGGGGGGAATTCTAAAAGAGCAAGTTTGAAAGTGGGCACATTTTCTGCCACCTTCCAATTTGGGTTTCAGGATAGACACAAGTACACAGCTTGCAAACATCTCAGAATCAGGAAATGACTACAGATCCTTGAATTTCTGGTGAAACCTTCCAAAACCTATTTTCACAAAGAAGCACACATTTATGATTTAGGAAGTAACACTTCAAAGTTGTGCTGACAGCCAAAAATTGAAGCATCCCCTCTCAAAATCAGTATTTTAAAAATCTTACATGCAAAACTAGCTTTAGTAGTAATGCTAATTTCTTCCTTCTTTGTTTGATTTTTACATGAATCTCCTGTCATTATGAGAAGCGCTACATCAGTCATTCTGGAAAGCATTTTTTCCTGACATTTGAATTATACACATACAAATATATAGCAGAATGGGAATATGAAAAAAAATTACCTCTAAACAAGAAAAGGTCTTAAAAACAACTTTAAAATTCTTCTCCTGAAATGAAGTTTTTGGTTTTGTGCAAGTGAAAATTAGCTATGCAGTTTGAAATCTGGCACTAAAGGGCACAAATCTGGCTACTGTAAATGAGACCACTTTCCAGAAGACTCTAGGAATGCAATTCCTAGAAGATGCTTTCAAAACTATACTTATGTACACTTAAATGTCATTTTCACCAACAGAGTATAAGAGAAAAAAGGGCAGAAATGACCTGTGGACTGTGATAAGAAAAATCAAATTTACAGAGAAGGAGCAAAATCATCTTATTATCGTATTATATGCAATCCATCAGTCCTGCCATGCCTGGAAACTAGCAAGCAGTGGAGAAAGAATAAGAAAAAGCCCTAGGAAACAAAATGGAGCACTGGATTTTGAAGAACAAATAAAGATATTCCAGAATGTTTAAAAAAAAAAAAAACACAACCTTTTGAGGACATGGCTTTTAGCTTACTTATTCTGTGGGCTAAACTGATGCAGAAAAGTTACTCTGACAGGAAGGAAAAGAAGAATTTCTCCAAAGACTAAAGCGGAAATTTATGGCAAGGCTTGTAAAAATCAGATTTTATTTTAACATATGTAATATAAGAGTCTGATCATTTTGCTTGTAAGGAGGAATATAAAAATGGGGATTTTTAGTAGCATTTTAGTAGGTACAGCATTCTTTTGGATGTCCTCTGAAAATAACTGAAATATGGCTGAAAATCCAACAGAAAAAATAAAATATAAATTTGACTTTAATCTTACATATTATCCCTATAGCCAAGAGGAACAAATCAGACTGCATGTATTGGCAAGTGCCTGCTAAACCTTAGGTTTAGTATTTAAGCTTCTTTTTATTTTTAAGAAAAAAAATCAGAAATTTTGCTCTCATACTTCCTATCTGAAAGAAACAAAGTGTGGCTTGCAGACTAATCCTAATTTAAGGTCTAACTACTTTTTGGCAATGAGAAAAGCTTAAGCAGATTCAAAGAACCTTTCCTTAAAATTGGATCAAACCTCCCTGCACCCCATGTAGCCAACACTGTACACGTCAATTCGGCTTACTCTGATTTGGTCTGGCAACTCTGATTAACATCCAAGGAAAATACAAAAAGGAGGACTTTTGACCTCTTTAAGAATCAGGTGTTTCTCCACCCACAAGCTTAAATAGTATGAAAACCAGGATTTGTATGCCATTCAAATAAATATATATTTATAGGAAGCTCCAGCAGCCTTGGAGCCTGAAAAACCTGCTAAACAGTTTGCCCAGTTACAGAGGTACTCCCATACTTTGGAGTGCAACTGCAAAATGTTTTCTTCTTTCTAAATCCTGGCCAGAATCCTGAGACAACTCTCTTCATGGGTCAAATGATCAAATTTGCCAGTAAAGACAGACATTGTCAATTTTTCAAAGACTCCCCAAGGTTATGTTCTGTTTCCTCAGGGGATTATGAGTATAATTTAGAGCATTAGTTCTAGCTAGGTGACACATGAATAAGTTTGCTCCTCTGAACTGGCAAAACAGTGAAGTTAGGCAAGCAACCCAGACTCTGAGCTGCTTCTGATATGCAAGTCCGTAACAATTTTCCAACTGAGGCACAACTGACAATACTCCTATTTTAAACCCACAAAGAACAGCAAAATGTCACCAATCACCTTCTCTGTATCCCATAGTATGGGTTGGAAACTATTATATTGCTAAAACCAAGCAATATAATGGTTTTATTATGTATTTATAATATATATTATATATTTATACCACTTAACACAGCAGAAATAAAAGCAGAATAAATACACAAGTAGTAATACATGAAAAAGCTCCTTCACCACAGAAGCAGACATTTGCCATTATAATTTAGATCAGATAGCAATTTAAGGTATAAAACTTGCTTAAAAAATCTGTTATGTCCAATAACATGAAATGTTTATTGCCTAAAATGTACTTCACCATTAAATACACTTTAGCAAAGATCAACACACATATTCTGTATTTTAACACAAACATTGTACAGATAACATTTAGAACACAATAATATAACCAAAAGTAATAAAATATTCCACCTCTACAAAGCAGAAATAACTACACAAAAAGAGAATATTCGGCCAAAGTAAAACCTTTACTGCTTTGAGAATTCGCAAAATTAACTTTGAAGAAGTTTGCATGAAGCTTGATTTTGAATGGCTCCTATGAAATATGGGACAAGAAATCTGCATCTGCATTTTAATCTGCTACTAAATCTGTTCAGATTTAATATTAGAAACAAAATCTTCTTTTATCTAAATATTAGGAATTGGTTTTAAAGCTAAGAATGAAAACAGTTCATCTGATTGTATTTATTAGTATCTCCCTCATGAGTCATGAAGTGTAGAAGAGAGATGTGAAAAATAAAGAAAAGCTATGCAAAAACATACATAAATTCAGTATGTCATTTGGGTGACCTTCCCAAATTTCATATGGACTGGCAACAGGATAGCCATGATTTACAAACAAAATGAAGCAGCTCAGGTTTTTCTCTGTTAGAGTGATCATCTTTTATTTGGAGTTATTTTACATTTTCCACGTTTACAAGAAGCCTCCTACTAACCTACCATCTGTACACTTTTTTCCAGTTCCTGAGGAATTGCAAATGTAGAAGAAGGAGCCTGAGTTAGAGGCCATGCACCAGCCTAAAGGTATCAGGAAAAATAAAAGCATTAACATGTTCATACAATATATATACATTAAGAAAACACAACACTATTAAACAGATGTATAGTGTATATTATGCCGTAAGACATTCAATTTACACCAGAAGTTTTACTACTCATTTTTTACTACTCATTATGCATGCCCCACTGAGGTATTAATTCAAGACAAGAACACAAGGCATTTTACATCACTATTGTCTAGTGTGCTAGCGGGTGAACTTCAAAAAGAAAAACTAAGAAAATAAATTATTCCACAATGATCACAAGGTGTCAGTTTCCATGAGAAGTATTCATAGTTAGAAAAGGTGTTCACTTATTATCAAAACATAAATAAAGTACAAATAACTCAATAGTAGTAAACATACATTAGTACCTGTAGAACATATATCTGAAAACTAATTCCCAAATCTATAATCGTGTCCTGGTTTTTGATAAAGTTGTTGAATTTGTTGTTGAGATCAGCACTAACACTCATGTCTGTATACATTCGATGGAGCTTGCTGGTAAATTCATAACCACAGGCTTGCTGTGAAGAAATATTGTAACAGGTTTCACAGTGAAAACAGTACTTATTATATAAATTATGCACATTCACTACTAAAATATGAAAATCTAGTCAGCAGTGTTGTTATAATATTTACAGAGAACACTAGTTACAATAGAAAACAAACATTATAAAAGAAAATTATCAGATTTATCTTAGTTTCACTTTCTATACACTGATTTATATGAACAATGTTATTTTATAAAATTGAAAGATAGAGATAGTTTATGGAAGTCCTTCGTACTTTTATAATGTAAATATGAATTATTTGAACACACTTAATAAAACTACCCAAAACGTCATAAAAATCTCAAATGCCTAAGTGATACTTGGCCATATATCTTTCATAGACTACCAAGAAATTAGTTTTTCCTTTCAGCTATTGGAAACAGGTTCTACTGATTGCCGAGTTATCTCTGGCACCCTCTGCTGCTCCTTCTCAACATTACATACTCCTACGTGTGTTTATTCTGCGTTAAAAGAATATTACATTACCTTTAGTTTATTAATCATGGCTTCTTCAGAATCCATAGACATAGACAAACCATGAATTAATCTTTTTGCCAACATTCTGGCATAGAACTGCATAAAAAAAATCAGATATGAGGATTTTTAAAAGCATAACCATTCTTCAAGTATACTTTAAATGCAACATTTTAACATTTACTGAATATCAAAAGTTACCTTTTGGAATACGTCTTTGTCATCAATGTATTTGAAAACAGTAATGAAACTTGTAAGTTTGTCTTCTACTTCATTCTCTGTCATTCCTTTTGCTGATTTCTTCAACAAGTTGTCGCAGTACTTGGCCAGCTCAAGTTAAAAAAAGAAAAAAGACAAACCCAAACCTACTTGTCAAGCTTGAGAACAAATGTATGCCAAGGTATTCCAAACTTCTACACAAAAGTTAAAGCATGAAATAAGTCACAGTATATAGTCTCATGTTCTATTACAAGGGCTGTATTCATAGGTAAACGATACATACTACGTCCACAGAAAATACAAATTCTTTGTCAAAAATTACAACTGCACCAATTTTGCACACCCACAAAATGTGTGTGCAGATTAAGTTATTTATTACTACTGAAATACACACCTGAGGCTGACTTAGTGTGACAAATGGATATTCATGTAATGGACCTTATGCCAATTCATTTGACAGTTATAAAAAAGTATTATTACTTTCTACAGTAACATATATCACTTACCAACTCAGGTGCTTTGCAGATCGACTTGGGCTCCCTATAGTTAACTACTGATGTCAAAGCCTACATTGGAACATAGAGCAAAGAGAAACAATGTAAATGACTTAAAACTTTTATGAAATTTGAAGCAATCAAAAAAATGTTCAGGGCAAAGACCATCTGAGACCCTATAAAACTGAACTCTACAAAAGGGGATCAAAAAAGAAATAATGAATAAAAGGGTTTGAGTTACTGCTCTGTGAGAATTCGTGTGTTGAACATTTTAAAGTTGAGATTTAAGTAAAAGTGGAAAGAGTAGAGGAACAAAAGTGCAGAAAGCAGGAGAACAAATTAAGTTCTGATTAGAAACTTAAATGTAAAAGTATGAAGATTTTGGTATACAGCAATATGTATGGTCCAAAAGTATGGATGGAAAGAAACTGAGGAATAATTGCAGATAAAGCAGATTTGAGCAGCAGCACATCAACAGCAGCTTACATCAACAGCATGTATCTTGAGCCAAAAAACATACATCGTATGCTTACAACAGTAAGAAAGGACAGATCTTTTGGTTGTTGGATTTTTTGATAGACTAAAGAGGAGAAAAAAATATTGTTGAAAGTGGAAATTCAAAGCAGTACAAAAAATATGGTAGCTGAAGAAAACCTGAGTACGAGGAAAAAGAAAAGGAAGGAGATAATGGCAGTTTAGAATTGGAAGTTGTAAACAAAGATATCAGAATCATCTAGATTAGACATATCACATTTAAATTAACATTTTAAGCTAATACGAAACCAGAAATATTGCATGACCATAGTTCCTAGAAACTACAGTTCCTTCTGTGGAAGGAAAACATTGTTATTGTTATTGTTATAAAGAAGAACTGACAAGCAACTCTTTTGTACAATGCCTTGACATTCCGGTATTTGATAATAGGTCCCTAGAATTCCTGTGAGGAAAGGAATGCATGACTTGACAAGAAATATGAAACTCTGACGCTTAAAGCACTCTTTTGCAATAATACTAGAGGCAACAATAGCAGTTTTGATATCCACCATGAAAAACTGACAGCAGATTAAGATTTTAAATATTTATTGTATTATTCTTCACTGAAGTGAAGAACTGATATGTTTAAGGAAAAAGTACATTGCCTATGTGCCAGCAAATGTAGTTGTCAATCTCATATTACTCCACCTTCTGGTACATGACATTAACTGCAATTGAGACAGAAATGTCTCAATGGGCACTGAAATAAGCATTGGTTTTAAAATGCTAAATAATTATTTTCTCAATATCACAAATACAGATCAGCAACTACTATTGATATTATTACTGGTATTTTCATCACTATGTCTTTCCAGATTAACCTTGGCTGAAAATTATCAAAGTTTAGACTATGACCCTAACTACAAACCGCAATTACTGTAAACACCACAAAAGAGCAATGAAATGTATGCATGCATGCATCCTGTGATAGCAAATTATAGATAGGAAAGTACTAAGTGCACTCTCTAGGAAAAAGATACAAGGATA